>NC_046651.1:1990825-2314150 GCF_900324485.2 Mastacembelus armatus | reverse complement strand
CATTTAGACCTACCATTCTGTGCTCTCAAGCTGCTACACAGGACATGTTAAAAAACAATCTTTAGCAGTGAACAGACAACAGCTAACAACAGCTACTGTACCTGGTTTGGACCTCTAAATGTGTCAATTATTTTGAGTAATAGGTTATGCCAATATTGACTGGAAGTAAAACAAAATGTCTGTTCTTTCAAAATTAAACTATGGACTACATAAAACAGAAAACATGACTAAAGTTTGACACGTACCACATTGCTGAAGCAAGCTAAACCTTCTTGTTCGGTAGTCAAGGATGTTTATAACACCATTTAACCACCTAGTTACCCCGGTTCTGTTTGCTTTTAAACAGAAAAAAGCTGAGAGACAGGAGTAGATGAATGCTTTTGTCATACTGAACTTTGGAGTGTAGTGTATGGCTATTTCCTGGAGGTAACGTAACAGTGTAAACCTGACTCATATTATACTTACCAATGTATCATGAAAATGACTAGGTTATTAACTGTTGTCCAGCATTTAGCTATCTGGAATGTTTGTTATTTGTTAAAGTAATGTTTAGCAAAACTAGAAGGTTATAGCTAACTGTTTTATACACTCTGCTTTCCTAATAAGATCAGAAAAATATTGTCTGAGCTTAGCAATATTTAACACTGTTAAACACTGACGTTACCAAATAATTTTTTACTTTTAGAACCATGTTGCAAAACTAGCAACCAACATTTGCACCCTCGGCCTGAATTTGCAAGCTTTTTTCAGAAGTTGGGTTAATGTTAATCCTAATCCCTAACCCTCAGGCCATTACATGTCAACTAACTATAACATGTTACTGTTGCGCACTATCGACAAATGGGCATGTGGGAGAGGCTGTCAGGCTTAGCTAAAGTTACAGGCTGTGCCAAAATTTTCAATCTGCCCTTACACTTATTTGATTTGGGGATGCTAATGTAAAAATGCAGTGTGGTAGACCTTCCCATTAAAGGCGTGACTATTCAATTCAATTCAGTTTTATTTGTATAGCGCCAAATCACAATTCAATCATCTCAAATAGGCAAATTTATTTGTATAGTATTCATACACTACGCAATTCCAAGTGCTTTACAAGGCATATAATTACGTTAGAAGTATGGAAAAGAGCATTTAAAAACAAAGATATTTAAAATAAAATAAATTTAAATAAAATAAAGTAAATTAAAATAAGATGTAAAAGCACATTAAGAAAACAAGGACTTTTAACAGTGTTTTTGTACTATGATGTGCTCTAAATCTTGATTGAAAATATTCAAATAATTTCTGTGTAAGTGGTCTGATAGCTGCTTAGCAACAGCTTTTTCAAGGATTTTAGAAATAAATGGTAGGTTGGATATTGGTCTATAAGTAGCCAAGACTCCTGGATCAAGACTAGACTTTTTGAGTAAGGGTTTGGTTACTGCAGTCTCAAAAGCCTGTGGTACGTAGCCTGAAACTAGAGATATATTTACGAAGTTTACTAAAGATGAGCCAACTAATGGCAGGGTGTCTTTGAGCAGTCTAGTCTTTAAAAGACACGTTGATGATTTAGATTAGGGGTATTCAACTAAAATTTAAAGAGGTCCAGTTAGAGAAAATTTCTTGAAGCAAAGGTCCGGAAGATCATAATGTCTAACTAGTTAGTGTGATATGTATTTAAGTAGCCTAGTAGTTTTTGCAACATCTGCATGTAATCACTACCTGACTCTAGCGCTGTTTACACTGTTGAGTCGTAATGTTTACCGCCTGGGATGCACAGACTTGATTGGCTGAGTGGTATCACGTGGGATGGCTCAACTCGCATGCAATTGGTCTGTGCGTTTCCACTACCGTAAAGTCTAAAAAAAGTTGCGCCGGTGGAAATAGAAGCGCCCCGTTAGGTTTTAAATCACAATCTTCTGTTTTGGCTGTAGGTGCGGGTCCGTATGGGACCGCGGTCCGCCTGTTAGTGACCTATGATTTAGATGAAGCAACTAGTGACGTGAATTCAGAGAGATCTATAGGAGAGAAGCAGAAGAGAAGCAGAGAAGCAGTCAGGTCTAATAGATGATTCAAGAGCTACTGTAGTAGAAGATGCATTTATGGCAGGTATAGGAAGCATCTGATGAATTTTATATAATATTTGTGATTTTATTTGTAAAGAAACTCAAAGTCATCACTTGAGTTGTTTTAGCCTGGCTACAGTGCTAAAATGAAGAAACCTGGGATTGCTCTTATTTTCTTCTATTAGTGATGAATAGTATGCAGTTCTGGCTTTACGGAGAGCTTTTTTATATGTTAGTAGTAGCCTCCAGGCTAGAAAAACTTCCTCTAAGTTTGTGGAACGCCACTTCCTTTCCAGCCATCGTGATGCCTGCTTTAAGGTATGAATATGTAAACTGTACCATGGAGCTAATCTCCTCTGATTCACTAACTTCTTTTTCAGAGGGGCCACAGTAGGAAGTTTCACACAGTGAGGCTACAGCACTGTCAATAACATGATCAATTTGGTAGGGAGTGGGATTGAGGCAGCTGCCCTCCACTGTGTTAGCACATGGCGTAGATGTAAATAAAGATGGAGTCATTTTCTTAAATTTATTAACAGCATTGTCAGAAAAACATCTGCCATAGTGGAATTTTCTTCCAAATGCTGCATGATCCATCATCTTAAATTCAAAAGTTATTAAAGAATGATCTGACAAAATAGGATTTTGGGGAAAAACTATTAAGTGTTCAATTTTGATGCCATAGGTCAGAACAAGATCAAGGGTGTGATTGAAACAGTGGGTGGGTTTATTAACATTTTGATTGAAACCAATTGAAATAGGAAGTCTGGAAATTCAGTTAAAAACTCTTGAGTAAGGAACAGGTGGATGGTTCACAATGACAAGTAGAACTGGTTTTTGTGTTTTCCAGTTTGGATGTGAGAGACTAAGAGTGAGGCTCTCAAATGAGTTATAACTGTTCTGAGGATGAAAGTTTAATAATAAGTTTGAGTGGAAGATTGCAGCTACTCCTCCACCTCGACCTGTGCTGTGAGGAGCATGAACATTTTTATGACTGAGGGGGGTTGATTCATTCAAAATGACATATTCATCCCGCTGCAGCCAGGTAAGACAGAGTAAGTCAGTTTGGTGATCAGTTATCAAATCATTTACTAACAGAGATTTAGATGAAAGAGACCCAATATTTAATAATCCACATCTGACTGTTCTGTTTTTCTGTTCAGTAAGAGGAGTGGTCTCAATTTTTATTAGGTTTTTATGAATAACTCCTCGTGTGTTAACTTCTGAGGACTGTAATTGTGAGGACAAAAACTGTTATTTCTAAAACTAACAATTTAGTTAGAATAGATGCTGTATGAATGCTGAATGTACATCAAAACGTTATGTGCCAGCATCCACTTCTTGTCAAATTTTATTTGAATCCCCGAACACTTCTTAAAACAACACAATTAGTAGTCAAAAATTATATATCAGCTTTACAGACTTCATCTTATCATTTTTTAATTCTTTGAGTTTGCTGTTAATAGTGTGTAACAGCAGCGCCAACTGTAAACATAACTGCAGGGTAGACGCTGTCATATTCATCTACTAGACATAAACAGTCTTGAAACTACTAATCCTGCCACCTCTGACAGGTTAATTAGGTTGTAGCTCCTTATTTGTTCTGCTGCTGCAGCAATGTAAAGTCAGAAAATTATATATACATACATATATATATAATTAAAAAAAAAAAAATTCCCATCTCACCCCTATGGGTGGTGTGTGTCTTCCTCAATCTCGGGTCCTCTACCAGAGGCCTGGGAGTTTGAGGGTTCTTCGCAGTATCTTAGCTGTTCCTAGCACTGCGCTCTTCTGGACTGAGATCTCTGATGTTGTTCCTGGGATCTGTTGGAGCCACTCTCCCAGTTTGGGGGTCACAGCCCCGAGGGTGCCGATTACCACGGGGACCACTGTTGCCTTCACCTTCCACATCCTTTCTAGCTCTTCTTTAAGCCCTTGGTATTTCTCCAGCTTCTCGTGTTCCTTCTTTCTGATGTTGCTGTCACTTGGGATCGCTACATCTACCACTACGGCTTTCTTCTGTTGTTTGTCCACCACTACTATGTCCGGTTGGTTAGCCATCACCTGTTTGTCGGCCTGTATCTGGAAGTCCCACAGGATCTTAGCTCGGTCATTCTCCCTCACCTTCGGAGGCGTGTCCCATTTTGACCTTTGGACCTCCAGCCCATACTCAGCACAGATGTTCCTGTACACTATTGCGGCCACTTGGTTATGGCGTTCCATGTACGCTCTGCCTGCTAGCATCTTACAACCTGCTGTTATGTGCTGGATTGTCTCAGGGGCATCTTTGCACAGCCTGCACCTGGGGTCCTGCCTGGTGTGGAAGACCCCGGCCTCTATCGATCTTGTGCTCAGGGCCTGTTCTTGTGCTGCTACGATCAGTGCCTCTGTGCTGTCTTTCAGTCCAGCTTTTTCCAGCCACCGGTAGGACTTTTCGATATCAGCCACTTCTTGTATCTGTCGGTGGTACATGCCGTGCAGGGGTTTGTCCTGCCATGATGGTTCTTGCTCCTCTTCCTCTGCATCGGGCTTCTGTTGCCTGAGATATTCACTAAGTATTCCATCGCTTGGGGCCATCTTCCTGATGTACTCATGGATCTTGGTTGTTTCATCTTGGATGGTGGCTCTGATGCTCACCGGTCCTCGGCCTCCTTCCGTCCTCTTAGCGTACAGTCTCAGGATGCTGGATTTGGGGTGAAGTCCTCCATGCATTGTGAACAGCTTCCTTGTCTTGACGTCAGTGGCTTCTATGTCCTCTTTTGGCCAGCTTATTATGCCAGTGGGGTATCTGATGACCGGCAGGGCGTAGGTGTTGATGGCTTGGACCTTGTTCTTCCCATTTAGCTGACTTCTTAGGACTTGCCTTACTCTCTGTAGGTATTTGGCTGTGGCTGCTTTCCTTGCGGCTTCTTCCTGGTTCCCATTTGCCTGTGGGATTCCAAGGTACTTGTAGCTGCCCTCAACATCCGCTATGCTGCCTTCTGGGAGTTCAACTCCTTCAGTCTTGACAACCTTCCCTCTCTTTGTTATCATTCGACCACACTTGTCCAGTCCGAATGACATTCCAATGTCATTGCTGTATATCCTGGTGGTGTGGATCAGTGAGTCGATGTCTCGCTCAGTCCTGGCATACAGCTTGATGTCATCCATGTACAGGAGGTGGCTGATGGTTGCCCCATTTCGCAGTCGGTATCCGAAGCCAGTCTTAGTGATGATCTGGCTGAGGGGGTTCAGGCCTATGCAGAACAGCAGCGGGGACAGAGCATCTCCTTGGTAGATAGATAGATAGATAGATAGATATATATATATATATATAACAGAGAGAGAGAGATAGAGAGAAACTTTAACACACATACAATGCCTTTCACAACTGCTGTAAAACAGACTAGCTAAAGCCAAATTTCATCAGAAAAAGCTGTGTGCATTTGTCTCACAGTGGCTGCACAGTTTGTCCTGCACTGAGGATGGCTTAATTTGATAAAGATTAACTTGTAGCTTGCTGTCTCTCTTACTACAGGTAGAATATGAATATTTTTCTAACTTTGCTGCAGTGCTAAAGAAAAAAGACTGTTGAGAATCTGCAGGTGTGTGTGATCAGGCAATAAACTGAAAATGTATTTTAATTTATGAATGAAGTTCCAAAATGTTTCTTTAAAGTACAGACAGATCGTGAAACCCGACATAAGACTAAGCAGACTTAAACACAGTATAACTAAGTTATACAATATAATGAGGTCTTTAAACTCTGGTTTAAAATGAAGGGAACAAGAGAAAAGTGATTTCTGTGATTGACTGTTATTGCAATTCTATACTGAATGTAAATTGTTTACTGAATGTAAATGACAAATACAGTTTCATATTGCCTGAAATGTGAGTGGACAATGTAACAAAATTTCTATGCGCAGTTTGGATACAATGTTTTAAGGCTGGGTGATACAATGGTACATATCTCAATAGACACGTAATCAATATCAATAAAAAAATACATTCAATAGAACGTTCAGTAACTTCATTGAACTTCATCAAAGACTATTTTCGTAACTTATGGTGTTGTGCTCCGTGTTTGATAGATCTTTGACTACATACATGAAACCTGGTGTAACAGACTATAATTTGTTTTTCTGCGTCAGTGCCTATTTTCATAAACGTTTTGCAACACCTGGTGGCAGAAAGAGGGACTACATACTAGATTTCTTTCAGGCTGGCACAGGATTAAAACCCTTGCATTCCTGTTGCAAAGCCACCATCAGAGCACTGCAAACATACTGCAGTAAAAAAGTGTGACACTTAAAATAACTAAATCTGCATATTCTGGAGATGGATAAAATGAGGCGTTGTTCAGCACTGATTCAATATGATAATTGTATTGAAAATGGTTTCATTGTGTCAAAGCATTTAGCACAGTCAAATCTGCAGATCAATAATAATTATATTTCTATACAATAGCCAGGGCATGATGTAATGAAACAGCAAAGCAATAAGCAAACACATTGCTTTCTTTGAAACAGTTATATATAAAAGTTATATATACATCTTAAAAGTACATTGTTTTTTAAATACAGTTTATAAATTTCTGTTACTATCTCACTATTGTATCAGATTACTTGTTGATTGATAGATAGATGTGACTGCACAACAATAAGATATTTTACAGATATGAATATGCAGCCAGAAAGCTATAATATTTGGGGAAATCCTCAAGATTGAGAGTGTAAAGGCAGATCACATCTTTGCCTTGCCACCGAGGAGCGTTCAAACTACCTCAATGTTGTCAGCCTGGGTGATGAACGGATCAGCCTCCGTCTTCATAGGTGCTGCTTCCTCTGCTTCCCGTTGCCATGACTAAGGAGATTCTCTAAGTATTCCTTCCACTGTCCAACAATGTACCCAGTCAAGATCAACAGCTCACCACCTTCACTGTAAACAGTGTTGGCTGAGCACTGCTTCCTCCTCCTGAGGTGCTGAACGGTTTGCAATTTTCTCGAGGCCAACCATAGTCCTCCTCCATGGCCTCACCAAACTCCTTCCAGACCCAAGTTTTTGCCTCTGCACACTTGGCCTGCCATTATGCATCAGCTGCCTCAGGTACTGGCAGGGGTCCCACAAGCCAGCCAAGTCTGATAGGACTCCCTTTTCAGTTTGATGGCATTTCTTACTTTCGGTTTCCACCACCAGGTTTGGAAGTTGCCGCCACCACAGGCACCAGAGACCTTATGACCACAGCTCAGAGCTGCTGTATCGACAATGGACAAGCTCCCTCAGGATGTGGTTGAAGCTCTCCCAGAGGTGGGAGTTGACAGAGGGTTCGGCCAAGACTTCCGAACAGACCCTCGTTTAGCTCTTCCCAATCTGTCCAGCTTCCTTCTCCACCAGCAGATTCAACTCACCATCAGATGGTGATCAGTTAACAGCTCTGCCCGTCTCTTCACCCGAATGTCCAAAACATACGGCCGAAGGTCAGATGATACGACCAAGTCAATCACTGACCTCCAGCCTAGGGTGTCCAGGTACCACACGCATTAATGGACATGCTTATGCTTGAAAATTGTGTTAGTTATGGGCAAACTGTGACTAGGACACAAGTCCAACAACAGAACACCACTTGAGTCCCCATCTGGAGCACCTTCCAGCACCCCTCCCAGGGACTCCAAGAAGAGTACTCTGTACTGCTGTTCGGCCCATAGGCCGAAACAACAGTAAGAACCCTATCGCTGACACAAAGGCACAGGGAAGCAACCCTCTCATTCACCAGGGAAAACTCTACATAAAAATGGCAAAATGAAGCCTAGTTTGATGTGGTCACATACAGTGGGTATGGAAAGTATTCAGACCCCTTTAAATTTTTCACTCTTTGTGTCATTGCAGCCATTTGCCAAAATCAAAAATGTTCATTTTATTTCTCATTAATGTACACTCAGCACCCCATCTTGACAGAAAAAAACAGAAATGTAGAAATTTTTGCAAATTTATTAAAAAAGAAAAACTGAAATATCACATGGTCATAAGTATTCAGACCCTGTGCTCAGTATTGAGTAGAAGCACCCTTTTGAGCTAGTACAGCCATGAGTCTTCTTGGGAATGATGCAACAAGTTTTTCAAGCCTGGATTTGGGGATCCTCTGCCATTCTTCCTTGCAGATCCTCTCCAGTTCTGTCAGGTTGGATGGTGAACGTTGGTCTCTCCAGAGATGCTCAATTGGGTTTAGGTCAGGGCTCTGGCTGGGCCAGTCAAGAACGGTCACAGAGTTGTTCCGAAGCCACTCCTTTGTTATTTTAGCTGTGTGCTTAGGGTCATTGTCCTGTTGAAAGATGAACCTTCGGCCCGGTCTGAGGTCCTGAGCACTCTGGAAGAGGTTTTCTTCCAGGATATCTCTGTACTTGGCCGCATTCATCTTTCCTTCAATTGCAACCAGTCGTCCTGTCCCTGCAGCTGAAAAACACCCCGACAACATGATGCTCCCACCACCATGTTTCACTGTAGGGATTGTATTGGGCAGGTGATGAGCAGTGCCTGGTTTTCTCCACACATGCCGCTTAGAAAAAATAAATAAAGCCCCGACTGGTGGAGGGTTGCAGTGATAGTTGACTTTGTGGAACTTTCTCCCATCTCTCTACTGCATCTCTGGAGCTCAGTCACAGTGATCTTTGGGTTCTTCTTTACCTCTCTCACCAAGTCTCTTCTCCCACGATTGCTCAGTTTATTTGCTCTGTGGCATAAGGTCCTGATGATTCTAGTTTGTGTTGCAGTGGGTGATGGGAGTCAAAAAGATGGTATTGTGAGTGTGGGTTTCCTTTAGACTTCTATCTCTAGGCTACTATCAGACCTAGGTAACCATTATGTCAGACTGTAATAATTGTTAAATTGGATATGTGTAATAGTTCTGATAAATTTTCCCTAATTTTCATAATTGAACTTATTACCCACATTTTCTTACTTCAGATAATTCTTGGCTATGTGGAGTCATGTTGCATTAGGCACAGCACAGGACAAAAAAAAAAAAAAAAAAAGCTTTTGTATTCTAAAGTTCCTCTCTAACCTTCTTTATGCAATTAGCCTTAATTGCATCTGATCACAGGTAAATTAACTTTGTTGCAGTGGCCACAGGTAGACTAATGTTGTTTACATTGAGGTTGTACTTTGGTGTGTATATTTTCAGCACAGTTTATCTAACTTCTTTGTAATGATACAGAAGATCAAATTCCCTGCACACCATGTAAAATAATAAAAACAGTGTACCTTGATATGATTTGGAATCATTTAGCAATTTGGTGATATTGCACAGGGGTGTCGTGAATTTTGTTGTATTTATTATATGTGTTAGATTTTTTATTGACTGCATCCAGTGCTAAGAAATTACTTACTTTTATTTTGCAGAAACCAAGCCAGTAAGTGGTCTGTGCAAACCAGGAAGCATTGCTCTTTTTGGAAACGTGGTGTACAGCGGGCTTCTCAACGAGCACTTCTGGCATTCTGGGGTTCCCCTTGTCACCAGACTGGTCAGTTCCTTTTCAGTCTTTCACTTTTCCTACACACCCACTATCCAGATTTCATTTGCTGTGTCATCAGCTGTCTTGTATTGCTAAAGCCAAGAGTTTAGAGTAATAGGTTCAACAGCAGTCTTTGCCGTAATAATATTGGAGTGGACCAAAGAAAAAAATATGCCTTCTTCATGTCTTAGCATTCTTTTGGCTCTTGGCTTGGTTTTGTAAAGTATTGTTGTTGTAAAGATTGTAAAGTTTCATTTATCCAGTGTTAAATTTCCAAATATAAAGTCCAAGATGGACAGATGATTCAAATGCATCAAACATGATATTCAGGTTCACAGATTTACTGAAAGTTTAGTTTCAATAAAATAATTTGTTTTTTGCTGTTGTTTCCCCAGTATTATTAAGGGATGCTTCTTAAGGAACCACATGCATGTCAAAGTCACATGACAGACTTGGTCAGTGGTCTACTTTTTGGTACTGTTACTCTGTTCAAACCTGTATCCTAGAAATTACATTTATATACAACTAAATTCTGTAAGATCTGCTACCTCCATTGGTCATGTGGCACTCACCTTGCAGGTCATAACAGTCCCTCAGGTTGTGCCCGTGTTGTTGATAGTTAATTTAAAATAAATATAAATAACACATACACATAAAAAATTCACTAATCACACATGAAATTCAATTTCTACTTTTAAAGTGGACATATTAGAAACCAACATTTAAAATATTTTGTATATAGTTGCACACCAGTTAAAGTAGAAGGGTTGATGTTGGCAGTTGGTTTGAAATGTCTCAGATGTGGCTGTAGGTACCCGTAACTACTCTGGAAGAGTGTTACGGTATTTTCAGGGTTCTTGTTGGAGATAAGGTTGTGTGTGTGCCTTCAGAACTGACATTTCCACATGATGATCAGCCCTTTAAATAATTAAATTCATGACACAAATTAATGCAATACTAGTGGTATTTCAATTAACTTTGAATTAGGCTTGGATATCTCCTATGTCACATGATAATTGCATGGCTCTGTTTTATTGAATTCCTGATAAATGATAGATATCATTGCGGTCCCCTCATCATGCTACCCCAGGGGATATTCCCTGTGTGTTTAATGTCTGTGATAAAAGACAGCTGATTTTGTTTAATGGAAAAATAATTATTTAGTTTTTTTGTGTGTTGTATAACTTGAAAACATGTATCACTCTTTAGAAACTGGAACCCAGATGTTGTCAGATTTTGAGGAATAGGACTGACAGATGATGCACTGGGGCGTCTACAATGTGCGTTTTCAGCATTGTGAATATCTTAACTGAGCCTATTTATAAAGCAGCTGATATCATCAAAATTTATTATTAGCAACATCAGTCATGTTTTATTTAAATACACACATCTTACTATTTTTGTGAGGGCATACTTTGACATAATGCATTCTCTAGCCCCTTACCCATCAGCTAAATATATATGAGGTTAGGGTAAGGGTGCAACCTGTGCACAGTTGAGCCTGGAGTGAATCCTAGTTTGTAATGAATGAACAGTTTGTAATAAATGAAATCTTGGATGCTTGCATGATGAATTGCAGTTTGCCCCAGGGCTAACAAAGAGAATAGAAAAGTGAATGATAAATTGTGGTAAGTGATGGTCATTCTAGTTTGACATACTGTAGATGACTTACTTCACTCCCCTTCCAAATCATGTCTTCTCTAGACAACATGTCCATACACTCCTAAAGTGATGGTTTTGTTTATCCAGTGTAAAAATTTTGGCATTCCTCACTGCATTGAACTAAATGTAGTACTTTTGTTTGCTTACATCTGGGTGTTTTGTTTTTCAGGTGGACCAGCATCTGTCTCTGAGTGTTGCTAGATTTGAAATGCACAGGGATATAACTAAAGAACCTGTCAGACAGAGAACCCAGACAGAATGCTCACCCAATCTGGAAAGGATGTCTTAGCTAAAAAACTTCAGCATAACACCAGAACTTTAGCGTAACACAAGAACAGGTACAAGTTGTAGACCACAACCTTGAAGATTGAGAATCTCCATGAACACAGAAAAGTTTATCCACCTATTTAAGTCACCTGACAGTAATCAGACCTCCCAGGCTACATAAAGACTGTCCTTTCTTATTCATATAGGGCTTTGGGGCCTTGTGCTGCCTAAAAGAAAGACTGAACTTAGGATAGGATATATAGAGGATATATACATATGTACATCTATGTAGTCTCTACTGACATGAGTTGATGTGTACGTAAAATGTCAGCTATGTTTTCTTTTGTATTTTATGTTCCATACAGATTGGTTAGTTTGTAGACCTCGGTTGTAACAGAAATTCATTGTGGAAACTGTATTTCTGACACTGTCAGAGTTTGGCACTTGTCAAAGTTTTGTCTCCAAACCTCTGAATCAGTCATCTGTGGACATGTCTCACAGTGACATATAGGACCATTGTGTTAGACTGATGACCAAAGATCTCACCTTGTGAGATGATTGTTAACTTTCATCTCAGCCAACAGTCAAAATTACACTGTACTCAATCAAACTTTTTCTTTCCATATTTGTCTTGTGTGCCTTTAACAAACACTTTACACCTTCCCCCCTTGGTCTTTTTAATCTGCATCCACTTTTTTGGACATTGAGTAATTGGTATTGTGCCCAGATATTCACAGCTATAGGAAAAGAGAGATTAGGGAAAAGCCAATATGCAATACACCAAAAGACACTTTTATTAAGATGCAACACATACTGGTACAAATGCACAATAAACCTGCCTTTGTTTCTCCTGAAGAGGTAAACAGTGGTGGAGCCAAATTAGCCTGCTGAGTTTTTCCAGGTGAGAGACTGGTTGGTGTGCCTGGCAGCAAACACTGAATCAATGAAAGGAACTCTGACAGAAGGATTGAAATCAGGTGGAGCTGGCAACACAGCTCTCGAACGGTGTGATAGCAGCCTGCTGGCAGCACTGAAACCAAACTGGAGGCATCCAGGCTGAGGAGGTTAAACCAGGAGAATTTAACTCTGTGGGTGTCTGTGTGCGATTGTGTGGGCACCTGGGATTATTCACATTGTGAGAACCAAAACCTGATTACACACCCACACTGTGGGGACTCAGCCTTTCTAAAGGCAACCAGATCACCATGTAAATCAGTAAATTTGTGGTTGATAACTTCGTTTTACCGTTAAGGTTAGATTGTCTGTTTGGGCTAGTTTATGGTGTGTGTGTGTGTGTGTGTGTGTGTGTGTGTGTGTGTGTTTGTGTGTGTGTGGGGCCAGGTTCACATTGACAACTAGCCAAAAGGCAAGTTGTCTGAAGAGCAGACTCGGATGGCTGACAGATAAGGGTGTGAGGTAGCATACTAAAGATTTACTTTTTCACAGAGCAATGTGTTAAGTATAACTGATTGCAGTTTTCATGCCCAACACTGCTGCAGTACAGCAGCTACTGCTTAGTGCCTTCTATATATAAAACACTTGAAAGAAACTGTGTGTGGAGGTGGCACAAGCCTTGCTTAAGTACTTAAGTGCAAGCAGTGCTTAAGTATTCCTTAAACAAATGTGTTTAATTAACAAATTATGTAATTTAATTATTTTTACTTTTCTAATTTTAAACATTTTACGTTAGAAAAACCTTTACTAAAATAAACTGTCCTATCACTGCTATTAATTGGCATTGAGCCAAAACAACACTATATTTTCAGATTGTGTCGAATGCATTAATATTGCCTTTGATCTACAGAATTATTCTAAATTATTATCAAAGATTTTAAACAAGCAAGACAGGCAAAAGTGAAGGAGCTTAGTGGAAAGTTGCATCACTGAACTGTAGAAACCACCAGATTTTTTAGAAGAAGCCTGACCTGTTGTTTTCAGTGGTTTAGTGGCAGAAGCCTCAGGTATGGTCCAAAATGTACACCATTCTGTAGATACAGATGTACTGCAATTTAGTTTATCTGCAGATTTGACAAATGTGTGGTGTATTTACCAAACACGCACAGCAGGCTGGAGTCATGCTTTGTGCAAGTGTCTGCATTGTGTGCCTCTCTCCTCATTGCATATGCATTTAGGGGGATCACACAAATAATAAGAGGAAACATGGTAACAGAGATTTATTGTGTAATCTGCTGGATTTACTGAATTACTCAATTTGGTATAGTTTTGTGGAGAAATTCTCTGCCTTTGAAATGCAAATATAAACACAGGGTATATTGGATTTATCCAAACCAAAAGGCAGCCTCTAGAGAGAAACAAAATGTACATTAAATATAGGCTACAGTAAAACTAAAAACAAACACTGGATCTGGAGTTATGATTTGTGCTCATAAAATTACATGAACATGACCATCAGTCACTATGGGCTTCAGTTAAACTTTTGTGTGCGCATCCGGATGCATTAACCTGACATCTATATCAAATGCATCTCTGCCTCTACCTGCTCCCTTGTCCTGGAGGTGCTTTTAGCCTGTATTTCTAATTAGATATAATCTAAAGTTTAAAACATCATTATTTTAGTGATTATTGTTTTTTTAAAAAGTGTTTTGTCTCTGGTGGTCAAAGCAACTATTTTGCCATTAAGAAATATTATGTCATTCTTTTCAGCACTGATTGATCTTAGAAATCGCATGCTGAACTGCAAATATGAGCTCTCCTGCAATGGCAGAATGTGTCTGCAGGGCTTTCCCAGATGCTGTGTAATGAGCTGCTGTCTGAAAACATGCAGATTGCAGACCCAAACTGAGTGAAAACACCAACACATATTTGTGCACCACCATTGTCTTAGTAAATTGACTCAGTTATTTTTTTATACTGCCCTGGGCACTCCAGTACAGTTTTGAACATTGCGTACATCTGTACTACATACTAAATGAATGGATCATGCTTTTTTTTTTACAAAACAGGCACTGCTTCGTTACATAGAACCTTGTATAGGTTTATTATTTGTAACTAAGGGCTTCATTAGTGGTCAGTAACTTTTTACTGTAGCTGAATCATAAGATATTAATTTGAAAAAGGCTGGCTGTCCACCTCTCTTAAAGTCTGCACACCTCAAGCACTGGATGCACACATCATTTGGACAGTTCATCAAAACCTCATGACAGAATTTACTGGCACTGACACTGAAAACACCCATCCACCAGTAATTTATTTTTTTTGGCATTAGCTCACTCACATGCACAGTCTGGACTAACTTATTCAAGACCCAGACCTGAATAGCATGTACCTTGATTTGATAGGAAATTGTTCTGCTATGAATGGTAGGTGCAGGGGAAAAACAGAGAGATGCCCCTATCTGAGCACTTGGTCGTCTCAGAGGTAGACATTAAGGAGAGTGAAAGCTGAGACTGCACACCAGGCATGCATACATGTATGTAAATGGCCTCATTTTAGGCACATCCTAAAACATTTTCAGCAAAAAAAAAGAAAAAAAAGCCAGCAGAAAAATCAGAATTATATTTATTCAAACTGTCGGTTACCTTTTTTTTTTTTTTTTTTGTTGTTTTTTTTTACATTTACATTTGCCAAAATGTCAACATGGTTGATGTCAGTAGTTTCCCTGTCAAATACAGTCCAGTTAGCATGAAATGTAAAAATATTTGCAGTGTTGAGACTTGTTTCAAAATGAATGGGGTAATCTTTTATTGAAGGATCAAATAGCCTTCCAAAAACTTCCAAAAAGACATATTCTGACTCTTCATGCCACTTTGTTTCTAATCATGCTTTGTCTTGTAGTGTCTACTCTTTGATTTTATTTTATTTTTTATAGTTTACAGTCATTATTACAATTTACAAACGCCTATAAGCTATTATTCATTTGTGTTGCAAATTTCATTTTTCAAGAATAAGAAAATGAGATTTTACATTTATGACATTAGTTATGCCAAAATGGGGAGATGATCAACAGCAATGATTTTTAACCATTAAGAATTAACACTACATTTTTTACCTGTGCTGAAATAGAAATTGATGACTTTTTTCTTTTTGTCGCCTGTATAACTTACATGTAATTAAAATAACAAGGAGGCACAGTACTTATGATTTCTTGACAATAAAATATTTTGTGCATGTTTGTCAGCTCTGAAACAAAAATGAGAGTTTGACTAATAGGAGTGTGAAACAAAGGAGCTGCTAGGACTCTCTCCCAGTTCAGCATTACCAGTGCTCCCAGTTTGTGCACTGCAGTACTTCAGGCGGTGAAGGGGTTAAGATAATGTATTGACTGTATTGGTGAGTGAGTGTGTGTGTGTGTGCGTGCGTGTGTGTGTGTGTGGTAAATGTGCTGAGGCAGGCTACAGCATCTAACTCTTACCCACCTCTCCCCCTTTATTTCTTTCTCTCTCACCCTCTATCTGCCTATCTGATCCAGCCACATTGCAAATATGCATCAAATGCTGCAGGCACACACACAATGTACATGTGCATGACAATGCAAAGGCAAAGTTGGCACTGAGAAATACAAAAGATAGCTCTGACTACTGTGTGTGTGTGTGTGTGTGTGTGTGTGTGTGTGTGTGTGTGTGTGTGTGTGTGTGTGACATACATTTTTCAGACCAATTTTTCAGACAGAAACATGCAAAACACACAAATACACAGATATGTACAGAGCATGGCAGCCAAACAATATTACCTCTACATTACTGTGGGCCAGACTGCTCAACCAACCCAGCCAATACACCCCACTACACCACAACACACATTAATACACACCTTCAAATAACAACCAACACCACCTCCCTCTGCAGAGAAGGAAAAATGGAGGGAACAAGAGAACAAAAAATGAAGGAGCAGTTCCAGTTTAGGTTTCACAATGTCTTTCACTCTTCCTCTCCCTTTTCTCATCTTAGGTTACATTAGTGGTAGTAGTGGTCTAAATTGTATTTTGTTTTGACGGCTGCCTTGTCCCACTCCCCCCCCCCGCACACACACACAACATCATCGAACCTTCACCCCTCCTCCTCGTTCCCGATGCTCCCAGTGCAACTTGATGAAACAGGCTGGTATCGATGGCTCTTTAGCATAAGCAAGAACATGCTAAGCTGCCCTGTCTTTTCCTATTTTCTACTAGCTCTCTGTCTCTTGTCCTCCTTCTCAGCTACTACTGCCTTGTCTCTTGTTCTGGTTCTTCCATCGGTTTTGCCACAACTTCTATGCAGTCTGTCACCCTCCTCCACTTGCAGCTTGTATCTGCAACTCCTGCATTCCTCTACCAGCTCATCTCTTCCTCCCTCCTCCCTCTTTCTTTCCTCTCTCTCTTCTCTCTCTTGCTTTTCTCTACTCACTCCCCGCACCCTCCTCCTCCTTCCCCTCTGCACTTGTCTCTCCCCGGTTGAAAACCTCTGTGCTACTGTACCGTGTGGTGATCTCCAGCTTCTCCCACCCCCCAGCCTATCCAGCACTCGTCACCCAGGAACGCTGCCGAAGAAAGTCTGTCTTAGACTTACCCACAGAACAGAGCTGCCGGACTGGAGCTACTCGAGAAAGAGACAAAGAAAATCAAAGGGAAGGCAGTGTGCTACTCAGACTGAGAGCTTTCAGTGTATGACAGTGAAACTGGGAGTGGGATAGTTTACAGCGAGCAAAGAAAGAGGGCAAAAAAGAGGAGTCAAGAAGAGCTGAGCAGAGCAGGAAAGGGTGGCAAGTTGGAGAAGAGGAGGAAGAGAACACAGAGAAGTGAGGTAAAAAGAAAAAGCAAAGGGAGGTACACTAACAACACCTCACAGCACTTTCTCTCCTTGGTGCTTCTCTGATTCCTTCTATCTTCCTTCCTCCTTCAGCGAAGAAGCAGAGGAAGACTTTTTTGAAGGGTTTGGGGGGAGGAGAATCAGTGACTAAGCTTCACCGGTTTCTGACTGAAAAGCGAAGTCACACTTCAGAAGAGTCGGCGGGAGAGGAAGACCGCCCATCTTCAGTTGAGAGGGACACATAAAAGAGACTTTGTAACTTTGCTGCAAAAAAATCACAAACACGGGGGCAATTAGCTGAGCACCAGATAACACTGAGCAAACAGTACTGCCAAAAAACCCCCACAAGAGAAAAAACTTAACTCAAGTGACTGAGGAAGATCAGTGCAGAACAGGACAGACGTCCTGAAAAATACACCAACAGAGACAAACAGAAAGAGAAAGCGGAAGAGCACTGGCCTCTTCAGTGTCCTTGCATACCCCCATCTTCCACCCCCTGGTCTCCCATCCCGTCTCAGCCGAGATGATGATGTATTTCTGGGTGAGTACTGAGGCCCCTCAATACTACTGAAGGACCAGGGACACAGGCATTACAGCTAAGGGACTCTGTACACCGAACATACACTGTGTGATGGTAAAGAGCAGTTCCTTGTTCTTTATACTTATCTCTTTATTTCCAGCGAATCAAAGTGTTGTAATTATTGATTATTAATGTTATTTGTTAAAATATATAATCTTGTACCAGGAAGTGCTTACAGAGGACTTCTTTGAACTGCTGCCTGTATGATGTGAGAGAGAGTGAGTAAAGTGACAAGACATAAAGGTTTATATCATTCCCCACTCACGCAGACCTGTACTAATGATCCAGCATTTTTATTGACATTGATAAAGTACACCCCTCTTACAGTGATACTTTCCCTCTCTGCTGCTGTAGTAAGCAAGAGCATGATGTCTTGTTTTACGATTGTGACCTTAGAGCTTTTACTGCAGGTGATACAGCAGAAACTGCATTTATCCTTGGTAATAGAGGTCATGTGTAAGAATTGGATCTTAAATAGGGATGTGTATGGTCTGGCAGGAAGGAGAAACCTTGTATCTCCATAATGTCAGAAAGACTGGTTTTTCTTTTGACAACAAGGGTTATTTTAAAGGAGTACATTGAGGCCTCCGTAACCTTTTAATAAAGTGAGGTTTACAGATACAAGTTTCAGATAGCGTCATTGTCATTTGAAGGTGTTTTAATCACTGGCTGTCATTTCAGCTAATTTAATGCAGTCATGTATATGATGTGATGTTTTGCAGTGGTCACACCTGGGAAATTTTTGCATGAGACAATGTTGCTTAAGATATGAATTTGGGACTGCTGATAAGAAATTAATGCAGTGATTATTTTTGCATTCTGGCAGTAGAGTAGATTCATATGGGATTTGCCTATAATAGTGTCACATAAACAGTAAACAAAAGCTTTAGCATTTAACTTTCATTTTTCAAAGAAAAACTAATTATTGCCTCACACAACATACTTTGCATGTTTCTCACCATGAAGAATGATGGAAGAAAATTAATTTCTCTCTTTTTGTTCACATAACAAAGCCTGTCCTGCTCACCGGTACAACATGCTTCTTTTTTACTCTAAATATATCCGTTAATTTCTAGAAATTAACGTTTATAAAAAATGATGAAAATGTAAAAAGCACACTTTTAAGCTAATAATATTAAAAGTATTTATTTCTCCTTACAGACAAATTGTAAGGATTTAAGGAGGATTTAACATCTTGACTAAAAGTGTGTAATAGTGTGCTTTACTTCTGGCTGCTCCACTCTAGGCACAAAGGATCAGATTGCTGTCTACACCAACACAGCTGTTTGCTTGTACTTCTGGGCAAAGTTGTGATTATGTTGTTTGATGCTCTGATACTTTCAATCACTCTGCAGTAAGATACTCTTAATCAGAGGCCACAGAGCTCCAGGATTTTTGATTTATTAAACAAATATTCATTTCAAAAACAGGCTAATAACTGTCAGCATCAGCAAATAAATGCACTGGCTCAATTTCTGAATTGCCAAAAGTAAATCAAAACAAGTAAATTAAAGAGGTGTTTCAGAGAGGTGAAGATAACAGTGATTAATTGCTTTTTCAAGGCATGGCATCATTGCATGACAGCTTGTCAAAGTAACAAACTGTTAATAATGTTTCAGCAAAATAGTCCATATTATTAGTAGATCAGTTTGCATTTTTGGGAGATGTCCATTGGACCGGTTATTCCAACTAAGCTGATCGCATAATACGGACCATTGTTTCACCGTAAGGTTACAGTAACAGCTTTTTATTACAGACACAGAGGTTACATTTTGAAATGCATGACTTAAGATCCACACTCAAATGCTGTAATCACAGACTTCACTTCTTAGTCTGCTTACATACAGCCTATCATTGCTTCAGATGTTTTTTCCTGTTCTTTAATAAAACCTGTAGTCAGCATACAAAGTGATAAACGTAATTTTGATCTGTCATTTATCGGGATTCAGGCATGCTTCAGCTATATCCTAATATTGGGGCTAAACATCATGCGGATTAACGGCACCATCGCTCTGTGGAAGCATGTGAGTGACAGCAAGTGTGTGTTTCCACAAAGCCTGTCATGGGGACTGGGCCTAGACAAGAAAATTCAGGAGATTCAGCTGGACGTGTGTAAAGGTTTTTTATTGACATATAGTGTGTGAGAGCTGGAAACACAGTGATGCAGTATGTAGTGACCTTCACCTAAAGAAGTTCAGAGTCTAAAGGAGGTTTCTAGTACATTCTCCCTGGCTTTCTGGTGTGCGGAGATGCCCAGCAAGTCAAGCATGTGTTTCCAAGCTTTCCATGCGGTGGTTTGACTGCTGACATGGGCTGTTGTTTTCTTCTTCTAAGTAAGCACAAATATTGCATTGTGAATCACAGCTTTAAGTTGCTGTCAGGCTTTTCAGAGTTTTAAAGCTTAAAATCAACGCAATGCATTATGGGAAGCAGCTCTAAATGTAAACTGTTTTCCCTCTGGTTTACTGTACCCTATTTAGTGATGAGTCCCTATGTTCAGTCTACAGTACAGTTATAATTGGAAGCATGCAGCCATTAGAGGTTGAAATTGCAGAAATTGCTCTGATTGTATCACCTAAAAGATACAAAAACCTGTTATTTGAGCACACGGTCTCCTCCCTCCTGAACCACCCACGCCACACTGCCTTTAACTGGCTGTTGGCAAAAGAATATCTGCCTTACAACAAACAGTGTAATTTGATAAAGATTGGTGTCACATTTTTCCACACCAGCACTGCTGCAAGTGGGGTTGAATTTCTGTAAATGATGAAGTAGGAATGTTTTATTTACCAAGATAAGAGAAAAGTAAAGTAAATAAATGAGGAAAGGAAGAGTGAAAAGAGATAATGTAACTATCTATCTCTTCTTCTCATGAAGACATGTATCCAGCCATTGCAGTTGACATTAGCTATTCTTCTTCATCACTGCTGCTTACTGACACAAATGGACTGTAAATAAGTACAAACATGAGGCATGCATACATATTGTAGGCTTATGCTTGCATACAACTGTAGGTTCTGATTTTATACAGTGTGCACATGCATTTAAAAGTTCACACCTGCATATTCTTACCAAAATGTAATAATCACGATGGCAGTAAGATCATTTTTAAGTTGAATAAATTTTACACTTTTTACTACTTGACTGAAAATGTATAGACTGTTAAATATATTCAGTCTAACATATTATGAGCTAGTTGTACTGCAGTGCTTCTGTACATACACACACGGTGCCAAGGTTTCAGTGATCTCCTTGATGCTGCTCTGACAACAGTAAGACAGTTAAGGTACTTCCATCTGTCCCTTTGGAGACTCAGAGAGAACAAAGACCTCCGGTGTGAAGGATGTAAGAAAGTAACTAGATGGAAGCGAGGAAGCAAAGCAAGTAGCCGGAACTAATAAGCAGGTACACTGAAGGTGGAGGTGGAAGGAAAAGTGAAGGAGGAAAGGATTATGATAGAAAGCACTGCTAGAGTGCAGGTCAGGTTTTGGGTGCTTATCAGAGACACAGAAAGTGAAGGGGAAAAGGTGATGACCAGCATGTTTGTCTTCCTGCTGTTTGTTCCTGGGGGGACAATAATTTGAATTTTTTATGCTGTACATAGGAGCATGCAGATGAAAGGATGGTCACTTGTGAAGAGGAGAGAGAAAGAAGCAACAGGAAAAGCAGAAATGAGGTCTGCAGTTGCCTCCTCCTCCTCCTTCATCTCTGCTCTCCTCAGTGCGTCTGTAAGCTGATAAATAATTGAGTGAGCTGAGCAGGGGACTGCATGGGTTAGAGGAAAGGGAGGCCTAACAGAGTGCTGCACAGTGAGATGAGGACCTGCTCCAGAACAGAGATCAGATCCTTTAAACTCACCTTCTTTATCTGTTTGTCTGCTGATCTGAAGGTGTTCAGGATGAAGCCCTCCTCAGTCCTGCTGTTTTGTGCTTCACTTGAGCTGGGCTTAGGTTAAGGTATACTCCAACAGAGTTAATGCAGCTACTCACTGAGGTTTTAAGAGAGAAGCATGTAGTCTTTGAACTTTTCTGCTGTATTTTATAGTGCTTTGCAAAAGCACACATTGAAGACATAGTCCTGCCATATAACACCATGAAGCTGATATTAGACTGGACTGTCATCTCTGCTGTCATGACAGTGTGCTACAGTGCTGTGTGGTAGCAGTGGTTTGCACAAACGTGGCAGTAATACAATGTCTATACCAAAGCTGTGTTTTTCAGTTGTTCATATTGCATGTGTCTAATATGTTTCTGTTTCAATCAACCAATTCTTCTGCTATATGGCTGTGAATAGAACCACAGCACATTTTTATCCTTCAAGTCTATTTCCTGTGTTTACAAGGCTAACAGTTGTAGTGTATTTTTAAACCAGTTCTACTTGAGTGTGAATGAAAAACATTTAGCCTAAATAAAAATTTAGGTCAGGCCCAACAGTTATTCTTATAATAACCATAAATTGTTTTATCTGGTAGGCTGATTGGCTGACGCTATCATAAAGATATTATTAACATAAAATACAGTATAGTAACTCATAATAATTATTTATTATTGGTATTACATTATACCACCTATACAAATACCTCTGCTGTGTTGTAGTACTCCTAATATTAAACAACCATTTTAATACTACACCTAAATGTCTCAGACATCATAGACAATCAGACAAAATACTAACTGTATTCATGTATTGTTCTGCTGAATGAGATAGTCAAACAACAAAAAAAATCTAAAAATAAATGCACAAACGTCACATAAGTAGAGCAAAGAGTGATCATAAATCAAATGGCAAACATGAAAATGTTTTGCAGTTTAAGTCCTTACCTCAACCAACACTGATCAGTACTATAATGATAAATTTTAGTAAAAAAAACTGCATTCATTTATCAGAGAATAGTCACACCAGGGAACAGATCATATCTACTGTAAAAGGTACATAAAAAACGTATCTATCCATCCATCCATTATCTATACCTGCTTATTACTATGTGAAAGATACTCTTAATCAGAGGCTAAAGAGGCTAACCAAGATGGCGCAACTGTGTATGGTTGGCTGTCTACCTTTGCTCTGTGTTTTCTTGCTACTGTTAATTTTGTCATATAGAATTTGTCACCGTTGCTAGTGTATGATCACCAGACCATTCTGAATATCCGAGATTCTGTGCCTAGAACCTACAATCTGTCGCTCTAGTAGACAGTCTAAGACGCCACCGCCATTCATTGTGTCCATACCATCATACCTGAGGCGTGCACCCTACCTGCCGCCTAGCAATAATCGGTATAGAAGACATAGCAGAAGAGGGGGTAGACTTGTCAGATTAAGAAGAGCATATCTGACCCTGTCCTTGGTGTAAGATCCTCGTTGCCTCGCAGGGCTCTCTCTATGGTATGATGGCAACGTCGTGAGGTGCTTTTCAGAGTACTGTTATTGGTGGCTACGGCAGGTTATCCCGGTCGACGGCCTGTAAGAATCTGCAGATGGGTCTCCGTAAAGAAGTATCTTTGCCCAGTTGCATGGGTCTTCCTGCAGTCTGGCCTCAGCACATTATGTGTTGCCTTGATTAACGCCAGATTAATCACAAATAAAACTGTTAATATAAATGACTTTTTTATTTCCTACTTGTCATATCTGACCAACAGAAGTTTTTCTGTAGTGATCAGTGACTTGTCTTCCTCCACTGCTTCCCTGTCTCTTGCGGGGTGCCACATGGCTTTCTTTTCGGACCCGTCCTTTTTTCACTCTACATGCTGCCTCTTGGGTCAGTTATTGCTTGGCACAATCTAGCTTTTCATTGCTACACAGATGATCTGAAAATTTATTTGCCTATGAGGCCAAAAAAGCTAATGCAGCTGGGCAGCTAATGGATTGCATTGATGACATTAAGCTGTGGTTAGAGCACAACTCTTTGCACTTAAATGAACAAAAGAGTATATTTTATTTGGTGAGTCTGTAATTTCAGATTCGGGTGCGCTGACTTCAGAGTTCAGACCTGACTAAATGTCAAAAACCTTGGTGTGACTTTTGATAGTAGTTTTAAATTTGATAAACAGATTGACAGCGTGGTTAAAGCAAGCTTTTTTCAACTATGTCTTTTGGCCAAAGTCAGATCATTTTTGAATCATCCTGATCTTGAGAAAGCTACCCATGCTTTTATTAGTTCAAGAATAGATTATTGCAATGCACTTTATGTTGGTGTTTCGTAGTCGTCCCTTAATTGTCTCCAGCTGATGCTTAATGCTGCTGCTTGTTTTTTAACATTACACGTAGACATGAGCAGATCACCCCAATTCTCTATTCACCCCACTGGGTTCCAATTTCATTTAGAGTTGATTTTAAATTGTTATTATTTGTTTTTAAAGCTCTTAACGGCCTTGCCCCACTTTAACTGAGATGCTGGCTCTTCGTCATCCAAACAGGGACCTGAGGTCAACAAATTAACTTTTGCTGGAAGTCCCAAGGTCAACATACAAACACTGGGTGACCGGGCTTTCTCTGTTGCTGGGCCCAGACACTGGAACAAGCTTCTCCCTGATATGCGCACCATCACTGACCTGGGGCTTTTTAAATCTAGGCTTAAAACGTATTTGATCAGACTGGCTTTTAATACCTAGTAATGTTGTGGCATTTTTATGTATTTTATTGTTTACCATTTTAGTTTTTTATAGTCTTATGATTCTGTTTTTTCTGTTTTATTTTGCTTTTTTGGAGCAAGTTGAGAGTTGTAAAGGGCTATATAAATAAATGTTGTTTAAATGATTCAAAGAGCTCCAGTCTTTTTGATTTATTAAACAAATATTCATTTAGAAAACAAGCTAATAATAATCATCAGCTTGTCTGTGAATGTCTCCTCCTCTATATATGTGGAAGAGACCAGGCCCTGTCAATCAGCCGTGTATTCATATGGTTCTACACGAAAAGAATGGTGTCAAACCATTAAATGATCATGGTACTGGTGGTGTCCACTCAGTAGTGGTTTTATTGATTCATGTTTTTTTTTCGTCAAAGCCACGTCCAAATGCAGCAATTGAGCAGTGATGAGTAAAGCTCTGGTAGACAGTAGCTGCTTTAAAATTAGTCAAAAAAGGAAGCTTATCTAAAATTAAGCATCTGTGTGCACCAAAACCCTGTAAATGTCATTTACACATGAACTGGTATTTAAACTGTCTGTACAGAAAAAGTAAATATCTTATATGTTATATGTTTTTTATAAGACCTCTTGAGACCATAATCATAATCAGAAAAAGTCAGGTGACAAAGTATGTAGCATGACAAAGTCCACAAAAGAAGGTGTTCAGTGTATATATCACAATGTTTATAATACAACAGCATTTACAAACTCAATATAGGCATCATTAATCTCCACACCAACACAATCTTTCTGATGCAACAGACACAAGGTGAAATGGTTATGTCTCCAGCTATTTATGGCCACCTGTAATTGCAGAAGTCAGAATTGTGTGTGTGTACCCAGTCTGGCCCTGATTTTTTGATCCTCATGGATCCTGGAAAGCTTGTAACTGTACAACATTAACAGGACTCTGAGAGCCATCAACCAAGTTAAGACCATGTGGTACTTCCAGATACAGACAAACTGGTAATGGCTAACTGACTGGATATAGTAGTGGTGGACAAAGAGGCGACTGTAGTGATAGATGTAGAAATCTCAAGTGACAGCAACATCAGAAAGAAGGAACATGAGAAGCTCAAGTATATAGTATATAAAAAATATATATATATACATATATATATATATATATGTATATATATTTTTTTGTATATATTTTACATTCTGGCAATCTACTTATGGAACATCAAAACTCTTGACACTATTGGTTAAGCCCTCAGAGGACCTCTATAGCTATCTTTTTTTTAGATCCTTGTAATCCCTCAAGCCCCACGATATTACAGTACAGCAGTTTCTACTTGGTGCCTGGCTCTTTGCTACTTATTCTTCTATTCACTGAGTCCTGTAATCTACACGCAATAAGGACATTAAACAGATGAGCAGGAAAGAGGGATTTTTCAGATTTCTTCTGTGACTACAAAAGGAAGGAGTGATGGGATACTAACCTAGGCTTAAATACCGTAGAGGGAATGAGCAGAGTAGGAGCAGGATGCCAGTAGAGAGTGTGTGATGGAGAGAGAAAGAAAAAGGGGTGAGGGTAGCTGGGTTGTTACCGCTGGGAGCCATCATTAGCACTATTTACAGAAGGGCCACAAGGGAAAGGTCAGTGCGCAGACACTCTCTTATCTCCTCAACAACAGTATTCTCTCACCACAGCCACAGTCCAGAATGTTACCTGCTCCATATGTCTGACCCCAAACCAGTCCTAAACACAGACAGGCACTTCATGAAGTGTGGGCAGAGAACCAGATGGACTGCAGGACAGAGAGCTCATGGTTTGTTGGTTCAAACCCTAAACAAAAGTGGGGTGAGGAAGGTAATTGAATACTTTAAATATGACTGTTGAGTCTGTGTGCAGGACCCTCATATCTCTGTGTTCATACAGGTCACAGACTATGTTTAATGCCAAGATTCCTGCCAGTGCAGTAGTGTGTCCTATATGAAGTGATGTTGAAATGGCATATCATTGCTTCTTTATGACCATTGCCTACACATACATAAAACATACCATAACTGATTGTGTAGATACACTTTAAAATATGATGTCACCAGGCAAAAAAAAAATTGGGGAAGGATGAGACTAGACATGGCTCCTAAGATGACCTGGAAGAATTAGGGCATAGGGAACATCTGAACTATTGCTCTTTTGAACTGTATTTGCTAGTTAAATGGTGTAGTTGCTGAGAGGGTGCTTTCTCTTTTTCCATCTGTTCTGATGCATTTTCAATTGGGCTTATTGGACCATTTCTGAAAATACTCATGTTCCACTCATGTGTGTAAAGTGTCTCTTTTTCCAAAAAATGAACTTATGCACATTATTTTGTTACATTTTCCACAAGTTTTCTGTGGATCTGGTCAACATTTTAGGACTTGTGGAGGATGTTGTTAAGGCCTTGAAAAAATAATGCGACTATCCCATGAATCAAACAGGCAAGGTCATTAACCTTTTAAACACCATTCTGAGATAGTTAGCTCTTATGTGTGATTGGTGACAGGGTGCAATTACATCAGATTAGGCCAGATTCTTAATAGATTTCCAAATAAAAAACATAGATCTAGCCATGAATTTAATGAACAAAATGGTTTTATGTATCACTTAAAGTGATACTGTGTGTTCATGTAATGTCAGCACCTGAGTAAATGTATCTGTCTCTCTTCCCACTCCTGCAGGCAGTACAAAGTCAGCCTATGGGGTCACCATCCCATATGTGTGTTTGATGGAGCAGAGGACAGAGAGCCATGTGATCAACATAATCACTCAGAGCACAGGATGCTACGGAAACATACACAAATAGCCATCTGTAAGCAGTTGAAAAGAGTTTTTACAAAGCTATATTTAGATATGCTGCATTGCTGGTGTCAGACCTATTCACACTATCCCACGAGAGGTTCCAAAATGGCATACAGAGCCTCTCAAACTCAAGCAGCAACACTGAATCTGTTGTTATATCTTTATATTAATTCACTCTCACCACAACATCGAAAACATGAGTTTTCGTTTGTTTGCGTTTGCGTTTATGGTAGATTTTATTTAGGCTGAATCCAAATGTCCAGATTTACTCACGTTTTTATGCGCGTGTTTCTTTGGTGTCCAGATTCCATGTCTGACATCTGCTAATTATTATAACCATTCTATGATGAAAGAAGAACAAATATTACTTTGAAAGAGTTTCATAACTTTTATTCTGATACTTCTACTATTACTTCTAATGAGAAGTCTTCCAGTGAACATGTCACGAAGATTTCAGTGTGAATTAAAAAGTCAGTGATAAAATAGTGGCAGTCTCTGACTGACCTTTTCCCCCTTTAGCCCGCCAACAGGAACCCTTTCACCATGGATAACAATGAACAGTTTGAGAAACAATGTGGATCGTAGGGTAAATTTTCTTTACCTACACACTGACACATACACTAAAAGACCAGTAGGGTAGTAAGAACTTGTTTTGCACACACACAAGCGCACACATGCACACACGCACACACACACGCACTGGGACAGCAGTAAATGGAAAAGCAGCCCAGTGACATTAATGTTATAGGTTATTGAACAATTTTAAAGGATTTATAGGGCAGGGCAAGACATTGTGGAGGAGAGAGAGTGCAAGGTAGAAATAAGATTGTTCAGAAATACACACACACACACACACACACACACTCTCTTGTACATACAGCCCTGTGCAGTACACAGCTGCTACACAGTTGCTTATATAAATTACCAAAGTTTTATACCACTCAGGAGTGGCTTGTTTCCTTGTGTACATTTTTTATTTTATTTTACTCTCTTTCTCTCCATCCCTAGCTCCATCATCTTACCTATCTTACCCCCTGTGCCAGGTCAACCTGGGAAATAGCTGTTGTTTGAAGTCATCTGCAGCTTTCACATCTCTTCCCTTTGTTCCCTAGCCCCCAACAGTTTCACATCAATGCTGTATGTGCACTAGGTGTTTGTGTGTGTATAGGAATGTGTGTGCATTTCAATCTGCACCTGCATCAATACATGTACTGTGGCCCTGTGCTATTATATTTTCAAACTGAGCAAGCATCACGGCCTTCTCTCAGACAGTAGGGATTCATACTTTAACCATGCAGTGGACCTATTTACAAATACAATAACTTAGTTCACTTACTACAGTACTATATACAGTAGTGGAACATCTATTATGTCTGTATGAAAAGGCGATAAACTGAATTTAGGTGATTTTATCCTCCACTGCATTTCTTAATGGAAATATACTATAAAGCCTGATTTCCATTATTCATTTTTTGAGTGTGTTTTTTGACACTTTGAATCCCTGCTTGTATAGAAGACATTCATATCGTTGCCCAACCCTGTCCCCCAAATATTATATTTATGTACAACTAATTTACAACAGCAAATATGTTTTATATTCATGATCTTATTCTATGTTGTTAATTTACAAGTTGGAAATTTGTTGGTATAGAATGTGGGAGTAAAATATTAACATATAATGTTTTCAGCCAAACTCTCCAATCTTGCAATACAAGTACTTACTTGTAGTGATTACTGCATTTTTAAACTTTTACTAGTTAGGGAAAACGTAGGCTAAGGAAAGATTGTGGCCTGGTTTAATACAGAATAAAGATAGTGACTTCAGGCATAATGGGCACTGCTTTCATATAGGCACAATGCCAGCACTAGGGCAAATACTGTTATTATGCAATTTTCCTCTGCACCAACATAACATTTTGCATCAAGGCTGTAAGAGAGGTGTGGCTTATGTGCTTTTGCTGATTATGCAGCACAGACCAATGTTGGTGCCAAACCGCATTTGGGTTAAAAGACTACGTCTGATCACAGATGCAGGGGAAATGTTTCTGAAATTACTTGGTATAGGATATCATCCATGTCAAATGTGGCACATGTCCGCTACCTTTTTTCATCTACTTCAGACATAGCATCACAATTTATTTTTGATGAGAAGAGGGAACAATACCTATAATATTGACTATGAGGTTGTGCAGAAACATCAGTGCTGTTTTCTCTGTAATGACTGAGCTGCCTGCAACAAAGTTCAGAATATCTGCTGTTTTCTGTGCAGTGGAATAAACACCTGTAGATTCATCACACAGCAGCAGAAATGATACATGCGCTTTGTTTACTGTGTGTAAATTGACAGATCTGCTGTGTGTAATGTAAGACATCGATGGGGAAGCAACAGCAGCTTCATTAATTATTTAAATCTCTGGACATGGTGACAGGATTAGGATCAACAGAAAATGATGCTCTGTGTTGTTTTTTTTTTGGAAAGGTTATAGTGACAGATTCTAAGTTTAACAGAAAAATCACCCAGAGTAAGGCAGTTCTCAGAAATGCACTAAAGCAAATATTCAAACTTTGACTCTAAAATATTTTCCTGTCACATGAAAGAGATGAGCTATGCATTGTAGAGCTTCTTCTTTCTAAATGTTTGACATTGTGGTTTAGGGAGAGATGAGCATACGAATACAATCAGTAACTAGTAAATAGTATATATACCATGAACAAATAAAATTTCTGCATGGGTCCTGTTTTCATGTCCAGTCAGTTAAGTGCAATTTCGTTAATACAAGCTCTGGTCTGACCATACCTAAACACAGACTTAGCGCTATGCTGGACAGCATTGCAAAAAAATATAACTAAAACACACTGATACTGCAGATTAGCAAGGCAGGAAAAACCTCCATAAGTTCAGTGGAATATATATATTCGTTGTTCCTACTGCTCAGAAATAGGTTCATGGCAGAAGTGATACCTCTTCAGGCACAGCATTCACACACTCATTAGCCATATCTATAAGTCTTTTAATTCCTTTAAAATTCCTTTTTCAGTTTAACTGACCTTTTGTATTTTTCTAAATTGTAACAAGGTAACCCTTAACAAAAACAATTTTGTATTTGTGTGTTTTTGACTGGTTCTGTTTGTGTAAAAGAAGAGTGGATGTAGGGCAGGCATGAGTACAATAACTCAAGTAGAGTTCAGATTGTACAAAGAGAATCAGATCAGTAATGAAAGTGACTTCATCACTAGTTGTTGCGATGTTGAATATTGCATAATTTGCTCAGCCCTCAGTGGAAGCAGACTACTTGATATGCATTACTCCTAATGCCGGTGAGACACTGCCAGTTTGCCACTTAAAATATCTTAAAATGTTATTTCATTGCAATAAAACAGAGGAAAGTGCATCATTATAATTATTTTGTCTTTTACATTCAGTAGTAGTATGGTATCAGAAAATGTCTGTCTCACTGATTCTGTTGGACATTTTTTCTTGTGTGCTGGGGGCCCTCTGGGGCTGTCTGGATTTGACTATCAGTCTCTCACTATTTAATGGTGTGTGTGTGTGTATGTGTGTGTGTGTGGCTTGGTTTGAGTAACATTCTCTAAAAGCCTTTTTAGTGGGTTTCCGTTTGGACTCACACTTTCTGGGAAATGGCAAGGAATGAAGGGAGCTGTGGGATGGGAAGAGAAGAGGAGACCCGCTTTCCCATTGAGCTGCTGCTACATCTGAAAGCACCTTTTCTATTCAGCTGCCTTTCCTCTTTTCATCCTTTCTTCACTGATATATTTTCAGAGGCATCTCTACAAGAGAAACCTGGGTTTATTTTTATGTTTGTTCATGTCTGGTTCAGCTTGGCAGATCAGGTTTAGAGGTCATATCAAGATGCTCAATTGAAAATAAGACAGCTTTCACACTTCACCTGTTCAAACAAACTGCTTTGTTTTGTCTGCCGTTAAACGTTAAACCAAGACTGATTAAAAAACAGGCACTGCTGAGTGATGTCAGGCACTTCATTTCAGTGGGACCACAGGACTGTGTGGTGACATGAATTCAGGAATTACATTTACTTGACCCATGAACTGATTGTGGGGTATAATCCCAAGCAATCAAACAATGACCATACTTATCAGTTGCAGTCACCACTAATAATGCTCATATGTAACCAATTTCCCCCTGAGCTCTTTGTGACACCAGAAAAGATAAATAAACCCATAAAACTGTGTTCAGACAGACAGCGGCAATGCTGCTTATTAATTTCAATGAGACCACTGTGTCAGCACAGCAGGGCTCCCGACACAAAGTTCGCCAGTAAAAAATTGCAGAGAAGGCAAAGAAGTGGAACTTGGCTCAACTTTTGTTGCAAAACAATGTGATGTCATCCAGCAAGAGGCTGCATTGACCAATCAAATGTGCACAGCAGCACATTACTGGGAACAAAGATATACTTTCATCCTGGAATAGTGATTCTTTTGTTGAATTATTGTCAGTGTGTTTTTGAATTATAAACTCCTGTACAGTCTTTTAGCATCTAATAAGCCATTGAAGTGGATAAAATATTCAGCTGGTTTCTGTGTCTCACCTGAAACAATAACAGCATAGTCGATGGTAACTTTTTTTAATCTAGCATTTCAAGCCAGAATGTATTATGATCACCACTGTCCTGTGTGGACTCTCTGTATTGACCACATGACAGCAAGGCTTGCAATTTCATTTCTACCATATTGAGAGAAACCAATCTTAACATGATCAATAGTCTAACAATATTCTCTATAGACTTCACATAAATATACAGTGCAGAGGCCACAGTCATGGGCCCCCTCCCAACACGCACACACAGGCATGTTTACCCATGCATCACTTAGCCTATTTAGCTGGTTGCACTGTTATTCTGAACACATGCTCAATTGACATGCAGTATGAGGAGAGGAGCTTTATGCTGGTTTGGTATTGGAATTTTCAAATGTGTATGCATGTGTGAGTGCATGTGTGTATTATGCTAGTGTGTGTGTTCATAGCATGTTCTTCCACTCAGGGTGTCAGTGTTTACATGCACCTATAGAATGTGTCAGGGTGCAGCAGGGTGTTCCCGCTGTTTAATAGTTGCTGTTGTTAAATGAGAACACACAAAACAACTAACATTCCTGCACATTGGAGAATTTCAATGCTGTCAGCCCTCCAGTGATTGGTCACATAGTTTTGAGGTCACAGGTCAAAGTCTATATTGATTGAATGATAGTTTTTCTGGAGGAAAATCAGTTTCAGATTCTCCCTGCATTATCATTTTCAGCCTGTTCTTCTGCTCTAGTTTGCAGCAAACATGTTTCTCATTATGTTAATAAAGGATGTTCCACAGAGGACTGTGGGGCAGCCTGCCTCCTACTGGATTTTTCAGGAGCTTGCTGTGAAGTTGGGCACAGAATGGCAGTCACAGGGGTTTGACAGGGCTAATCATGGTTTGGGTTTGAACTGATCTGTGTGTACTCTAGGCAGTGATCCAGCTGGGTTATCCTGGGCTTAGATTGTCTGGAGACATATTGTAATACTATAGGCTGAAAATTACATTTAGTACTGTGATATATTATTTATTTTTTCCTTTCAGCTTACTCCCATTCAGGGTCACCACAGCAAATCATTATTGTATGTATTGTATTGTCGATTTGGCACAAGTTTTACGCCGAATGCCCTTCCTGATGCAACCTCAGTGTCTGAGAGTAGGGACCCCTGGTCTTTCAAGTTGGTCTCCCTTTGAACCAGGCATGGCTCTGCTTAGCTTTCAAAAGTAGTCACAATTGGGCACTCGCACTCCAGTGCAGCCGCTACCTTTAGTACTGTGATATAACCCATATATATTACCATAATGTACTTTGCTTTATTTGGCATTAGACAGAAGTTTCTTTTGTATTTTGTTATATTCTGTGTTTAAACATGACACAATATTTTTAGCAATATTTTTTTTAATTATTACTTAATCCTCATTTGAAAAAAACAACAGCATCAGTTAAAACAAATCAATGCTTTAAAAGCCTCTCACTTTGATATCTGAGACCATGGTTTGGATTGCATGTCCTGCCAAAGCTTAACAATGACTGCCTTTAATCATCATTTTTCTTTATCCTTAAACTATAAACTATTAAACTTTTAATTACTTATTTTTGTATGGAGAACGGCTCAATATGCTGAGTATATGCATTTTGTTACAGTTTTCATGGTGTCATGTCAATGAGAAGAATCATTAAACTACTCAACTTCACTTCGGCTTTGCATTGACTCCGGTTTAGCTAGGCGTTTCAGCAGAGTTGCTACACCCTGTTTGAAAACATGAAGAACCTGTTTGTTAGTCAGACATAAAAACGTGTTGAATTTACTGGTTGTGACCTCACAGTGCAATACAAGGTTTAGAAGTCCCCTAAAATTACGTAAAACTGTCAAAGCACATTCGAATTTGGAATACATTTGTCTGAACAACAGCACTCACACTTAACTGCACACACACACTGCGGACCAAAGTGCAACATCCCAAACAAACTCTGGAGGCGTTTGTGGTGAGGACGTAATCCAACCCCGACAAGTTGAAGTTCAGCATGTTTTTGTGTAGTATATGCTTAGTATTTGCTGAGCTGCCTAATTAACTTTAGGCTGCATGTCATCTTTGCAAAATGTAAATCAATCAAATCAAATCAAATGTAAAAATCCTGAATTATCCTTCAAGGATTGACAGAGTTGATCTCATCTCATTAAATGTGCATTAGTATTGCATTTTTAAGACTTTTTTAAAAAATCTATTCAGTATTCTGCTGGCATACATCCAATCTAATTACCACAGTTACAGAACAAATTCCAGTTGTTCTTTTTCTCCATGTTGTTTCATAGGAATATTCACCAGTACATAATATGAATCTTCTTTCTGCTACTTTTTCCTTGTTCTTGTGTGTACGTTCTTCCTGTCCCAGACTTATTTCACCAATGAGTGGAGGGAATGTTCTCATATCACTTGTGTTGTTACATTTTGGTTTGCTTGGATTTTTCATTGTGTGAAAGGAAACTGCGTCCCACAGTCCATGCATTTTGGGTTTCGTTTAATTGGTGACCCTAAATTGCCCATAGCTGTGGGTGTTAGCTCTTTGATGACCTGGTGATCTGTCCGGGATGTTCCCCATCTCTCACCCAGTGTCAGCTGGGATCAGCCCCTTTGCTCAAAAGCACTTTCACAGGAGAAGTAGTAAATGTTTTACTCCACATCCAAGTCTGCTCTGGAGAGAAAATATAAGCTTCAGGGCCAGCAGGAGTTTGTCAGAAACTTCAAACTTCATAAAGACTTTGTAAAGACAAAGTACTTCCCATACTGAATTAATCGAATGGCTCTAAACTTAATAGCATAGCCTAACATTCCCACAGAAATGACCATAGTAGTATTGATTGTGCTGTCAAGGTTACAGCATGTAAATGACGCTATCTCATATCACTTTTTGACCAGACAATGCGAGGCACCTAACAGCTGGAGCGTCTGTGTTATTTATCTGATCTACCCAAGCACATTGTAACACTGCTGTGTATATGTATTTATTACATCATTGGATTTTTACTACAAGGAATTTTTCTGAGTATTAAATTGAAGTCATGAATTTATGAAATCATTTCTCAACTTGTTTAAATATTTAATGAACCAGTGAATTTGTTCCACAGGGAAGTAAAATGTCCTTTTTTATACGGCTTCAGCAGGTGATCGGGTTTGCGTGTCTGCAGGAGACTAAAGTGAAATATCACTGTCAGTGCAGGTTGTGTAAAGGCAGTTCTGTAGATGGCTTTGAAATCATAAGACAAAAACATTTTTGCAGCTGTGAAGTCACCTGCCATTTTTATTTAAGAAATAATCTGTAAATCTCTTATTACCTAACCCGCTTTATCACCAAAATCTGACTAATGCAATTAGCAGTATTGCTCACTGCACTTTCACTGTGCTGCAAATAATGCCCAGTAGTAGAGTCCATCCATCCATTTTCTATACCTACTTATTCCTTAACCAGGGTCACGGGGATCTGCTGGAGCCTATCCCAGCTCTCTTTTGGGTGGAAGGCAGGGGCCAATAGTGGGGTTTTAGTCAAAATTATGACCGAATTAAATGTAGTTTCACATTCATTTGATTTCACAGAGGAGCCAGTTAGTTCACCTCATGTGTAATTACAGCAGAATTAATATCAGCATCAGTAATTGGGTTTCAAGGCAATGTTAAGTAAGTAATAGCATAGAGGAGAGCCTAGAGGGGAAATATGGTATTTAAAGTGGAGGAATTGTCATTCACCATGCAGAAAAGGAATAACTGTCATCTTTTTTTCTGCACTAATACTGCAAACCAAGCACCGCCCAAGTCATCCACAGTTAAGAAGAAGAGATTGTTTGCTATGAGGCATTAATGAGGGATTTGAAACTCTAATAAACCAATCAGGTCATCTTCTGTCTTTAAGACTCGAATGAGCTTACTCCTAAATTTGTAAATGAGGACAAAGATCTTTCTTCAAAGATTTCACCAAGCACTCATCAACAGGCATTTTTGGCTGATTCTGTGTAGTTGTAGTTAATAGTCTGCAGTATAGCGTGTTTGTGTTTGTGTGTTTGCCAGCTATCAATCTACCCCATCTCCGTTCTTCTCTTTACCCAAATTGAAATTACATGCCTCTAAATTTCTCTGCTCCATCCCTTCATTCTGTCATTAATATTTAAAGCGACACCCAGAGCAAACTCACTCACAAAACAGTCGAGAGAAAGAGGAAAGTGGGTGAGGCGATTGTATTTGCAGGAATCCTTTAATCCAGGGGAATTAGTTGTTTAATAGTGAAGACTGAATAATAATTGTAGATTACAGGACTTAGACGCCGTGGAGCCAACACCCTCTGACACCTGCTTAAACACTTCTAATCTGGAAGCTCACACACACACAGCAATGACACATAGCACTTAGGCATACTGTAGATCTTGAAGATTTCTCTCTCTTTTACTGTATAGGCTACTGAACCAGGGAACAACATGTAAAATATAATAATGATGTAGTTTTGAAATTTTATTTAGAATGAAATACCATCTGTTAATGTACTTTTTGCCAGTGGTATCTTAAAATATCTCACAGAGAGCAGTTTAAACAAGGCTGTGAAGTATCTTTCAATATATATTAGTATTCCACACTGATAGTATATAAATAACACTACTGCTTCTCCAGTTTTTCAACTATTCCAGCTGGCACCATACTGTTGTGTTCCACTGTTAGCATACTTTGTGCCAATATCACTCGATCTCCTAACTAAGCTAAAAACAAAAATATGTTTTGTTGGAAAACAATTTTTCCTGAAGTACATTTATAAACAACATAATTAAATGTTAATTAATGTACTACAGCTATTCTGATGTTATTCCAGGTCTTTCAAACTGTGTTGTACAGATATGGCTTGTAAATTAGCCCTGCCTGCTACATAGCCAAGGTTATAAAAAGATTTTTTTAAACTGCAGGCAGTCATTTCCAACAGCCAGTAATGGAGGAGTTCTCTGCAGCTAAAAGTGTGAAACATTGGCTGCCAGAGATTCTTTTGCTCAGAGAGAGTGGAACAAAGAAAGGGCAAAAACCAGGGCTAACAGGGCTTCTTTTAACGCTGTCCACCTCAAAAAGCCAAAGCGTTAAAGGAAGGCAAGGGTCCTTCTTTCTGGATGTGTAGCATTTAGAGGTAACATATTTATTTTGGTAACATTAACATTAGAACTACAAAGGCAGTCATTTTGACCATTTTTAAACTTTGCAGTGTCATAACTTGGTTGAACTAAAATCTGGGCTTCTGTAAATCTTATGTAACTATAGGATCCTGACCTTTCCTAAATGTATGTATATTTTATTCTAACATGGTTATTTTATTAAAATTGCAAAGCATAAAAAAGCTCTGAGCATTTCTACCTTGAATGGCCACAGCCGTCACATTGACCGTATGCACTGCAGATGGTGTTATTTTTCCCGCTGTTCAAGACATACGTCACAGTTGCCTAGCAACTACTGTTTCGAGTCTTTTCTTGCGGTGCTGCATGGCTAAAACCTAGCTTTAACTAGTTCTGAGGTAAAAACAAAAGAAGAAGAAGGAGAATGGCTGTAAAGGAGGTTTAGTATTAGTTCAGAACATTGACTGTGAGTAAATGAAAACCACTGCGTCAGGGACGTAATTTCATGATTATTAGATTTGTCATGATATTTATTATTACCTATCTTAAAATTACAGATCAATTCATATTTACATTTTATTTTGAATATTGAAATTATTTGCAAATAATATCTGAGAGGTCAAAATGACTACCATGGCCATTCCAGTAGGTACAGAATTCCGACCCGACAAAGCATGGTCATGATTTTGGGAATGCTTGGAGCTATACAACATCAATAGGACTCTAAGAACCTTTATAAGGAACTCAATGGGACTGTGGAAAACAACCCTAGTGGCCAACCTCAACCTGATTGCACAGGTGCTCTCAAGTGCAGCATCTACCAAGAGATGCTATGTCCCTGCTACTGTTCTGTATAGGCCTGAACCCCCTCAGCCAGATCATCACTAAGACTGGCTTTGGATATCAACTACGAAAATGGAGCAACCCTCAGCCACCTCCTGTATGTGGATGCCATCAAGCTGTATGCCAGGAGTGAGCAAGACATCGACTCACTGATCTACGCCACCAGAATCTACAGCAACGACATCGGAATGTCATTTGGACTCGATAAGTGTGGTCGGATGATAAAGAAAGGGAAGGTTGTCAGGATTGAAGGAATTGAACTGCTAGAAGGCAGCATAGCAGATGTTGAGGAAAGCTACCTTGGAATCCCACAGGAAAACGGGAACCAAGAAGAAGCCGCAAGGAACATAGCCACAGCCATATATCAGAGAGTAAGGCAAGTCCTAAAAAGCCAGCTAAATGGGAAGAACAAGCTCCAAGCTAACAACACATATGCCCTGCTGGTCATCAGATACTCCGCTGGCATAATAAGCTGGCCAAAATGCCAATGCATGGAGGGTTTCACCCAAAATACAGCAAACTAAGAGGAAGGAAGGAGACCGAGGACTGGTGAACATCAGAGCCACCATCCAAGATGAAACAGCAAAGATCCATGAGTACATCAGGAAGATGGCCCCGAGCAATGGAGTACTTGACGGTCAAGTGAATATCTCAGGCAACAGAAGAGGGAGAGGAGCAAGAACCATCATGACAGGACAAACCTCTGCAAGGTATGTACCACCAACAGATAGAAGAAGTGGCTAATATTGAAAAGTCCTACTAGTAGCTGGAAAAGGCTAGACTGAAGGACAGCACAGAGGCACTAATCGAAGCACAAGATCGATAGAGCCTGGGGTCTACCACACCGGGCACGACCCCAGGTGCAGGCTGGGCAAAGATGCCCCAGAGATAATCCAGGACATAACAGCAGGTTGTGAGATGCTAGCAGACAGGGTGTACATGGAACGCCAAGTGGCCGTTATAGTATACAGGAACATCTGTGCCGAGTCCGAGTCAAAATGGGATACACTTCCACAGGTGGTGGAGAAGATCCTGTTGGACTTCCAGATACAGACTGACAAACTGGCCCATACAGGAAACTGCACTGTGTGTGTTTTAATATTCAGCAGGCACTAAGTCATCTACTCCTCCGTACATAACGAGATGCAATCACCCTTGCTTCCCTCGCCTGACCCTGATGATTAAACAAATACAAAGAGGAATGTAAGAGAAGAGAATGGAGGAAGGGATCTGTTCATCTACATTCATTTAGTAACCATAATAGCTGAACTATCTTTTTTTCCATTCTTACTCATTCCTTCTGACTTGGGGATAAACATTAAAAGTGATTTAACTGAAATCATGTTTATTCTGAGCACCTCAGTGGCTAACATTATTGCCCCTAAGAATTTAACATGAATTCTTGTGTCCCAGAATCATTACAATGCAGGTAGTCACTGTACCTGCTTTTAGAGGAACAGCAGCAGGATAAAAGAACAAAAGTTATCCTTTAATAGTTAACAGGATTTTGTTGCAAAACTGTGGTATACCCCTACTCTATGAGGTTCAACTTGTCAGTTGAAAAATCAATATATGTTATTTCATGACAACAGTGTGTTAAAGTTTACTATTAATTCAATTCAATTCAATTCAAGTTTATTTGTATAGCGCCAAATCACAATACAATCATCTCTAGGCACTTTATAAAAACAAAAAAACCCCCAACAAATCCCTTATGAGCAGCACTTGGTGACAGTGGAGAGGAAAAACTCCCTTTAACAGAAGAAAAGGGAAGTAGAAGGGAAGGGAAGGGAAGGGAAGGGAGGGGTAGGGGAGCTCAGTGCACCGATGGTCCTCGGGAAGTCTAGGCTTATAGCAGCATAACTAAGGGATGGTTCAGGGTTGCCTGAAGCCAGCCCTAACTATACGCTTTGTCAAAGAAGAAGGTTTTAAGTCTAGCCTTAAAAGTATAGAGAGTGTCTGCCTCCTGAACCCAGGCTGGGAGCTGGTTCCACGGGAGAGGAGCTTGATAACTAAAGGCTCTGCCTCCTATTCTACTTTTGGAAACTCTGGGAACCACAAGTAGACCTGCACTCTGAGAGCAAAGTGGTCTATTGGGATAATATGGTACTATGAGGTTTTTAAGGTATGAAGGAGCTTGATTATGAAGGGATTTGTATGTGAGAAGAAGGATTTTAAATTCTATTCTGTATTTTACAGGGAGCCAATGAAGAGAAGCCAATATAGGAGTAATATGATCTCTCTTGCTAGTTCCTGTCAGGACTCTGGCTGCGGCATTCTGGATTAATTGGAGGCTTTTTATGGAGATATTGGGACATCCAGATGTAATGAGTTACAGTAATCTAGCCTTGAGGTAACAAATGCATGGACTAGTTTTTCTGCATCATTTTGAGACAGGGTGTTCCTAATTTTGGCAATGATGCGCAGGTGAAAGAATGCAGTTCTAAAGATTTGTTTTATGTGTGAGTTAAAGGACATGTCCTGGTCAAAAATAACTCCAAGGTTTTTTACAGTAGTGCTGGAGGCCAGGGCTATGCCATCTAGAGAAGCTATATTTTAGAAAACTTATTTCTGAGATTTTTTGGCCCAAATACAATGACTTCTGTTTTCTCTGAGTTTTAAAAGTAAAAAGTTACTGGTCATCCAGTCCTTTATGTCAGTTAGACAGGCTTGAAGTCTGGTTAACTGGTTTGTGTTAACAGGTTTAATAGATAGATACAACTGAGTGTCATCTGCATAGCAGTGGTAATTAATAGAGTGCTTCCTAATGACATATCCCAAAGGAAGCATGTACAGGGTGAACAGAATCAGTTCTAGCACAGAGCCTTGTGGAACTCCATAACTAACTTTTGTTCGTGTGGAAGGTTCATCATGGACATGAACAAACTGGAATCTGTCCGATAAATAGGATTGGAACCATTTTAACGCTGTTCCTCTGATACCAGTCACATGCTCCAGTCTCTGTAATAAGATGTTGTGGTCAATGGTGTCGAATGCAGCACTAAGTTCTAGGAGGACAAGTATAGAAACAAGTTCATTATCTGAGGCTAAGAGAAGATCATTGGTAACTCCTCATGTGTTAACTTCTGATTTATATGATTTATATGTTCGAGGGGCAGACACAATCTCTATGTGGTTTGAGGGGGGTGACGGCTCTAAGGAAACTGCAGAGAGGCGTTTTAGACTAAGTCCCAGTCCCCACTCTGGATTGTCAAAGTTTGGCTAATAAACTCAGCCAAATTTCTAGAGATGAGAGCTGCACCATTCAAAGTGGGATGGATTCCGTCTCTCGCTACCAGACTGGGTTTTCCCCAGAAAGTGGCCCAATTGTCTATGAAACCCACATCATTTGCTGGACACCACCTAGACAGCCAGCGACAGAACGACGACATGCGACTAAACATGTCATCGCTGGTCAGATTGGGAAGAGGTCCAGAGAAAATTACGAAGTCCGACATTGATTTAGCAAAGTTACATTACAACTCAACATTAATTTTAGTGACCTCCGATTGGCGTAATCGGGTGTCATTGCTGCCGACAGGAATAAAAATTTTTCCATATTTACGATAAGCCTCAGCCAGCAGCTTCAGATTTGACTCGATGTCGCCCGCTCTGGCCCCAGGAAACATTTGACTATGGTCGCTGGTGACTCTAACTTCACATTTCTGACTATGGAATCGGCAATTATCAGAGTCGGTTTCTCAGCTGGTGTGTCGCTGAGCAGGGAAAATCTATTAGAAACGTGAACAGGCAGGTGATGAGCCGTGGGCTTCTGCTTAGGAGTATGCTTCCGTCGGACCGTCACCCAGGCTAATTCTAATATTAAGGCTGGGGCTGTGGCATAAAGTTTCCGGCTTTATCATATACAACATGTATGTTTAAAGTGTGTTTACCTGTGTGTGTGTGTGTGTGTGTGTGTGTGTGTCTGTGTTCAGTGTCGAGTCATATGTCAAATTAATGCATTATACAATTCTCTGGCTCCTTCCTTCTATCATACATAAACACCATCACCTCTCTCTCTTGCTGGCTTGCCCATGCTCTCTCCGCCCCAACTGTCTCCCTCTCTCAGCAGTGCCAGCTGTTCCCTTCCCCTTCAACAACTGCAATGTGGTTCTCTGCTGATGCCACTGGGCATCAGGGTTGTGAGCAGTGGCAGGCTGACACACACACCTACAATTTGGTACAGCACATGAACTGTTACAATGATGCACAAATACAAATTAATTTCACACTCACAGTCCACCTCTCTCTTCCAATATACAGTACAACACACACCTGTCGCTGGTGCAGGCAGACTGCCCACATATTGCGGCTGGCAAACAGTGGCTTACCTGTGCTGAGGTGAACAACGGGGAATACACAGTCTGTAGTTTGTGTTGGCTCAGAGTATTGTACACTTGGTTTAACATGTACAGCCATATAAACAACACAGCCATGGATGGAGGCTGAACACACACACACACAATATTATGTTAAATCTTTATGTGTATAATCTGGGTAAAACTGTTAATACACAGATGAACATTAGGGTTTCTACTGGTGCAGGACAATGTCTGGCCTCATATAGCCAGAGTGTGTAGGCAGTTCCTGGATGATAAATGCACTCATGACATTTACTAGACCACAAGCTCCCCTGACCTAAGTCTAGCTGAGGACCTATGAGACATTATGTGCATCTGACACCACAATGTGCCCCCACAGACTGTCCAGAAGCTCATTGATGCCCTGATCAAGGTGTGTAAGGAGGTACCCCAGGACACCATCCATTGACTCGTCAGGAGCATGCCCAAACATTGTTGGTAGTGCATACTTTACTTCATGGTTTATTTGAAAGGGACAGTGTACATTAATCAACAATTCAATAAATGTAAATGTACCTGAGTTAGTCCCTTTGCCTGTTGTTCAAAGGCAACCTAAAATACATAAAATACAAAATTATACATTTTACACATAGAAAGGTATGACATAATGTATAGGTCATTTAAAATCATTAAAACTATTATATTACAGGACCAGGATCAATGAACACATCGTTGGGAGTGTATAAGCCATTTCGTTGTATTCATTTTGAACAAATGGTATTATGTAGACTTCCTGATTTTCTGTGGTACAGAACTCCACTGATGTGATTCTCTGACTGAAAATATAGCCTTACTGAAAGTAGATTTTCTCAGTGGGATTGTGCAGTCTCCCCTCGCTGCCCCTCTAGTAACATTATTTGTAATTTATCTTAATTTCAAAAAAACAGACAATGGAGGAGGAGCTAAGCCTCCCACCCCACCTCACACACACACTTTTCTAGTCAGAGCTCCTTCCCCTTTGCTATGGAAGTTGTGCTTTGAGTTGGTGAAGACTCAACCTCTGCTGTAATGTTATGTTATGTTTAACTGGACCCCAATTGTCCCTTCATGGCACCAGTAGGAACACTTCAGTAACATAAGCCTGCTGATGGTTGCAATAGCTGCGTCACTTCTGCCCGACATTTAACAGCATGAATTTTCACTTTGATCTTTCAAGATCTCTGAATTTTTACTGTTGCATAAAAACTGTTGTTCATTACATTAAACGGTGGTTGCTGTTGGCTTAGTGTTTGGTATCAGTACAGAGGCATGCCTACATTCTATGAAGATGTATTCAAAGACAAATGTGGTCATTTTATATTGTATCAGGTCCAATGTGGAGAAAGAGATATGGAGAAACAGAAGGAGAGAGCAATAGACAGAGAAGCTAACTGACAGAGGTCAGAGTTGGGTCACTCAGGTGATTTGACGTCAACAAAGAATTGCTCTTCTGTAGTTCTAAATGCAAGTTCATTTGTAGATGACAACCTTGACCAAGAGGGAATGCTGCAGGGCCTGACCGGCCACCATGTTTTTTTCATGAGGTGTAGGTGCAGAGTTTGACTTTGTTTGGGCTTTGTGGTCCTCCAGACAGTAAGACTGACCAATCTGATATCATCTTGATTAAATGTTAAAATAGCAGTGGGTTTGGGCAACTGCACATCATGGAGCCATCACGCACGCCCTTGTCTTGATGTACACTGATCTTGCCCGAAGACATGTTCTGAAGATGGACAACCTGGATACAGCTTACACACATACTGTTACACAATTGTGTGTTTGTGTGACCATAAACCTAATTATTGTAAGAGTAGCTTTCAACTGACAAAAAAATATATGTTTTTTTCTATGGTCTTTTGTTGTTATGGTTCTGTTTACATTTATTACATATAGAGCTGACTCTTTTTACTTTATTGGAGAACAACCCATACACAACTGTGTTCTAGTTAGGTAATTGTTGCCTCATTTTAATGATCTTCATGGTTTCAAAAGCACACAGTATAAAGCAAAGCAAAGAGCTTTACTTTAAGTAAATAAACTGTACTAATCATGTTTATACTACTTTCTATGTTCTGTCTATAAGGGAATATTTTTTGGTTGTTCCTGAACCTGAGAGGGTAGTTTAAAGTCCCTTAGGCGTCTTAGGTGGTATAGAAGCTGGCAGCCCTTCTTCACCAGGGTGTTGGTGTGGCAAGACCAAGACAACTCATGCGTGATGTGAACACTGAGGTACCGGAAGCTGTCCACTCTCTCCACTGGGGTCTCGTTGATTGAAGTCAGATGGTATAACCGCTCCTGCTTTGTACTGAAGTCCACTATTAACTCCTTAGTCTTGCTGACGTTCGGGAGTAGGTTGTTCTCCTGGCACCATCTCTCCAGGTTTTTAATCTCCTGTAGGTAGGCCGTCTCGTCGTTGTTGGAGATCAGACCCACCACGACAGTGTCATCAGCAAACTTAATGATGAATAATATCTCCAATATGGTGAAACTGGAGTGTTTTAAACATACTCTGGAAGCAGTGCATCCAAATTATCAGATGCATTCTAGTAGACTCTGGTTATTTAGTACACAGAGTAACTGTGTTACTTTATTGATATGTAGGGAAGCTTCATATTTATACATATTTTTTAAAAAAACAACTGTTCTGGTTGGCCTGTTTGCTTTTGTATTTATTTGTTATGGGCTCATATCTGGCACTTAGGACAATCTCTAATGTAAGTTAGACAGTTTCTGACTAAAAGGCTAACATATAACCAAGACCTTGACAAAGACAAAGGAAGGAAACCAATGATTTATTCCAGAGAACAGAATTCTTACAGGCTTCTTTGGTTGGCTAACTAAACACACAACAGCATGACTAAGGTATTCACGCTGAAGCTCCGTATAGCGTCCTTGTGCACTGACGCTGTGCGACAGACTGGCCTGAGATGAGTAGTATTCTAAAATACCAGTCAAGATGCACCTGCGTCTAACCCAGCCAACCATCCCATACTGCCCTATATATACTTCTTATTTCATTGTTCATTATGCATTTCTCTTATTTAATTATTGGAATTATGTTCAAGCTGTGATCTCTGAGTGTGGCTTGTATGAAGGGCAAATAAAAGCAGTAGCTTCTGCCTCAGCCTTTTGGCTCATTATGTCTGTATATGTCTGATTGTTGTGATTTCCAACAAATAAACTAAAAAAAAAAAAACTTTACTTCTAGTGCTTTGTTGACATTGAACCTACATATAGCAAGTATGCAGGTATGTTTATTGAACAAGTGTTGGACATCCCTGAAAAAGCTAAGTCACTACAGATGAAGTAAATTACTCACAAAAGAAGGATTTTATACAATGGAGTGTGTGTTCATTGAAATCCCCAGATGAGGCAGTTTGGGCTGTGGGATGAGGACTATTGCAACAGTCAGAAGGCGGTGGGCGGGGTGGTGGGGTTTTCAGTCCCCAGGGAGCCAGAATTACCCATCTGACTGCGGATAAATCATCTTGCAGTGCACACAGGAAATTTACAAGTCACACTTGATAGATAATACAGAGAGTAACTCGGTGGGGATTCTCGCCCTCGCTCTTGTCACTCCTCTTCTCCTCATCCCTCTATCTGCTTATGGCAACTAATTTGGCTGTCTGCCTTTAGTATTTTCACTTTTCTGTCTCATCCCCCATTCCCACTATGTCCTCCTGGTCCATCCATTCTGTAATTTCCTCCCTGCACAGTTTGTTCCCCTGCTCATTCCCCTCTCTTTTTTACTTAGTGGTAAACAGGAATGGAGGAGCAGTAATGATAGCATGACAAAAAAGGTTTGTTGTTTTGTGTCAGCTCACCACTCAGTATCATCTCACTCTGGTTTCCTCCTGGGCCTTTCTTTTCTCATTATTTCCCACTTTCTCTTTCCAGTTTTATTTTATTTCAATATTGCTTCAGTTTGTTGCTTCTTTCCCTTTGCTCTTCTTTCTACATTCTTCAAAAAACAACTTTATATATCCATTTGGGAAGCACACTTTGATGCTCCAAAGAACAAATCATTCTGCTTGAGGAAACCAGCCCCAACTTCCCTCTGCTAAAACCTTCCTTTAACAGAAAAATTGGCTTGTCTTGAAAATTCATACTTAAAGAGAAAGTTATTTTGCTGTTTATTCATTTCTTCTCCCTCTCTCTCTCTCTTTCTCTGTCTCTCTCTCTCTCTCTCTCTCTCACTCTCTGTTGTTTCAAAAATTCACCAGCACTGCAAAACAACATCTCTAAAATGCCTTCTGCTGACATGGCCAAAACATCTTGCCTCTGGGAAACGTAGTTTCCATCCACCCGCCTCATTTCCCAAGATGCTTCAGGCCTCTGATTCTATAAATCAGATGCACTCATTCCACAGAAATGCAAATGTTGGTGGTGGTGCACTTAAATTCTCCCACAGATATATTACTGCCTAATGCCTTGTATGTGCGTGTGTGTGTGTGTGTGTGTGTGTGTGTGTGTGTGTGTGTGTGTGTGTGTGTGTGTGTGTTTGTGCGTGTGTGTGCGCCAGTATGTGTGTACTTGTATGGCTATATGGGTAAGAGATATATTGCGGCGGAGCATTGGGAGTGCTAAAGCAGAACGGGTTGGATTGAGAATTGCATTCCTGTGACGTCAAAATATAAAAAGCCACTGGACTGCGTCCTGAAGCCCAGAGACTTATTTTGTTTTTGAATGCATAAAGATTGAAGCAAATTTCTTCTATTTTACCCCTTTCTCTTGTCCTCTGCAGCAATTCATCCAGTTTGACTGAAAAAGACAGCAGTTGTTATATGTGTATATATGTGTGTGTGTGTATGTGAGGCAGTGTACTACACTTTTTGTGCGAATGTGTGCATTAAAAGACAGAAAGGGATGATCTTGCACATGCAGAAAGAGACAATTTGTCTGACAATGGTGAGGGGAAAACAAGTGAGAATGGGGGGAAAAGGAAAGGAGTGATGAGTATCTGACATCTGCCTTGGCCTCTTGCTGGGCAGCTGGGGCACTGATGATGGATGTTCCTTTAACAGATTTGCTGAAAATTAAAGGCTCCATCCCTCCGCTGCTCTCACTCCCTCACAGCCCACCGAAGGGGCCTCTGTCCTGGGCTGCTCCCCATACATCTGTAGTGGTTATCAAGGGGCTCGGTAATTAAGTGTTTATAGCACATTTAACAAATCTGCACAATCTGAAGTCTCAGCATATTTTAGCTAGTTTTCCCTGTGAGGTTTTCACTATGAGGTTTTTATACCTGCAGTGAGAAAGGATTTTATAATTGTATTTCACCAGCCAGGTTACCATGTTTGGAAACAAAATATTATTTTAGTTGACCTTTGTTAATTTAAGTGTTACATTTATTAGTGTAAATATTCAGTGTTTTATTCAAATAAAATAAACTTGAAAACCTGAAAATCAATTATATGTTTCTGAAGAACAGTGACAAAATGTAGGGATTTTTTCAAGGATGAAGAATGCAAATGTAGAGTAAATTATTATTGTTTGTAAATATTATGTGATTATGTGGAAGTGTGATTGTCAGAAATTTGACAAATATGGGTCCCTTATTTACAACATTTTTATACAATGTTATTGTACAGCTACTTTTTTAAACAATATTTTAACTTTTAAGATATTTAGCTTCTTTTGATGAATGAATAAAAATGGTTTTAAGAAAAGAAGATTCAATTTTTGAAAGTCAGCAAAAAATATGAGGAGTCTTTTCTCAAAGTCAAGTAACATATTGTCTCAAATATCAAAAGATTTTAAATAATACTCACTCTACCCTAGGAGGTAGACATAAAACACAGTGAGGAAAGTGAGTACATCTTAGTGTAGCAATCTGTCTCCTGTCGATCTCTTGGTCTCTGCGTATACAATGCTTGTCTGACAAGATTTTTCAGCATTGTTCTTGCTGTCAAAATGAGACATTTTTAGGGGACATTCCTTCCACCTTGTTCTAATTAACATTGGACACCCAACCTCTCACACACACATAGTGCTACACAGTGAGCAATCCCACGCAAATTACCTTCCAATTACATTTACTATTATTCCCTAATAACCCAACTGGAGCAGGATAATCACGTTGGAGTCGTTCTCTAATGCAATCAGCCCCAGTGTGGGGTCAAACTCAATTTGGTTTAGCAACACAGTGAGAATAGGCTCTCTCTTCAGTAGCCAGGCCATGCTAAGGCAGGCCAGACCAGGTTAGGGAAATTTATTTCATACAAAAGCTGTTTTTCTGCTTCTTTTCTCACAATGCCTCATCAGTGTGTGAATCTTTTTAATATGCCTGATTGTTCAATATGTCACATTACAGTAGATGTATTCAAAAGACTTCATTCTGACATAGTGTAATAAAAATGTAGATGTTGTACATGTTAATGGCTGCTCTTCATAAATCATTCATTACCTTTATGAATTAATGATGTATGTGAATAATAATGCACATTGAAGTGTTCCCATATACTCTTAAGAAAAATCCTGAGCAGGTGAAATGTCATTGCATTTCCTTTAATCAGTCCATTCTTTTCTGTATGCAGACACCTTAGTTTATCATTGAGCTGATACCACAGTCATTCATTTACAAAAAAGAGGCTGTTTTAATTCTAATCCAAAATAAAATTTGGTCAGTTTAAGGGATAGGTGATACTCTAAATATTTCCAAACCAACTTCTGTACCATAGAGCTCCTTTGTTGTCCACAAACTATTAAAAGTCCTGCTGTCTATTCCCAAATGCTAATTAATGTGTTTCTGAAAATAGTCCCCAGCAAATGCTTCCTGATTGAGCAGCATCTGTTTGATCGTTGGTTACCTGATACAGGCTACATTAATAAACATTTAAAGATGTCCCCTAGCAGAACTTTGATATTCCATACATTCCATAACTTGCCGAAACGACAGCCTATGGAATAATGTTCATATTTATTGTACATGTTAATGAATGGAACTGTAAAGACATTGAGACACTAAAGTGAGAAGGAGAGGCAGGTGAGACGGAACGAAGGAAAGAAAAGCTGTGTGTGTAATCGAAATGAGGAGAAGAGAGAGTGATTTTTTTTTTTTTTTTGTTTCTTCCTCGACTTTGTGAGTGTGATTCCACCTTGCAGAGGACAACCACCTTAGGGGATGAAGTCTCAGGCTGCTTTGATTCTTCTCAACAGTCCCTCTCTTTCTAAACACTGCTTTGCCTCATCTCGCCAGCAGGGACCGGCCACTGCTTTCAAAGTCACTTTCCCTGCCGAGTCAACCTGCCCGTGTTTTGCAGTGGGGCTCCTGTGTCCCTTCTCTCTGTCTTTTGTGTCCCATGTCTCTTTTGCGTTAACTAATTTTCATTGTCTCTCAGTTACAGTCCTTTTCTTTCTGGGGCACAATTCTGCATTGTCATATTTTGTTTGCACCCTGAGTCATTTGTCTTATTTGTCGTCTTCAACCAGTGAAAAAGTGCAAACCAACGCACACTGACCTCATGTCCTATTCGCACCCTTGCCCTCAGCATGCAGTATGCCTCCCATGGTGTCAGCAACTATCTGGCTGCTGTGAAAATAACCAGCTGTTTACTAGGAATAAAAACAATAAATATTTCTATATGTTCAAACTGGCTTTGATACTGAAGCGTGGCTTTAAAGCCTCAATGTCACTGACCTTTTAAGTTTTCATCATCCCCAGGTAACACTCAAAGAAAGAGTGAATAAATAAATAGATAACACTGCAAAAACTTTTAGCTGGTAAATCTCCTTTAGAGGTGAGACTGGTGGGAAACATCAATAAAAGATGCTAACAGACAACAAGAAGAGTAGGTGTCATTTGCATTGGTTAACATGAAGAGGAGTGAGTGATGTCGTCTATGGTCTACTCTACATTTCAGAGGCGACTCATCAACATGCTACTGCCTCACCTCTGATATGACATTATGCATTACTAGCAATAAAATGCTTTGGAGGTTACAAGTAATTGGTGACAGTTTATTGAGCAACTGAGATGACAGAAAGTCAGGTTTGCATAAACGCTGCATCGAGATTTTTATGTAAAAACGCACTTCAGCTAAAATCATAAAGTGACTTTTCTGGTTGAAGTTAAATCTTGAGTTTGGAGAGGTACACAACGGAAGAGAAAAATCATCAAATTGCTGGAGTCTAAATTGAAGAAACAGGGATAAAGATGTCACATGCAACTTTTCTTGAACTTAATCTAATGTCTATAGAAGGTAAACCAGCCCAAATTATATGAGTTATGTGTAGTTTGTCAAATATATCATTATTTGTCTGATCTCACTCCCAGTCTTACTTATTCAAATTTATTGATAAATATGAATGCTTCATTACTATTGCTATATATGGATTTTTTTCCCCCAGTTTTTATTGTCCTATTTCATTTCTTTTATTTTACATTAGTATTTTATCAATAACTGACAACATTATTGTCTTCTTTGTGGTTTGATGGCTGTTTTTGATATTGCAATCCATGTTGGAATGAAACTGACAAGAAAATGTGACTCATACCTCTTTTGAAATTGAAATGAGCCGCACACAAAAACTGTAGCTAAAAACAAAATGGAATTAATTGAGGAGCATTTTTTTTCTATTAAAACTTTTTTAATAGGTTAGTTTTAGATGTGTCACGAGAAGTTGAAAGCATTTGTTGACTGTTATAATCTGTGGACAGAGGAAAAATGTAAGGGTTCAGGTTAGAATCAGGGTTAGGCTGCGGTTAGAGTAATGTCTGAGATTAGGGATTTAGTCATGATGGTTAAAGTCAGAATAAGGGCCTAGATAACGCATTATGTCAGTGAGTGTCCTACAGCTGTATAGTGTCTACACATTGCACCTGGTATTACTCACACTGTGGGAACTGAAACCTGCTTACACACTCACATAATGAGTACTCAGCTACCTCTTGGGGATCTGCTGGTCCCCACCATGTAAACTCATCCAATTTTATGGTGGTGACTTTGTGTGGGGTTAGTGGAAGGTTAGGTTTAGGTTAATGTTAGGTAAGTCTCCATGAAATAAATGTAGGTTGATATACAGTCACAACAAAGAATCCAAACAAACTTACTTGCTCTGCACTTGTTTTTGAAACAAATTCAAAATCAATTGTAAACCTTGACTTTACAAAATTCAAATGGTTTTTAATGAATTGTAATGTTTTACTGCTGTGTTTCATCTGATTGCATACTGTCTTTACCTCCAGGGTGTAATCAATATTAGTTTGTAAAGATGACATTAGTTTTGGACTGAAGCAAATATTTGGCAGTAACAATAATGCATTCTTTCATTTGTTGACTTCGCAAAGCTGCTTTTTCCTGCAGCAAAGCTTAACATTTTCAGCTCAATAAATCCTTAAATTGAACACATAGATTGAGTAGTTTACTTATAGATTGAGTAGTTTACTTATACAATCTGAGGCAATATTGATTGATTAGAAAAAAGGCTAAAGAAGAGGCAATAGATTTAAATTTATATATCTCTTTTTATGTCTAAATAGGTGCATTTCCATTTATGTACACCTACACACATTCTTGTCTTATCTTTCAATTATGAATAATTTCTTTTTATTTAAAAACTATAATGCGTCTGTAATGGTAAGAGATTTTGCTTCTAATTTACCCCGGTAAGTTTAAAACGTGTGTGTGCCATAGAGAGAGTAAGGATAACACCAGTAGAAGATGGAGTGGTGGAATGAACAATCGGTGCTGTCTGCATTAAACATATCCCTCCTCTCCTTCCCTCCATGTCCTTCTCCCCCATCCTCTCAGTGGAGCAGGTGTAGAAACCTGACTTCCCTCCACCAGCCTCAGATTAAACTAAATCATTTAGTCAGTTGTTGTAGTTTATCTAACAAAAGCTGTAACAAAAATATAAATAAACCCACTGTTTGTCTTGCCCTCTGGGGCAGCACAGAATAAGAGCAGAAAGGGGGCGGGCGGTATATATTTTACTGTATCTCATTATTCAGCCATTAGCTTTGTTCTTTCTAGGGAAATGCTACGCTTAAAGAAAATATCCTCCCTCCAGTTGAGCTATAAATTAAATTAAGCCGTTGCATCAGCTCTGTGATTTCTGCAAAGGTGTTAAACACACACTGTAATTATTTCTGTCCTTAATTGTTTTTTAAATAAAATGAAATTATTTTGGGGAACGAGTATTCCACCTTGCAATTATGCTTTCTTTTCATCCCAGCCATTAGAGAGTGAGATGTATGTAGGGGAAAGAAAAATCAAATCTTTTTGTTTTTTTTTTTTTGTATTGAACAAAGCCATACAGCAGCTGGTTTAATGCAAATCCTGGTGGAAGACAGCTATGGTAAGGTAATCAACAGGATAAATAGTGGATTGAGGAGGACATCACTTGAGGGTTGTTTTTATGTGAGTATGTGGGCAGTGTTGAGGAGAGCAGGCTTGTGATTTATTTTAGTTTTCAGTTTGGCAAAACAGCAGCAGTGCTACATGAGTACTATGAGTTTGCTATTACAGACTGTCCTGAACCTCTCTGGAAAGGGTTAATGCCATGGATCAGCTGCTCTCATAGAGTTATGTGTGCGTGTCTACGCGCACAGAAGTAGACTCTCACTCTCTCTCCCTCTCGTGCTTGCCCATTTGATGTTGGAATACCCCAGAGACCTCCATCCCCCTCCTCTTCCTCACCCTCCCTCTCCCAGCCAGTACTTTCCCCTCCAATCCCTCCAATCCCTCCCGCCCAGCCCTCCTAGCCCCTCTTCCTTTCTCCAATCGCTCTCGCTCTTTTCTCAAGGACCTCCCAAGCTTCCTTTGTGCTGCCTCCGTGCCTCTGCCTCCTCCTTTACACTCCGGTCTCTTTTCCCTCCTCCAGCCCACTTTCTCTCCCTCCGTACCCCTTCGCATGCCTTGGCTTCTCCACCTCTTTCTCAAAGTAAACAGAGGCGAGAAGAACAGAAGCATCACTCTGCCTGTTTGCACACACCATTTCCCCACACACACACTCTTTACACGCCCGATCGGTACGAAGCTTTGGCTGCTCAGTGTGTGTTGGCAGCCGCAGAGGTGTGTGTGCGCGCGCGTGCGCGTATGTGTGTGTCTGCGCGGGTATCCCTCGTCTGCGTCCGCTGAAGTAGTAACTGTGGTGGCTCGTCGCTGCTGCTGACACTGTTGAAGAAACAAGGAGGGAGGGGACAGTAAGTAGGAAGAGACAGACTGGTCCATAGAGGTTGAGAGGTGAGAGGACAGACGGAGGTGTAACTGAGTCTCTATGAGTAAGGTGTCCCGTCTCCACATGCTGTGCTCTATGGCAAACTCCGGCTGTATGCTGCTGTCCGGGTCCGGGATGTTACCCCATTCTCTGCAATGCTCCCCTGCCTTTCTCTATCTGCCCCAGGTAAGAAAGCACATCACACCGTCTGATCTCACACGTCTTCTGTTGTATTTGTTTTTTCCTACTCCACTTCCAGGCGTACTTGGTTTTTCCACTGTACTTTTGCATTGTCTAGTTCTCATTTCCATCGCTTCATCAAAGTGCTCTGCAACCCAGCTGACTTCCCCTAAAACATCCTGTATGTTCTTACAGTAGTCCTCAACTTTCCACCTCTTTTTAGTAAAGATGATCATTTCTTTTGAGAAGTTACACTTCGATCAGCAGGTTTGTCAAAAAAACACTCAGCTTAATTTCGTCATGTGTCACCTCATCACTCTTGCAGGCTGGCAGTGGTGTTGAATGGATGATCACATGGAGCAGCAACACGTGCATGTGTGTGTGCATATGTGATGTGTTTGTTTTGGATGTTTGTGTGTGTGTACCATTCTTGTGTGGACATTTAGGCCAGTCCTCACAACTTCAAATGGTTTTTTGAGGGTTAAGACTTGGCTTTAGCGTTAGGTTTACAACTAGGTTTAGGTTAGGGTTAGGCATTTAGTTGTGATAATTAGGGTTAGGGTCTAGGGAATGCTATGAGTGTCCCTACAACTATAGTGAGACATGAATGTGTATGTGTGCGTGCGTGTGTGTGATGTGTGTGTTTGTGATATTTGTGTGTGTTGAGTGGGCATCAGGACAGGGACAGATGTCAGCTCAGAACTGAATTAGACAATAGAACCGAATGACTGCTGGCTCACTTCTTGGAGTGTGTATCGTTCAGATGGCTGCATTTCTATTAGTTGTGCCATGTCTCTTCAGTTACCACTGTGTGTGCGCTTCACTTTGTTTACTGTAAATGTGCTCAGTTGACACAGCACTGGTCAATTGTCATGTTATGCACCAGCACATTTATGCATGTCCCTCTAAGTGTGTTTGTGTGTGTTTTACTACTGGCAGCATGTGTGGTGGCAGGCGGCCCCTTTTTCTCCAGACAGTTTGTTATTACGGCTGTATAAAATATGATAAGACTGGAGAGGGCTGTCGTATAAAATATGACTGGGCTGCAGAGAGCTAACCTGCCATGTCCAGACTCCAAATAGCCACCACACATCACCTTTACAGGGTGGCCCAGACCACCCGCCTGATGGCAACACACCCACATGCAAACACATACACACAGAGCATGCATTAGCTGGGATCCACACACATATACACACACAAACACACACACACACACACTTAGTTCCATGCGGTGACACAAACGAGCACTCTGGGAAGCAGTCTGTTATGCTCATAGTGTGTGTGCTCATCTACTTGTTTTCATTGCTTATGCTACATCTTCTCTTTCCACGATGGAGTTCACAATTCTCTGCTTTAGAGAAAAATGTGTTGTCATGTTTTCTTGCAGTTAGATTTAATTAGAAGGGTAAGATTCACATTTCGAGTTACTTTTCCATATATTTGTTTCTTTCTTCAAGCTTTTTTGTTTCATCATCAACTAAGTGTGGAGTAAAAACCTGAGAGATAGATATTGACATGACAGCAATTCAAAGATTTTTATACAGGATTCCTAAACTAACCAGAATCAGTCGCTACACAGTGAGCACACTATGGCAGTGCACGGAATAGAGAAATGCCTGCTTTTTAAGATATTTTAAGACAAGAAACATGGAGGTAGAAGGGACATGGAACAGTCCACAGTTATACTGTACTGTACGCACCAAATATGCCTTGATGGATCTCAGTTGCTTAAATATTAGGGTTAGGGTTAAAATATGTAGACATGTTTCAATGATGGATTTTTTTGAAAAACTGAAATGACAAGAAATTTAGAATTTTCAGGTCAAAAACAAAAATAAAAAGTCAGTCCTGTTGACTTCATGTAATAATCTAGCTGTGTCAGTCTTGAATAGCCCGTATCAGCCAGTGTGACTCCTGACTAAGCAGTGTGTGTATTGCTTTTGCCTCTGACACTGTTTAAACCCTCAGTAGGATCCCACTATTTATCTCTTTGCTTCTTCTCTATCCATCCATTTGAACAGACAACATGGATCACAGCTAAACCTACCCCCAATGCATTCATCTCTTCCATCCCTGTGTATTGGATTTCAATTCTCTCTCCCTTCTTCCATACGCCCCTTTGTCTCTCTTTCAATTTTTTTTTTTTTCCAAGACATCGCCTTGGAATAAAAAGTCCTCTTAAGTCAATACTATGTGTTAAATCTGCTTGTGCAAGCTTCTCTGCTTTCCCCAAGGAGGGAGGGAAGAATCTTTACCAAGGAGCACCTAATAGTTAAACACTTTCTGTCTGCAGGCCAGAGTACTGTGAGGAATGTGGAGAAATAAACTGCCCACTGCTCACTTCATTCTTTGCTCTTTTTCTCTGTTTCCCACTCATCTCTACTATAAGTGCTTTCTGTTTTCTTTGTCTTTTAGAACCTGATTTGCTTTGTGCAGCAGACACTATTTGTGCCTGCATGTTATGTGGACATTTGTTTGGATATTTATTAAAATAAGGAGAATACTCACAAAATTGATACCATCAAACTCACAGTATTTTTAAATACTCTAGATACTACATGTACACATTTATTGATATATTTTAATCACTGCATAGATGTAACCATTTTTATCTCAGAAAAAGAGCATAGATACTGATTAAAGAGAAAATATAAGCGCCAAAGATTTGGGGGAGAGAGAGGTTGGTTCAGAACCAAGGATAGTTCTCTCATAGATATGGACAACAGACTGGAGATGAACCTGTGAGGAGTCCCAGTGTTTTCTATTGATGAACAAAGTGATTTATCTCTCTGTGCTGTAATTATTTTATAACCCATTAAGAACTGCCTCCCTCTTCATCTGTGACACCACTTGTGTGTGTTTGTGTCTTTCTCTGCAAGGTGTACAATTGCATACGCAGAGAGAGGAAGAGAGTGTGTGTCAATTTCTGGGTGCATGCGCGCTCACACACAACACAATACAAGAGCAGCTGATCCATTATGTTAACCCTTTCTAGATAGATTCAGCACAGGCTAGTCACTGACTCATTAAAGTCACAGTCACTGTCCAGTTATGTGCATCACTTGTGAGAATTTTATTACATAATACACAATCTAATATAATATTATCTGTCTTTGTTAATATAAATGCACCTAAACATGTAAAACAGTGATAGTAAAGTAAATGTAAAGGTCCTGTAAAGTAAAGATAGTCATTCAATTATAAAGAAGATCAAAAACTATCTGAGCAAATAATAAATGAAGTGTTTTGATGTGGTTGAATATTAACCAAAACAGAGTAAAAGATTCCTTTTAATTTAATTCAATTCATTTCGGTTTTATTTGTATAGTGCCAAATCACAATACAATCATCTCAAGGCACTTTACAAAAACGTTTTACATCTCTCAATTGGAGCTTTAAACACAGCACACACATAGTTGCAAATACCTGATCAAAGTATTCCCTTTAATTGTGCATTAAAAGCATATTGATAATAGATATATAGATTTTTATACAGATTGATCTTATTTTTTCTGTATTCCCATATTCATTAAAGACATGTATTTATTTAATAATGGCTATTATTATATTATGTAGTTCCATATAAGGTACATATTTTATTACAAATACAATACTTGTATAATAATAATAATGTATAAATGTCTCATTTTGTAATTTAGGTTTTCAGTGCCAGTACAGGTCATCACTTACTCCACCTACACTATGTGTGTACCTCCACCTGCTGGCTTCTCCATGTCTGACCCACTCTCACTTTGCTTCTTATGTATCAGCTCTGTCTCCTACAGCCTCACTATTTTTTTCTGCTTGTGAATTGTTAATATCAAGTAATGTCAGAGCTTAGACCCCTTATCCCAAGTGGTGAGGGTTCAACTGAAGAGGGATTTTCTGTTATCAGTAATGGTTAAGGTTGTTAGAAGTGTGCAAAAAAGAGCACAATATCAAATAAGTATTACATTGATGTAATTTCAAGGAGTGTTATAGCAGCCAGAACCATAAAAAATCTGTTGATTATCCTCAAAGGATACTGCAGAAGAGAAATCCATTTTGTTGGCCTGTGAATATTTAGCAGATAGATTATACTTCGTATAGACCTTCTGTGTCGTTAGTGAAGAGTTTACAGATATGGCAAACTGATAAAAAATGTTCTTTCTTTCTCTTTGATGTTGTCTTTCCGTCTGTCTCCACCACTTCCATCCTCCCCCTTGCTCTGATCCGTCTTTCCTAAGCCTTGATAAGCCCATCTGTTCTGAGGCCAGGCTAACACTGAACATGTTTTACATCTCACAGTTAGAGCTGAATTGCTAATGTCATTCTTTCACCCTCTTTAAAGATACACACAGGTACAAACACTTGATTAAACATGCTTACACATCTTCATCAGACAATGCATTCTGCTTCTCATTAGCTTTTCTCACCCGTGTCCCAATTTATAAAACAAGAACAATGTAATTGGACTGTACCCTGGCCTTAAGTTGTACCTCTGTTCATCCTGCTCGCCCATCTCCTGTCTATTCTTTCTTGCTTCATTTTCATTTTTATTCTTGTGTCCCTTCCTCTTTCTCTCTCTCTCTCTCTATATATATATATATATATATATGAAGATATGAAGTCATGCTTTTATTAATAGCGGACAACTAAGGATGTGGCTTTTAGAATTATAGGGCTCAGTCCTCAAACATTTCTGATGTGGAGAGAAAATTTCATTGTATGCTGCTTGACTGTCCAATTTGATATATTAGTCTCACTGGTTAAAAAACACAACACTGCCAAAGTTGTAAATAACTTACATGTAGCTTAATGAACAGTAAAAACAGATGACTTTTTTGAGATAATTATACGTGAAAAGCAAAAAACATAGAATATCTTTGTGTATATCTAAAATTGTGTGTGTGTGTGTGTGTGTGTGTGTGTGTACACCATGCTGTCTTGCTCTGCTGAGAGTTACTATGACAGCCATGCTGAAATGATAGGCTGCTACTGGGACATTTTTGTCTCATAAATCTGTCATTGTTCAGCTGTTATTTATGACGGCTCGGTTGGGTGGGGGTCGGGTTGTCCAAAAGGGGAGAGAAACATTGTCATGACAACGGCCAGCTTCTGACTGCATCTACTCTCTTCCCACCCTGGAGGTTCACCCCATGGTACCATGTTGGCACTCACATGGAAACAAGTGTTATTCCGTTCACTTAACCCTTTTCGAACCACCATTCAGTGGTTATTACTTGTTATCATGGCAGTGGGTATGGTTCAGCATGGACACGGCGCACTAGTAGGCTCTATTTCCAATTATGTGTAAACAAGGAATTCAGGTGAGGAAGGATATAGAGCAATAAAGTCCACATTAGAAAGAGGTTGGTGTGAAACATGTTTTTACATAAAAGAAGTACTTATGAACTATGAGGGTGGTACCATGATAATTCCCTCAACCATAACCAAGTCCTTTTTGTTCTTGGACCTAACTGAGTTTTTGTGTGTAAAGATAGTATGCTCTGTGTTTATTAGTGTATCAATGACAACAACAGTCTGAGGCTCAATAACAACCTTTAGAAGGTAGAGTAGGGCCTGATTTAGTCATAACTGTGGCTCAAATAGCAAGTGATAACAAACCATTGAATGGCGTGATAAAAGCAAGTGCCCTCTCCTGAGTAAAGAAATTGTGAAATAAGAAGTTTTGCATTAGCTCAAAGGCTTGCTACCTCAGGCTGAAGAAAATACAAGGCATTACAATGGATGAAATTTCCATTCCTCTAGTTTTATTCTATTACAGTACCTGTTCCTTAAACCTTTTTTATTCTTTACAAAATACATTTAGTATCTATTACTCAACAAAATAAAGTTTATAACAAAGTTCCAGCCTGTGCGAGTCAGGCTTTTACTATATCTTCTAGTGTGACAGTTCACAGCAACTATAAATGCTTCTGCTTTCCAGTGTGATCCTACAAGCTAGTGCTTTTTCAACATAACCAGCTCTCCTCATTTCACAATCAAATTACATTGTAATCTGTACTTTCTTTTATATGTTTAATGTGCCAGCTGAATGTTTGTTTGCTGGAAAAGAGCATGAGCCTCTGTTCACTTAGATAAAGGTTAGAAAAATTGTCTCTGGGCAATAAAAAGAGCTGCACTGACAGATTGCAACAAAATGAGATGAATAAAAAAACAAAAAATACAGTGGAAACAAGAGGAAACACTGGAAGATGGAAAGAAGGTAGAGGTAAATCTCAGAGAGAGGGATGAAGGCAGGTGTCCCTAGTTTCTCACACCTAAGGTTTCAGGTATTGTGTTAGCTAAAGGTCTCAGGGCAGTCGGACAGCTGTACAGCTAAAGGTTATCTCGACAAGCCAGCTTGTTAGTGCAGTAGTGATATGACAGCAAACAGTAGAGAGGTTTTGCAGGGTCACAGGTCGCAACCTCGAGACATCTGGGGAGGACCCAGCTGTCATTTGTTTAAGGTTACACACTTTGGTACGAGTCCTGAGGTTTTTCCAATTGTGCTGAAGGGAGGCAGCGCTGAATTACTCCCAGTGTTTATCTCTGGATTCACACAGCTGACCGAGTGGATGGTCAAGGTGCTGCATGACTGTGTGTGTGCATGTGTACAGTACTGTTATTGCTGACATTGTGGTGAGATAATCTGTTTACACACACACGTTGTGTGGACACAACCTTGTAAGAACCAGATATTGGTTCCCACCACCTTGGTTAAAGGTCAATGTAAGTGTTAAGATTAGGCAAGTAGTAGTTATGGCTATGAATGTACTACAAGTGAAGGTAAAGTCTTCATCAGGAATGAAATCATCTGTGAGCGGGTGTGTGTGTGTGTCATCATAATATTGTTAGTTTATCTTAGAGTCCCACTCTGCTCCCATAAACATAAAGACTTACATGCATGATAGACTCATGTACAAGCCTAACCAAGTATAGCTCTGTTTCTCCATAATTAGTTTTAAATGTCCATTGATGTAAGAATAAGGTTTAAATTGAATCAAAAGAAGAAGGCAAATATTGATTTTAATTGACAAAGCTGTTTTTAGGATGCGTTGTTGCCCCAGTGCTTCCAAAAGACTCCAATTAGTAATTAGTAACAATTAGGAATTAAGATGCTAACCTGACCTCACTGCTGGCTGCTGCTGCTCTGTGGGTGTGCGTGTGTGTGTTCACAGTGAAAACTAAAATTAAAACCCTGCGTTCAGAATACTGTGACAGACAATGGATGAACAATGAGACTGAAAGTTTCTTTCCTACCTTGCAAACTATAAAAAGTTAGAGACGTAGGGGTGTGAAGGCGCATGATAGTGTTTGTGTCTTTCATATAAGTGCAATCTAATAAGCACAATGTTTTGGGGCACTTAAGGCTCATGAAAAGGGCATCAAGTTCCTGACTCTAGCAACCATGCACAGGTAGCCTCTTTGATCTGGCAACCGCATAAAGCTCACATATTGATCAGTGTTCAGACATATTTAAAAAAGCATGGAGTTCTTGTTAATCTATTTTACCATCCACTTAAGGTCTACTCATATATTCCCTTAAATCCAGCCAATAACGTTTGTGCTATTTTGATTAAAACCAAAGGTGTTAACTTCATGGTGGCACTAAAATTAAATGAATTCTTGACAACAGTGAAATGGGGCGGTTCTACACCCTTTTAGGGAGGCTTTAGCCCCCCTGTCTGTCATTTCAGCCCCCTAAAACGATCAACTATCAAACTATCAAAATTTATTGAAAGTATAATCTTTACTTTTTAAAATAAAAATGAAAATAACTAAGAAATGCAGGACATGTCGATTAAAACAAAGATCCAAGTTTTTTTTTAATTCTCTTTGCTATTCTGCACGTGTGATAGCTCTTCCTTAGAAGTGTAACGGCTTGTGCTGTATGTCAGCCGGAGGCGGGAGATGATGAAGTGTCTTGCGACGCGTAGGTGGTTATAGAAGGTATTTTCTTTTTTTTTCTTGTTTGTTTGTTTTTGAGCCTGTATTTGTGCAATCAATTTGTACAGTGTCTATGGAAATTTTCCATCTAAAATTAACCATACATCAGCAACAATAGTGAGGGCTAAGCCCCCCTAAGGATGGAATCCTAGAACCGCCCCTGCTCCAGAGAGTGGCACAGATGTTCCAGATGTTCTTAGATGAATGGTGATTGTGGAGCTGGCTGAAAAATCACATGTAAAATGTAAAATCACATATCACATGCACTTTGGCTTTATTTCACAGTGAGAAGTGCCATGTCCATGCCTTTTTGATTAGACTTCAAAACTCCTCACTGTTCAGGAAAACCATGGAATTCAGCAAAAATCTTTTGAAAAACTTAACAGACTTTATATTTACATTGATGTAAAGAATGTAGCAATCTTAAAATAATTTTATCATGCAAATTATTTTGTATTTATCACAAATAATATTTTTATAAACACAAGACAGAATTGGAAGTCTGTAGAAGGTAGAGATGAAGCCATTCAGGTGTCCTTCCCAACTTTGTCCAGTTGCTCTTAAACCCTTACTGCTCAAATTTATTTACAATTATACAAAAATAATGAATTATTTGTTTTTTAAATAATTTGTTGTTTTTTTTTTTCAACTCTGCTGCATTCACAGCAGAAGTGGTTTGAGGCAAATGTGCAACAATAGTTTACAAGGGGTTAAGCCTGGAAACAGTCTGGAAGTGCTAGTGGAAATGCAAGTTATTTTAAAAAAAAAGTAAAACTGCCCTTTAACATAGATGCTATAGTGCAGAGAATGTCTTAACTTTGCTCCTGTCCTACCTTGTGGACACATAGTATCAAATCAAATCGAATCAAGTCAAATCAAAGTTTATTTCTATAGTCCTTTTGAAACAGTATCATGAATTTTTGTTTTGTTGTGGGGGGGGGGAGTCACACAAGAAAATACATGCTGCCCCATATCATTTTACTGATACACTTTAGAGTGTGTGGTTATGTGCACATCCTGTGTGGGTAAAGGTGTGATACCATCATCTGTGCGTACTGGTTTGTGTGTTATTGTATGCACATCTTATGTAGTAAAGTTTTCTCTATCTTAGAAAAACAGTGTGATTAAGACCCTTTGGGTTAAAAGTTCACAAAAACACTTTCACACACATGCAGACCATGCAGTGCAAAAAGCTCTCCTCCAGCAGTGAGTGAGGCCACTCAGAGCCATTTTCATTAATTCCACGCCATTAATGAGCAAGAAAGTGAAATGGAGTAGGAAAATATGGCTATCAATCGCTGGTGTTGTTGGCAGGTGTATAATGAAGTATCAGAGTCCAATTGAATTGGCTCTAATTACACCAGCCTCCAGATATTGCTTCATCTGTACCAGTCCTATTAATGTGAGTGTGTGCAAGCAGTGCATACACACATATAAATGTACTGCATCTTCTTTTCCACATTTGCATTGCATGCGCACACACAGATGTACTCTGTCATGCTTTGCTAACCAGTAGGCGGTCCATGTCCTGCGTCTTCCCATACTTAATTAGAGGAGCAGCACTTAAGAGGAAATGAGATTATATTAATTGAATAGATCTGATAATATTAGACCACCACTTCACTGGTGGTCCATGGCTGAAACAGCAATCAGATCAGACCACAGCACACCACAGAGAGATGGTGTGTGTGTGTGTGTGTGTGTTTGCATGTGTGTGCACTGCAAATAGTATAGACCCTTTTCTGTTAAATCTGATTATTTTATTTAAAAGACAAATAAATCTTCCACCCCAGTAAATTAATGTCGCTTACCGGTTCATGTTGGATTGTTTCACTGGTTTATTTGAATCACTTCCACATGCTGTGGATAGATTGATATGCATTACCTTACATCTATCACCTTCTTTCCCATCCTCCCTTCACCTCTTCCCTCCCTGCAGAGTCATTCTTTCACTGTAGTAGTAGAGCAGAGCATCTGTGATGATCTAAAGGTTTAATTTCCTCACAACAGAGACTGCATAGATAAACAGACAGGCCCTCATAAAGGGACAGAGGTAAAGCAGGTGTTTAAAGTTTTAAAGTCAGAGACTTACTTTTTTTTCTGCTGGGGCTTTAATACACAAGATGTTGAAATGTTGTTTAGTTTGAGGTTGTTTTATTAAAACCAGGGGGCTACTGTGTGTTTCTTTTCCAAGCAAAAGGGCTATGAAAAGTGATTGTTTTATGGCAAGTTCATCAAAAGAAAAAAATATAGCTATTGCACTGACCTGATGCTTCTTAATAACAGCTGCTTGCAACACAATGTAGAAAATATAAAAATTACAAAAGTTAATTACATAACTTTCCAAAGAGTAAAACAATTTGGGGAATAGTAGATATAAAGACCCAAAATCATTGTACCATTTTGTCCACACTGTTTCACTATAAATTAGCCATATTAAATAATAAAAGTTTTAAAGCACTGCAGTGTTTAATCAACACATTTCATTAGAAACATCCTTTTCAAATGAAGTTTCACCACTGACTGAGGAAACACTGATGCCAGAAAGGCCTTACACATGCAAAAATTCAATATAATGCTGAGAATAACAAAAAGATTATTAACGGGTGACAATCAAAGTAAAAAGCAGAATAAAGATAGTTACAAAAAGATACTGAAGGAGCGGGTCCACCACCTTATTTTTTGCTGGACTGCTGCCCTCATTTTATGAACCCAATAGCTTTCAGATAATATAGAAGGCAGATTGTGATCAATATGTATGGCTTGAAGGATTGAGCAATTGCTATTATGCATTAATATGTCAGACCAATAAAATTACTAATTTGAGTAGGGCGTGTTTGCTTGGTACAACACCATTCCCTGTAACCGTAGTGGGGCATGATGAACTTGTCAAAACTCTTTGCTGAAATTTTCTGTAGGACCCTGAGAACATAAAGAGTGGAATTTTAGCAGCAATGTACATCTGTGGGATATTTTTTGAAGCGATACTGCGTTTAACTAAGTGCTGGCTATCAAATGTCTGTGTGTGTGTCATGTAACATTTTTAATGTCATTACTTTAGCTGATTCATATAATACTCAGTGACAACAATACTCAGTTTGCCTCATAGATCCCTTGAGATCTACATTTTCAGGTCTTCCACTCTTCAACTAAATTCCACTTTCTTTGTTGGTCTGCCTTTTGTGTTCAAACAGTCTGTTACTTCAGAAAGTTGCTCCTGTGATTCTCATGTGGACCTGTCACCTGCCTTTGCTTCTGCACATCTCACCATCCTCTTGGCTACTTTTCAATCCTGTCCTTTGTCAGGGTTCTTGCTGTGGCAGGTTTTCTTGGCACTGCAGCTTCCCTCTTCTCCACCTTATGGCTGCACCCTGATCTCTATTTATGCTGAACTCAGGTCCATCTATGATTTCACACTGTCCAATACACACACTTCTTTTCAGCTATGAGTTGGAGGTCTAGGTTGGAGGGAAGGGGGAGATGAAGCAGAGTGTCCTCCTCCTCTCTCAGGTTGTCTGAATGTCGACACTCACTCCAAACTTTGTTTCAGCTGCAGACTTTGTTACTTGTACTTTGAAGTCTGCAGTATAGCTTGTTTTTTGGCGGCATTTTCATTTGTGACACTAGGAGTTGTAGTTTAGCGTGAACATAAATGTTTTTACTTTTTCTGAAGTACGTTGAGTCAAGAGTGCCATCAATGCTAGTGGCTGCTCGACAAAATTCGACACATATAAGTTGCAGGACAAGCCAGAGGAGTAGAAGAAGTGCGACTGATAGTCTGGGAAATATAATAGTACTAATTGAGTGTATGTTTGTGTGTGTGTGTGTGTGTGTGTGAGAGAGAGAGAGAGAAAGAGAGAAACAGAGAGAGAGCGCTTTCCCATTTTGTGTCTGGCCCAAAGCACTTCCCCCAAATTTCATATTATCTTTCCTCTTTGTTCCCCTCCTCTCGCACATTTTTTCTCTGTTAGTGAGAAACAAGTCCTGCTGAATGGGCAAAGGCTGTCAGCCCTGCTATAACCCCAAACATGACTTAGTGTTGCTATCCCTAGCCACTGAGTATGTGTGTGTGTGTGTGTGTGTGTGTGTGTGTGTGTGTGTGTGTGTGTGTGTGTGCGTGTGTGGGCAGGTGTGTTGAGCTTTGGGTCCAGTCAATCTATTACCAGTGCTAGCAGCAATGTGTATGTCTCATTCATAATAGATGTCGTGCCCGTTACCTGAGATGTATATTATTCCTACTATGTTGGGGTCAGGAATTACAGTCCAATGGAGTGTTACAGAGGAAGGGGAGGACAGGGAGTCATGAAAGGCAACATCTGTTACCACCAGTATCTGATATCTAGCATCTGAAATCTAAAGAATGTGACTTAATGTTAAAAGTGTGGTTTGTTGTAGCCATAGAGAGGTGGAGCAGTGGTTAGCACTACCCCCTCACAGCAAGAATATTGTGGAGCCTTTCAGTGTAGGGTCTGCATGTTCTCACTGTATTTGTGTGGGTTTTCTTCAGGTACTCCAGCTTCCTCTCACAGTCCCACAAGTTAGGTGATTTTAAATGAGTCATTCCCAAATGATGTGCTGTGAAGCAAGACCAGATGTGCAGTCTGATTTTGTGACAGCCACATGTAAAATTTGTCTACCCTTTAAGAGTTTCAGCTGAGTTTATGAGACATGCATAACCTGCATGTTACACATAACACACGCTACCCATGCGGTGTAACCGCTTGTCTATACCACAAGTGTAGCGTATGCGATACATGGCATCTCATGTGAAGTGCGTATGAGACTTGCGTTCATATCCATACAGGGCATATGTTCTCTCACTCATTGGAAACGCTTTATTTAAAAAGAGCACAGAGAGGAACCTGCAAGGAAAAGGAAGATGTACAGTTCAAAACTCTGACAGAACAGCAATATTGTTCTGTCTTGTGCAGAACTGTGTAATAAAACCCATGGAACACACAAGAAAACAAATATAAATAATATTTTTGTGCCTTCCTTTCATATTAAACTAGGGATGCACCAATACCATTTTTTTACACCGAGTACAAGTACAAGTACGAGTTTTTTCATTTGTGTACTTGCAGATACTGAATACCATATATTTCTATCACAAAAATAACTTTTAGGCTAAAAATGCAATGAACTGGAAGACAGGGTTTATTTTGTTCTCTGCTTGTTACAGCAAATGATAAGTTAAATAAAAAATCAGTATAAAACAGACATTTAAAAGAAACTTTTTCTGTGTAAACAAAAAGCCTCCACATTGTCGTCACATAATACCTGCTTGCTAATGGCGCCAGTCTCACTCTCTCCTAACCACACTGATTCCAGTTTTCTCCACATCTCCTTCTAGAAATTACAGCAAAAAGGACAAGCCGCCCTCTGATTGCAGTCGCGGTCTTTCACAAACTAGTGCAATTAAGTGGTATTGGTGTGTGGTATCAGTGAAGTACGAGTACAAGTATATGGGCACAGTATTGGCCCAATACCCGATGCCAGTATCGGTATCAGTACATCCCAATATTAAACACATGTTCTTAAACTCCTACCCTACTGTTCATTTTGAACCGACTTCAGTACTTTTCACTTTTGTAGCCTATGTTTTTCCTTCATAAATTTGGTCTTACATTTCATTTAAAGTGGTATTAAAAAGATCTTAAAAACTCTTACATTCAAGTGTTTATACCTGTAGATACCCTGTTATCTCTTCTTCTTTTCAGTTCCATTAAGCTTTAAAGGAAGTACAACCACATTACTCCTGTTCTCAGATCTCTGCACTGGCTCCCTGTCGCTCAGAGAATAGACTTTAAAACAGCACTGCTTGTGTATAAGTCTCTTCATGGCTCAGCACCACATTATATCTCTGACATGTTGGTGCCATATGAACCATCTCGAACTCTGAGAACATCAGGGACAGGCCTTCTGCTCGTGCCCAGAGTCAGGACTAAACAGGGAGAAGCAGCGTTTCAGTTTTATGCAGCTAAAATCTGCTCTAAAATTGGTAAAAACCAGTGAATTAAATGTTTGAGTCAGCCTTGTGACTTTCTGACACAATGTCAGCTGGGATTTTTCCAGCCGTTGTGATATTACTACTTAATCAAAAGTCAACTTAATTGAAACAATAATTGGTAGTAGCCAGTGTGGTGCACTAATGCTTACACTTAGCAATAGCAGTGTTGGTGGAGAAAACCAGTTAGCATATAACAGACTGTCTCATACCAAGGGGAAAAATTTTTGAAAACTTAAAGTCACATAGGAGCCAGGCATAAGCTGCCTGTCTGTTGTTTCAATCCTCTGCTCTGTTTCTGAGCTTACTTATTCCTCCTGTTGAGAAAGATGTACAGTCCAGTTTGCACAGAGGGGATGGGGATGTGTTCAAACAGAAAATGAAATGGGGGGGTTGTGTAGTCTGTAATTGTGTAATTGCTGTGTAATTTAGGCATAAACAGATGCCTCCATCCATTCTATTTTTTTACACCTCAATTTACTTTAACGGTCTCCTCTCAACATGTCCAGATCAATTACACGGACTGGCCTGGTGCAACAATGTGTGTGTCCATAGTGCCATATGCCATGTTTTCTTTCAATAAAACAATTAAAGTATTCAGTTATAGAGGATACAACGAGGATGCGCAAATACATGAGTTACCATGAGAGCAGTGTGTGCAAATGTGCATTCTGAGTTCGTGTGTTCACATCTGCAGCAAGGAACAGGCAGCATCCGGCACATATATTATTCAGCTAACTTTTATGTGCATCATCTAGCACCTGGGTGCTGCCAGGATGCCCAGGATTGACTGCTACCATTGTGCTTTTACCCCTGACACACACATGTATTTGTATGTGCAGTTAACCACAAACGTGCAGTTTGTGAATGATGACTAAAAGTGGAGGAAAAAGAAATGCGTAGAATAGAATTCAAATTCAGTAGTGCCAGATCTTATTTTCTTGCTGTACTTTGTTTTAACCCCTACATTTTCCTTTTTCCTACTAAACTGCCTTATTTACTAATCAATTACACAACTAATTATTTCATGTCACCCATAGTCTGTAAAAGAGCATGGATAGATGGTGTGATGTCACCATTTATGTAGGGGATATTTCATGGGTTCACTACTCATGTCAGCTGTTTTGTTTGCCTGACCTCCTGTTCTGTCTCATTGTTGAGCAATCTGAAAGATAAATGAAAAAAACTTGTTTTTGTGAAATTAAGCAATTAGACATGTAATAGACACGCATACAATATACTATTCAGCACAGCAGACACACGCACACACACACACAAATACACACCTCACACAGAACAGTGGTTCTGTGGCCGGTTTTCGTATCTGACTTATCTAATAAAAATTTGATGAGCTGCTGCTATTTTCATCTTGGTTCATCTTTCATCTTGTTTGTACTGTTAAACCCAAGCCTATGTTCTGCAAATGCAATTAATCTTACCTCTGTGCTATGCGTGTTCTCTATTGTCTTCCACTGCTAGAAGTAGCTTGACAATTTTTATAGAACAGTGAAAGTCATAAGCAGATCAGTAAATAAGTTCTATCAGCTCTAAAGCCAAATTGCAAAGTCTGCTAAAAGCTATATAACTCTACTGACTGCATTTTTTTTAGTTTGGCTTTGTACACAAATATCCTGGCTTTTAATTTGACTAAATTCCAGTTATACAATATATCATCGAGTAACATTTATATTAAATTATACTAAATGAGAATAAAAGTCTTATTATTAATATTATTAATGCTATTAAATAAATTATGGAAAATATACAATAAGAAGGTATAGCTTTGTAAAGTGCATGACAATGCCGAAGGCAAGGATGAATGTTTAATGAAAAATCTGCAGAAATCATACAGTACGTGTTGATTTTCATCAATGTTTTCATGATCATATTTTTTAAAATTTGCGTCTTTCAATTCAATTCAATTTTATTTGTATTGCGCCAAATCACAATACAATCATCTCAAGGCAATTTACAAAAAGCAAAAAACACCCAACAAATCTGAGCAAGCACTTGGCGACAGTGGAGAGGAAAAACTTCCTTTAACGGAAGAAGAAACCTCCAGCAGAACCGGGCTCAGTTTGGGCGGCCATCTGCCTCGAAGGGTTGGGGTGAGTGGATAGAGGAGAGAGAAAAGAACAGCAACAATAAACAACAAATAGACACTGCAGGTTGGTGGGACCAGTAACTGCACATCAGCGATAAACAGCTCCAGGACCAGGGACACCTGCAGAAGGTACAGAGAGAGAGAGAGCACAAAGTTAGTGACATTCAATGGTGAAATATAGGGAGAGGGAGAGGGAGAGGGGAAGGGAAGGGAGGGGAGGGTTAGGGTAGGGGAGCTCAGTGCACCAGTGGTCCTCAGACAGTCTAGCCTTAAAAGTACAGAGAGTGTCTGCCTCCTGAACCCAGGCTGGGAGCTGGTTCCACAGGAGACTAGCTTGATAGCTAAAGGCTCTGCCTCCCATTATACTTTAGGAAACTCTGGTAACCACAAGTAGACCTGCACTCTTAGAGCGAAGTGGTCTATTGGGATAATATGGTACTATGAGGTCTTTAAGGTATGAAGGAGCTTGATCATGAAGGGATTTGTATGTGAGAAGAAGGATTTTAAATTCTATTCTATATTTTACAGGGAGCCAATGAAGAGAAGCTAATATAGGAGAAATATGATCTCTCTTGCTAGTTCCTGTCAGGACTCTGGCTGCAGCATTCTGGATTAACTGGAGGCTTTTTATGGACATACTGGGGGGGGGTGACAGCTCTAAGGAAACTGAGAGAGAGAGAGTCTCTGTCTCTGCATCTCCACTCTGGATTGTCAAACTTGTCAAACAAAGATTGGCTAATAAACTCAGCCAGATTTCTAGAGATGAGAGCTGCACCATTCAAAGTGGGATGGATGCCGTCTCTCGCTACCTGACCGGGTTTTCCCCAGAAAGTGACCCAATTGTATATGAACCCCACATCGTTTGCTGGACACCACCTAGACATGTGACGACATGGGGCTAAACATGTCATCGCTCAACGTTAATTTTAGTGACCTCTGATTGGCCTAATCGGGTGTCATCACTGTCGACATGAATAACAATTTTTCCATATTTACGATTAGCCTTAGCCAGCAGCTTCAGATTTGACTCAATGTCGCCCGCTCTGGCCCCAGGAAACATTTGACTATGGTCGCTGGAGTCTCTAGCTTCACGTTTCTGACTATGGAATCGCCAATTATCAGAGTCGGTTTCTCAGCGGGTGTGTTGCTGAGCGGGGAAAATCTATTAGAAACGTGAACAGCAGGTGATGAGCCATGGGCTTCTGCTTAGGAGTACGTTTCCGTCGGACCGTCACCCAGGCAAATTCTTGGACCCGCTAACAGACCCTGAGCTCGGTGGCTCCACAGCTGCTAACAGGGCTAGGCTAGCTGGCTTTTGTTCAAAGGTGCTGAGCCGCCACTTCCAAATCAGTGATCCTCGCCTCCAAAGCTAGCCGAACCTTACACTTATTACAGGTATCTTTATCGCTAAAGGAGGCAGAGGAATAACTAAACATGTGGCACACCGAGCAGGAGAGAGAGAGAAAGAGAGAGGGAGAAGCCATGTTACTATCTAGCTAAGCTAACTGGTAGGCTAACGAGCGGAATGTAGCAGTTAATGAATTTTGAGAGTTTAATTTTTTTTAAGCTAGTCTGTTACTAATCTGTAGACGAACTATACAGCACAACACGCTTGCAATAGGAAGTGAATTCACTTACAGTCTTGTCACTGTTCTTCCTGGGAGGCAGGTTGTTTGGATGCTAAAGAAATAAATAGGGTAGAAAAACTCTTTCCTTGTATTTCTCCTTAATTTTTTCAAGCTTTCTCGCTTTAACCATTCATCTCTCTCTACGTCCACTATCTCTAGATCACAATTTTCTGTTTTCTGTCACATTCAGCTCTGAGCTCTTATCATGCATATCTTATCATGCACTCCCCAGTCTCCATTACTCACCTTCCCTCCCTATCATCCCCTCCCCATGTAACCTCCATTTTCTCAGGTGACACCTTTACCATGTCTTGCAGAAAATTAATTTGATTGGGCAGAGTGCTTGCCAGTCAATATTTCCATCCAGCAAAGGAAAAGAGCATAGGATTGTGGGTAAGGCTCCAGACAGGTGGTGGGCATCCATCCAGATTTCCCTTCTTACCTCAAACGCACTTAGTGACTGAATGCAAGCCATGCAGTATTAGGGCTATAGGATAAAATACTGTATAGAAGATACTGAACTGAAGATACAAACTGTTCTGATTTGGTATTATATGTATATATCTATGAGGTATATCTAATTTCTGATATCCAAATAAAAAAATCACTTTCATTATATACATTTGTTAACAACTTGTGATGGGACATCATAGTCATGTAACATTAATGTTATATTATATAACATATATATTTATATAAAAATTAAGGGTTTTTCTTTGCTTCAGATATTACTATTTGCATGTTTACTTTTATTTGTATGTACTTTAGTTGTATTTGTATGCACTTTACTTTGTACTTTTTCATGACTAGTTGGTGACCATGGCAACCATATAATCATGCCATTTGCCATGCCATTGCATGTACAGTAATTTGCATACATTATCTTTGACACTGTTTAGATCCCGCCTGTTTAGCAGTTAATGGTCTAATTGTATTATTGTAGAAATTAATTGTTGACAGTGTGAGTGTGTATGTCCTTCTATAGTTGCATAGAAGAAGATTAGTTGTAAACAAGGACATTTTTAGCACTGTGAAGACATTTAGGCATTGTGGTACCTGTTGTGTTGTGTCTGTAGTCTTGTGTGTTAACGGAGGGAGAGAAGGAGAAAGATGGAGAATAAATGTAAAACTGAAAAGAAAGAATCATTGCAACATGGAGGACTGACTGAAAGTGAAAAGGATTTTTAAAACATTTACAATTCTGTGTAAAAGGGATAGAGATGGAGATACACAAGAAAAAAGAAGCTCTAGTAAATCAAGAAAGTTATAAAGGAGTGGCAGAGAGGAAAACGGTGGTAATGATTATGTTGGACAACAAGAGACAGAGGAAGAAGGGATAAGGAAAGAAAAGTGGTCAGTGAGCGAGAAAGATGGATCAGGAGATGAATGAGGTGAGATGTGAGTGCTGAATTTAAGAAATAGCTTGTACTGGCATCAGACTTCACTACAATCCCCTCCTCCCTCCCAGCATTAGTGTGTTACTCCCCCATGGCCGAGTGGTGACATGGCATTTAATAGACTCCCCGCTGTGAAACAAACTACCTCAATTAATTCTTCCAACTCAGCACTGGCCTTTCTCTCACTCTCCCACCCTCGGGTGTGTGTGAGTGTGTGATTTAAACCATCTTTTGTCCAGTCTGTTTTTATCTCCCTACTGGCTGTATAAGCCATATTAAGGGACAGAGGCAGTGCGGCCTGCTCCAACATGATCTACTTTTATTATTATCTCATTGGTTTCTATTTCAATACCTACAGACCCAGTGGTCTTCCTTATGAAAACATTTTTTCACATACTTCCTCTGTGCCCATTGGAAATATTGAGTCCATGTTTTGTGTGTATCTGTGTGTGTAGTCAGAGTGTTGAGCCCCAGGATTGCTGTGGTGTTGTTTCATTACAGAGAATTATAAGAGCAATCACCTCTTGGATTCCATATCAGAAAAAAGGCCAGCGGACCAGAATAGATGTGTGCCAAACACAGCAGTGGATGATAAAAACACATACAAAGCTCACAGTCTATAGCACAATGTCATTGTGTTCACACTGTGGAAGTGTATAGTATCACCATTTACACACTGTTCTGGAGACAGTGAAGTAAAAATTGTAAAATTTCTAAATATTAGGGAAAGTGTCATGGTTTATACAGTAACTTGATAATATTGAGAATGTGCTGTTAGAGCGGAGGTGGGCATGGTCTAACTGCAGACGATGTAGCCGTTGTCTACATGTGCTGAAACTGTGAACACAGGGCTGGGGGAACATGGATTTGGTTGGGGACAAAAGTCTAGGTATGCCCCACAGCTCACCTATTCAGAGCGATATATGGATGTTTAGTCCTAGACATATAATTTTGCAGCATGGCATATTTTCAGTCTTCCAAGCACTACTGAATAGAGTCATGAAGGAAACGTGGTGGGTGAGGTGCCATGATGCTAATTTATCCTATTTAGAGAATTGAGGCCACAAACAGGACCAACTGATGCAGAAAGGCCGTTTATGAGCAGGTGGTTTTGCTGCAGTGCTATCGGTCTGAGATGTTGAGTTTTAGCTCATGATTTAGTGTTTTATTGCCGCTGTCCTTGTCAAGTGGTTGGAGAGCCAGGTACAATGTTCCAGGGCTGTGTTTTGGCAAGGTACTGGTGATACAATACTTATAATGTCACAGGCATTTGTGATTCAATATATTGCAATATGTTGTAATATTGTAATAAGGTGATTTGCTGCGATTCTTATTTTGTCAGAATAGTGGGAACAGTCTGCATAACTTTCATAGGTGTGCTCTCAGATTTGAGCTGGCAAGAATTTGATTTTCACAACACATTTAGCAAACAGCATACCTCTCCTTAGTCTCCTTAGTCTCCTAGATTTCTGCATGGCATCTAATAATTAAAAATCAATATAGGGCTTTTACAAATTGACACAGTATCACACAACACAATATTGCAATACTCAAGTGTATCCATATTTTTCTTATGCCTCTATAATTTTACCAGTGGCTAAATTACAGCCTTTGTCTGTGGAGGCAGTCTTTTGCACACAGCATAATTGATTATGTAAGATCCTTACCAAGATCAAAGAAGGGGTATGAGTACCTTCTTACCATTTAAAATACAGCTACCAGAAATCCTGAGGCAATAGCCTTATGGAGTATAAAAATAAAACTTGTAGATCATCTGGTTATTGACGTTTATTCCCATCTTTATTCAGGAGCACTGTGTTATAAGTTTGGGTGTAATTTCTGGATTTTATGTCCAGATTTTTCAATACCTTCCTTCGAAACCCTGTCCTTGCATTCATAAAGTCCGTGCATTTGTGTAGATTTGCTCTGCTCATGTTCAAAGCTGTAAGTGTGCCCTAAAAAGTAGTCATTCTGGATGGTACTTTTCACTTGGGGCTTTGAGAGGTGGGCTGTGGTGGATGACCCTTGTTGACTTTTTACACAAGCATGTGACAGAGGTCTTCTTAGAACATCAGAGAAATGATTTTATTTAGCTAAATAGGGGTATTTCATGTCACCTTTCAGTATGCATGCCATACTGCTACATTTCTTATATAAACAGCTGCCATGGTATAGTGAGTTCCACTGCAGAGCACACAGTATAAGCACAATGCATACATCATAGTTTAGATTCTGTACCTCTTTTACCAATTATGTAAAGTTTTCCCAAAGAATACACCAGACATGACAGTGTGTCCCGAAAGGCAGCTATAGTCCTATCAGAATATTCTAAAATGCTGTTAGTACTTAAAGTTCCCCTCAGGTAGCCGAATTAACTAGAGTGATCTAAGCAAAGCACAATAGTATTTGTGTCTTCTGTTATAACATGAGTTGAGTGCTCAAAAACAGTTGTCAGCTGAACTGAACATCTTCAGGCATGTACTTCCACAACATACTTTCCTTAAACAGCAAAACATTTTCTCATGTTTCCTAGGGATCTAGGAATTCTGCCTGCTTCACAGGGATGTTACTGGTTGGACCCATTTCTTCCTCCTTCTCTTCAGCCTCCCTGGTCTCATCTGTATTATACTGTATATATTAAATCATATTTGTAATGACATTTCTTGCCTTGTGCATTATGCATATTCTGTATCACAGTGATGTGTGTCTGCTGCATTCTGTTCTGTATACACCAGAGGTTTGTTTTTTGCCACACACTCGCGCTCACACAGACAGTGCCTCAGGGAGCAGAACCTGTAGCCTGTTGCCTAACACAAGTACAATACAATATTGGTATAATATCACAGTCAGCGTTCCTGATACCTGGTAGATAAAACCACTCAACCAGGGCTATAGCCAGGCCTTTAGTAATACTGAGGCTGTCAGTGGGCATCCCCCCTTTTAGGTGTTCAATCATGTTTTTGACAAGTTTTCTCTGAAAGTCTACTGCATATACCCAACAGAAGCACTAAGTTGTAACCATGATAACTTCATATTTTCTCAATAACTTTCAATGACGCAGTTCTTTTTCCCTACAATAAAAAGGTTGCATGAACATAATTTTTCATTGCCAAACATATAGATAATGCTTTTCTGCCAGAAATGTGATTGTGATGATGAAATACTCAACTCTTTATTTATTCATTATCTGGTAACCCTTCCTTTTACAGTCACCTAATTACTAAGAATTTACTTGATAAATAAAGGGAAACTTACAGTATGTGATGGGTAACTACCATCTGTAACAAGTAGGTAAATACAGTGTAACTACAGATGAAATACTAAGAAAAACCTCCATTGTTATCCATCAAGTACCTTTCAGTTTTAACTGGATTATGTTGGTAATAACTCAGATATATTTATACTAAGTAAAACACAACTATTTACTAGGTAAGTGAGCTGAAACTGAATTGTGAAAGAAACAGATCTTTAATTGAAAGATATTGCATAGAACTTCAGTTAAATGTTCTTAGAGTGTAAACACATAAAGAGCCAGAACCCTTCAAAACACTTTTTTAACAAAGTATGCTGCCACACAAAGGCAAAGTGTAATTGTGTTCCTGTCCACATTCAGGGTTTCGCAGCTGAGGCTCACAACCTGGTGCGCCTAAACTCATTTAGGACAGCTTGGTATCTGTGCACAACATCCTCTGGACTCTGAACTACAAAAGAGATTGTGACATACTGTAAGAATAGAACTTAACTTTATCATAATCACACAAGCATATTGATGTTATGATCATACATAACAGAACTTACTCACTTACCTAGTAAATTGTTGTGTTTGACTTAGTAATGACCTTAGTAAACGTTCGTGTTGAATGCATGGAAAAGAGAAAAACATATTACAAAGGATGTGGGAAGAACACGGTAATTTCTGGGAAACAGATGAGACTTTCTTTTACACTCTAAGAACATTTAACTAAACTTCTATGCAATATCTTTCAATTAAAGATCTGTTTCTTTTACAGTTCAGTTTCAGCTCACTTACCTAGCTGGTAATAGTTGTGTTTTACTTAGTATAAATATATCTGAGTTATTACCAACATAATCCAGTTACAACTGAAAAGATCTTGATGGGTAACAATGGAGGTTTTTCTTAGTATTTCATCTATAGTTACACTGTATTTACCTACTTGTTACAGATGGTAGTTACCCATCACATACTGTAAGTTTATTTACCAAGTAAATGCTTAGTAATTAGGGGACTGTAAAGCATTACCCATTATGCTTGCATAAAAATAGTCAAATGCCAATTTAGCCATCTACAGACAGTAGAGTCAGCCTTAAATACATCAGCGACATGACAAGTGTCATGAAGTATATCTAATGATTGTGCTTTTCACTGATACAAAATTAAAATGATAGAAATTTAGACTGCATACTTAATGACTAGTTTAATAAATACACTGTTATTTTGTACTTTTATTTTTGGCACTCAAACATTGCGCCAGTCTGAAGTGTTTACCATGCAGTCAATATGCACATTCATATTCAATGTAAAAATCATATAGTATGAGCATAAAAAGAAAGCGTTAATGTGTCACATTTCAAGTGCCGATGAAGTAGAAGCTAGCGTTATATCATCAGTCTGTCATTCACTGACAGTTTAACTACTCCTCTAGCCTGACTGTATATATCCCCTTAGCATGGCTGATGTGTAGACTGCTAAGCTGTAAATCAGGCAGGTCCAGCTGGGCTGACTGGTAGTATTTCTCTCAGTCTCTCTAGGCAGTGATGGCTTCATTAAGGGGAAACTGCCTGCCAGTGCTAACCTCCGGCACTAAGCACTAATCACACAGCTGACCTTAGCACTCCCGGACAGTGGACTGCTCACCGCACGTGTGTGTGTGTGTTTGTGTGACTGTGCAATCCATTGTCATTCCCATGTCATCAAATGGTGATGCTTTGTCAAACCCACTGGTGTTTCACAGATACATGCAAAGTAATCTAGGACATCTGCACGGACATGCAGGGTTTTGAATCAACTCTATTGCTTACCACGTGCAGTAATATGATATGCCCAGAGCAACTACTGCAGTTGCCTGTTTACTCCAATTAATTGTCACAAAGTTGAACGTTTTGAGCTTTGATATTCTCATTGTTGAGTTTGGAGGACTTGTTGAACTTCAGGCCTGAATGTAGTAAAATTTTCCTTGCCTTTCCTTCTTTCCACTGTTAAGATTTAAGAGGATCCCTCTGAGATTTGCCTCCAAATCACTCTTCTCTTTTCTGTTGATTCTGTACTGATGGCAGAAATATTTGCCTGTAGAAAATTAATTTGAATAATTAAACTATTCAGGTTCAGTTTATGAATGTAATAATTCAAGTTGAGCAGTTCAAATTTAATTCTAAATAATTCAAATTCATTTTCTAATGACACATTTCTGTCCATACATATTCTCCATATTCTGTCCATTTATTATTTAAATTCATAAATCATGACCATTATTGCAGAAAATTCACACTAGAATAACTCTCCCTCAATTTATGCCACAAAGCAAATTTGTGCCTGTGCTTCACACTATATGCAATCACATAACCTCAAAATATACTTCATGTAAATAAGAATACATATTTAGCTAATACAAGTTGGACTCATAGACATAGCCATGATGGACATTGTGAGAAATATGTTTACTGGTTTCTGTTTGTGTTACTGTTATGGCTCTGTTATTCATTTTTGCCTCACATGCCATTTATGCAGTTCAGCAAAGCAGGAGTAGCAAGCCATGCCTAGTGGTGCATGAGCCAGGTCTGTGCCAGTTGGGTTTTGGAGCACACCCAGTATCACTCCTACTGACTAATTAATAGGTAAAGTAATCGGTCAAAATCAAAATGAAAAATGAGTGGTTCTGATTTGCTTATGGCCAGTTGGCCTGCCATCAAGAGAAACCAATGAAGATGAGAGGGACCTCACACAGGGTTCAGTTTGTCACTGATTTGCAAAAACTTAGTTGCAGTTGTATGGAAAGGAGCTTTAACTTCTTGACTGTTAAAACAGTTTCTCTCTGTTCTTTTTTCTCTTCCTCCACCTCCTCAAACTAGATTCTCTCTGCATGTCTTTTAAACACCCCTCACCTACTCTACTCTGCCACCCCATCCCTCGATTACCTCACCTCCTCTGAAACATTATCACTCCTCTGAGGTCTACCACCCACTACAATTACACTGAATCCAACACACACACACACACACACACACACACACATTTAATCTGGTAGGATTTCTCTGTTGTCAACTGGTGGAAGAAATGCACAACTGCAGGTTTTAATTGATACCTACAAAAAACAAATACAAATCCCACTTCTTTTACACTATGTGTGAATTGAGTTTTTCCATGTCAGAAATTATTTGTTTGCACTACCAAAATTAACTTCCAGGCCACCCTGGAAAAACCAGCAAGACAAGGCTCAATTTTGAAAGCTGACAACTGAAGGAAATACTATGCTTTGGTTCAGACTTCACTTCAATGTCACTCCACCAGACCGCCCGCTGCCCAACTAATGGGGAGTAATTTCTTTTTTTTCTCCAGCGAGCATTGAGTCACATCAAATATAATGGGTCATTCAGATTTAACTAAGGTAATATTAGCTTTGGGCTAATATATTCATCAGAGTTATGTTGGCTAACTACAGATTTCAGGAAAATAACAGGTCCCACCAAACAAAAGAGACTGATAATTACCTGTCCAACAGAAATACGGCCATGCGTCACTTTTCATGCCTCTCTCATTTGTTGCCATAATTCAAAAGCCAAACCAATACTCATTCTGGTTTTATTTCATGCAGCCTCATACATATTTTTAGTTGTAGCTTTCTCAACAGCAGAGAACGAAAGCTGCTGTGGGTACCTACTCACCTTGTGGGAAACTCTTGGCTTGCGTGATGAGTGCAAGGGCAGAATGCGTCAAGTAGGAAATAGGCTGACATGCTGGTTGGCCATTCAATGGTTTTGTTCAGGCTGAATAAAATGATTAGTCATGCTGTTTGAACCCTGCTACTGCCAATGACTATGGATTTTTTCCTTTATGCTGTCAGTTGATTTAATTTATTCCCTGCCATTAGGCAGTAAATTTAAAAAAAAAAAAGTTTGTCTATCCCACTGTTAACACACCAAAACAGAGCTAACCTGGTTTGCCGGTCAATAATAATAATAATAATAATAATTTCACTTTAGGGATTAATAAGGTTTGTCTCATCTCATCTCAGTGTTTCATTTTCATACATCTATTTTATGGTAGCATGGTGATGCAGTGATACTTGGGGTTGCAAATTTTGGTGCCTCATTTTGGTGCCACCTAATGCATGGACTGTTGATTTAAATATGTGGTGCTCTGAATGACAATACAGACAGTACAAGAACTGCATGTCACATGGTAATGATAGTTTACATTACACTGGCTCTGCATAGCAGCAGACAACTACGATGAGCTAGTAGGTACCTTAAACATGATAAAATGCCTCAAGCTAAACTGTCTAAACTGTGTTTTTCACACAAAAGAATTTTAACACCAGGATGTGCAATAAATGTTTAAAATGTGTAGAGAGCAGCAGCTTATTTTTTAATTGAACAAGCCAAAGACAAAGACCATGAGGACAGTGAATTTGCATCAAATGGTCTACAAGTGGAAAAACACACACATCCGCAAAAGCTGCCGGTGCCTCATACGGCTCGTTTCACAGTACTGTGTGTAACCACACTGTGCTGAAAGAGAGATACCTTAACATACAGCAGCATCAAACGAATAGGTTCAGTCCTCCCTCCTCCTCCCTTTCTTCTCCACTTGAAGTCAAGTGGCATTTCCATTTCAAAATTGCTTCCCAGCCCTTTGTGAATGGAATCGAATTACACTGAAAAGCAGTGATTGATTCTTTCTGAACACAATGGTTTTCATCGTGTGGACCTGCTGGCCTCCTCTCGCTGCGTTGCCTATTGAATCCAGTTCATGTGCCCATTAGAGTGGTTTTATACAAGCTGAATGGGAGAGGGAGAGTGTAAATACATAAGTGTATCTTTGTATAATGACCAATCCACACTGAAGCATTGTAGTCTTCCTTCAGTTTTCTATCTTAGAGCAGATACATTTTCAATCTTATAAATATGTCAGTCCACCATAGCTCTCCGAGATATCCCAGTGACACTGTGTGTTCTTACTGATGCTTGCTTGCTAAAGCATAAAGCTCAGAGCAAGCCCCTCATCACTGATCAATCACCCAGTCCAGTACTTTCTGCATCTAATGAATCTCTGAACAATATCCCATAACCAAACTGGTCTGTGCCTATTTTGTAATTTTACGGCACCAAACAAACTTGTTTGCACTGATGTATGCTGATTAGATGGCTGTTGTCACTGTGATGACTGAGCTGCCTGCAACAAAGTTCAGAAGTTCAGAATATCTGGTGTTTTCTGTGCAGTGGTATAAACACTTGTAGGTTCATCACACGGCAGCAGAAATGATACATGTGCATTGTTTACTGTGTGTAAATTGACAGAGGGGCTGTGTGTAATGTAAGACATGGATGGGGAAGAAGCAGCAGCTTCATTAATTATTTAAATCTCTAGACATGGTGACAGGATCAGCTAGGATTCAACAGGAAAGGATGCTCTGTGTTTTCTTGAATATCACACTGGAAAAGTTTTACTGGGCAGCACGGTTGCTGAGTGGTTAGCACTGTTGCCTCACAGCAAGAAGGTCCCAGGTTCTTAACCCAGCAGGGGCATTTCTGTGTGGAGTTTGTTCTCCCTGTACTTGTGTGGGTTTTCTCTGGTTTCCTCCCACAGTCCAAAAACATGTATGTCTGGTTGATTGGTGAGTGAATGTGAGTGTGTGAGGTTGTTTGTCTCTATGTGGCCCTGTGATGGACTGGTGACCTGTCCAGGGTGTACCCCTGCCTTTCACCCAAAGAGAGCTGGGATAGGAATAAGCAGGTATAGATAATGAATTGAAGGTTTTACTGATAGAAATTTAACAGGAATGAGTTTAACTCAGAATGTATTATTCAGTTGTACCGTTTGTCTTGATGGCACCATAAACTCCAGTCATCAAACCTTTGAAAAGTCAACCCCCAGATAAAGTTAATAGGTAGCATGTACTTTTCTATCATCTCTGTGATGAGGGCCATTGTTCAATCTGCATGTCAAACATCAAACGTCTACAGGAGACAAGGTTTGCCACTGACTGTTGATCTGCAGACTGCAGCCCACTTCTGCCAAATTTCTTGTGTTCAAATGGCTGTGCATAATTGTTAGTGCATAGTAGTGGATAGTTGGCACTACTTGTTTCTTCTTCTTGGTGTTTGGTGCTGCAGTAAAATGATATGCTGAGATTCTAATTTTCAGTAAAAACAGGGGCAAATTATGGCTCTTTGTTTTCAAAGACAAAACCACAGTGTAGTGTTGTGCAGTGTATTTTTTGGAACTTCAGGTTGTTTGTCTCAGAGACCTCCATGCTGGTTTTAAAAAGGGGCAAAGCAAATGATTTGACTGGCCATTACGAAACCCCCAACTCCAACTGCTCAGTCATCATGGTTACATTTGTTGTTCTCCACTGTCCACAGGTTAATGGCTAAGGCAGTATTTACTGTACCTGTTCACAGCAGACCATAATAATTCACACGGAGCTGATTTGCTCACTGTCAATCCTGCTTACATAGCAATATTTTTGTTAGGGGTGCTCTCTGCAGAGTATGAACATGTATCTAATATTTAGATAGTTGACAACCAACTATAATATTGCACTCATTCAAAGACAAGAAAGCCTATAGGCTAAGCATCACAAACTGCTGACTAAAGCTGCTGATGTTAATGTTATACTTACATGCTGTATAGCTCTTGATAATGATATGTTAGCGTGAGCTTTCCTTTCTGTAAATGTCAGCTTGTTTGCCTGCCTGTATTTGTGCTTTTTCCCAGTTGTTTTGATGTTGTAATGGGATTAAAGATGCCTTTAGTCCATAAATAATTACTTTTTTCCATTCCAAGAACTAGCAATATTTAAATAAAAGTACAGAAATGCTACATGCTGTTCATTAGTGCAACAAATCAAATTTATTCAATTATTGATTTAAATGACAATGTATTTAATCAGACATTTTGTTTTTGAGGTTAGTAGTATAGTGAAGAACATTAACTTCTACTACTTAATTTGTTTTAGTGGGTGTTCATGTAAGCCTGAGCCATGAAGAAAACAGTTGAACCAGTGTTTTTGTCCAGCACTGAGGAGAACAACAGGTGAAGGTATTGTGTTATATTATGAACATAGCCTTGATTGTTCTGTGATCAACACATGACATACAGTACCATATGGAACTTCAGTCTCTTGATGGTTTTCTATCCATCCATCCATCCATCCATCCATCCAATCTTATCTATTATCTACTGAATACCGCTTATCCTGTAGAGGTTGTGGGGGTGCTGGATCCAATCCCATTTGACATTTGGTGGCCTAGTACTCCCTGGACAGATTGTCAGTCTATCACAGCTTACACAAAGGAACAGATAAACACTGTTCCTTTGAGTCCAGATGTTCCAGTATTTAGACTCACCAGTTAGCCCAGTGGTCCCCAAACCTTTTCTGCAGTGCCCCCCTTTTAGATAAGGATATTTTCAGCAGGTTGCTGGTGGTGTATTGGCTTATTGTTTAATGAATCAACATAAAAATACATCACTCATGGTTCCTATTCTACTGAAAAGTACCTAGTTCTAAAGTAATGGCTAAAAAAAAAGTCCCCCAAAGCAGCGTTCTAAGAACTATTAACGTTCCCAATTACTGTAGTGGGGCAAACAAAAAAGAGGAACTTCCTCCAAAGGTTCTAAGTGCTATGAAATAGTTCCTCCAGTCCTCTAAGTCCTTCATGTCATACTGTCAGTACTGAAGCATGCTTTGCACCCTCCTGGAATAGTTCCGCAAATTCCTCTCCCCCCACTTTGGGAACCACTGAATTAGCCTAACCTGTGTGTGTCTGGAGTGTGATTTGCATACTCTTACACACTTTCATTTGCTATTTAAAACACACACATTGACTTATTCAAACACCTCTTTAAAGACTTGTTCATACATATTTCTACTCTGTTCTTTGTTTTACTCACTTGTACTGTGAAGTGTACTGTTACTGACGTATTTAGTAAATACACACTCAAACACTCAAGACTCGTTTATTGACTCATTTAATCACTCTCACACTTAGTTTTAACATCATATTCTTGCTCACTCACTGCTAAATCAGGCATGGTCAAACACTCTTTCTCTTTCACACACATGCACACACACTCTTATTCACTTTTTTACCTTCTCATAAACACATACTGTACTTCCAGTACAAGCCTGGATGTACTGTACATAACCTCTCGCAAGTAAGGGGTGAGGATTTGTGTGTTTTGGCATGGAGGTGGTTAAGGAATGGTGGGAAGAAAATACTGAAACATGTTAACTGTCCAAAGAGGAGATACTTTGTGGTTGGTGATAAAACTAGGAAGAACACTACATTGTGTAAGAGTGTAATTAGCCATGTATAATGGCTAAAAAATGAAATAAAGCAAATTTACAGAGATGTCCCTCTTGTTATCCTGTGATACACTCTCAAAGACATCCCATGCAAATATGCACCAAAAGAAGATATTTATTTGTGTATTGAATGTATTAGTCTTACTGCTGCTGCATAAAATAGCGAAACAAAATAATCTTATCTTCATCTGGTCATATATAGTTTCACAGACAGTATGTCTTCAAACACATATATAGATATAGACTTTTCAGTGGTGCGTAGCAGCTGCTTGAGGCAAGACTAGAAACAAAAGGCCTAATGGTATACATCATAAATGTGTTATTGAAAAAGTGCGCAGAGTGAGAGTTGTGTGTAATGTGGAGGGGGAGGGGTGCATGCAGGTGTTCGTCTGAGAGATAGCAAGGTAAGACGAGGTCAACGCAATTGATTTTTGGGATTGATTCACAGCTATGTGCTTGCTTGTTTGGCTGTGCATCTTTAATTGTTGTACAAGCTTAATTTGGAATGGAGCTGGTTAAAGGTGTCCAGAGTAAACTGAAGTGATTCAAATCTACAAATTAGTCTAAGAAAACAGTTGTTATCTTGGGAATCCTTGAATAGGTACTGTAGATGATTTTGTACCCTGAAGACAATATTTCAGAAAAACACATGGGTCTCTAGTTTTATGATGGTGTGGTACAGTGGTTTATATTATATTGGCAAACAGACCAGCAGCAGTATGTGAAAGACAGTAGTAACAAAAATGAAAAGAATGAAAATGTAGGGATAATCAAAACTAATGAGCTGTGCAGGTTATCCTTCTACCTGCCATCTTAGCTACTGATATTATGAACCTCATCAAAATTTAAGAGAAGTTTATCTGTAACATTTAACTTCAACTCTAAAATCCACCAGTCTCCAGACAAATTAATATTTATCTCCTGCTACTGATAGAATTATGAGGAATGTCATACAACACATTTTACCAGATTAAGGAAATGTGTCCAATTAGTAGAATCTGTAATATACCTGTACATCATTTAGCCTAATCAAATGAAATACTGTGCACATGAAGACTATCAAAAGCACTGAAATCTGAAAAACAAAAACAAAAAAAAATACCACTCTAATATTTTCAAATATATGTGCTATAATAATTTTTGCATGTAATTTGGAGACTGTCTGTGTGTCAGGACAAAAGAGCATTTCTCATGTAGCGAGCTCACATATCAGTACATGTAACTGTAACTGTTTACAAATATACAATATGTGACGTGTAATAGTTCTTTGTAAGTGATCAGTTGTAACAGTTTCCATAAATTTTGGAAAAGAGAATAGTAAAGCTATACAATACTGACTGTTTTCAACAGGCAAGCAAATGCACAATAATTGTAATAAAATGTTGACCCTTTAAAATCTAATGCTAAGAATAGCTGTGATTTTTAGGTTAAAATATTTATATGCTGTGCTATCAACATGTTAAACCTTAACATTACCATGCAATCAAACTCTGGCTAGTATGAACAGTTAAAAATGAACAAAGTCTCTATTTTCACTGTGAGTTCTCTGGACCCAGTCACTGTCTACAGTCTGATTTGTTCCCTGGTGTTTTCTTTTTATTCAGTGGTGGTGACAGGCAGAATGGCCATTTCTGTTTAGCTGCACACACTGGCACATCACATTGCTGACATTTCCATGGTGTTCCTCTTGCACACAGCACGCCACCAGTGTCCCAAGTTGGTCCTCTAATGCTGATTGAGCACCTCATGGGTAGTTTCTGGTCTGGCTGCTGTCCTCTGGCTGGCTTTTATTTAGACCTAGCAGAACACACACTGATAACTATGAAAACACAAAGGAATAAATACCTGAAGTCAGTAAACTCAAAATCCTTAATTATGACAAAGTAAGTCTGCAAATCTATGATACTTTGTGAGCACAAAGTAAAATAAATGCTGTAATTATTTGACAAATAATGTTTCATCTCCAATCCACTTGTGCTGAATGTTACATACAGCATATGATAGTAGAACAGTGTATAACAAATTTACAGTAAAAAGAAAACAAGTTGCGCCACAACGCCCACATTGTGCAACTTAAAGTTGACACTCTCCAATCCTAGGTAACACTGGGCAAAAGGCAGGGTACATCTTATACAGGACGCCCAACTATCACAGAGTTGATACTTTGAGACAAACACATATACACCTATGGGAAATTTAGCCTAACACCAAACTGCATGAGATTATAATGTGTGAGGAAGCAAGATTGTCTGGAGAAAACCCGCAGCCACGGGGAGAACATGAAAACTCCACACAGAAAGGTCTCAGGGTCGAACAGTCTTTGAAAAATGGCATGCACCAAAAAATATTAAGCTCTATAAAACAATTCACATGCATGCTTGTAAACAGTGTTCTCTTTACAAATCACAGATCACATAGAATTGCCCATTTTTAATCATAACCAGTCAATGCAAAGCACCTCCTGAATGCTGATCCGCATATTAATGAGCCTGTTCTCTTGTTACAGTGAATCATGGTGACAGGTGAGAAAGGAGCAGAGAAATGTAACTTCAAGACACTGAGACAGAGACATTTGTAGGGGAGGTGGAGGCCCAGAAAACAATGTTGTTTGATGGCCACAGGATCACTAATAAAAAGACGCAGTGCGAGTGGCAACATGTTGCTGCTGCTGTCAACTGTGTCAGTGGGACAGAACGAACAGTGGCAGAACTCAGTAATAAAGTGATCTGATCTACACTACAGTACAGCTTTCTTCTTCTTTTCTAACTATTTGAAGGTCAATCGTTCCTCCCACATTTATTGCCTACCATCTGACTTCAGTTCACCACCTCACCATCTATGTTCCCAATTCCCCTCATCTCCTGAATGTGCGTATGCATGGGTCAGAGTTTACATACAGGTTAAAATTCATATTACACATGAGGATTTGACCGTGAATATGATAGTTTACTATAGTTTGTTGTATATTGGTGCAAAGCCATCCAGCCATTATCTATTAATCTTATTCCTATTTAGGGTCACGGGGATCTTTGGGTGAAAGGCAGGGGTACACTCTGGACAAGTCACCAGTCCATCACAGGGCCACATAGAGACAAACAACCTCACACACTCACACTCACTCCTATGGGCAATTTAGAGTCACCAATCAACCTGACACACGTTTTTGGACTGTGGGAGGAAACCAGAGTACCTGGAGAAAACCCACACAAGCACAGGGAGAACATGCAAACTCCACACAGAAAAGCCCCTGCTGGGTTTCAAACCAGGAACCTTCTTGCTGTGAGGCAACACTGCTAATCACTAATCCACCATTTGGTGCAAAGCCCCAGATATTTACTTCCAAGTGCAATTACTTCTTTTTAATTGGGGAAATGGTCTTAGAACTACACTAATGTAAAAACAGATTGCTACAGTGCTCTGAGCCCAACACATTAGATTTGAATGTAATATGTGTGGGTGTGTGTGTATTGTGAACACTGTGGGGACTGAAACCTATTTACACATTTCATTCTGGTGACCAGATGCAGCTCCCTGCCATGTAAGTCATTAGAGTGATAACTGGGCTTAAGGTTAGGGCAAGGCTTCGACTTAAGACTTAAGTAAGTGTCCTGAATTTATTAGAAGTCTGTGTCAATGGGGAATGAAAGCTGTGTGTATGTATCTGTGTGTGTGTATGTGTGTATCACATGAGAGTGGAGAGAGATGGGTGGGTACTGATTTTTAGATGGTCATGGAGATTAGTTTTGCCTGAAGTACTTTCTCTCCTTCCTTCCCTTTATTCTTACCTTATCCTCTATTTCTGTTGTCCCTTGATATCTTCACCCCCACCTAGTTTAATGATGTAACGAAACATTTTCTTTTTAAATTCATCACACCATAAAACTAAACTCCATTTTCCACATAAGGGCTGACAAATGTTACTGGAACAGACTGACAGAGAAGGAAACCAACCAGTGAGAGACTTCACACTGTGTGAGTGTAAAGCAGTAGGTGGATTTGAGCTTTAGAACATTGGTGGATCAAAGACTTTTTCTTGGGACATTCAGCCTGTGAGTATATGTGGTGTTTGTATGTCTTATGTTTTGTATAGTTGTCATTTACGCACTGAATGTTGGCCAGAAGATACTAGCTGATATTTAGACCACCAGTAGCTCGAAAGAACTGAACCATGTAATAGATCATATGGAACATTAAAATATTAGAGCTGCTGCGTGGTTTTTGCACTGGTCTTCACACTCTCACACATCCACCTGAAAAACAGCACTATATGACGTGCTGACTCAAATGTGACTCTTCGAATTTGAGAGATGTGGGAACAGTATGTAAGTTTGGCAGTTTACATTTCAGCATCCTAGTCTTTCCGGTACTGGTCAGGCTTCAGTTTGTGAATACAGGTCTATGTGTAACTTAATTCTGACAAACTGACACTGTCCATAACCCTGTGCAAAGATAACAATATACTATAACTCTACTAAATAGATTTCTCCCATACAGAGAAGGTAAACGTGTCATCTTGTGTCACTGCTGACCTTGTAATTTTTCATCAAAAACTCCCAGCTCTGTCGCTATGGATGCAAACTACCTGGAAAACTCTAAGCTTATTTTCATCAGTGAATTTCACATAGCTTGACAATGAAGTCAGTGTATGGTTCAAATGAAACAGCCTAAAAAGCTCTAATGTATATTATAACTTCACTTTCATGTACATGCTAAATTTAATTTATAATAGCTCAACTTAACCATACACAAAGAATTTAGTCAGTAGAAGTGGAGTGACCTGCTGATAATTATGTTTAGCATGAAAAGCAACTTAGAGTTATCTAATGTTTAATGACTCACACCTCATATATAAAATACAATGCACAAAAATGTAGTGTTTTAATGCATTTCTCATGCAAAGAAAAAATAACAGCACTTCATTACTTGGCAACTGTTTATTACCTTCTCAGTGTGACCGATTGTATTTTGAAGATGATGGATGAGTGGGAAAAGACTTTTAATTAAAGTAGTCACTTGTTTTTGGAAGATCATCAAAGCAGCTGGCACACACTCACCTCTTCATTCATACTGCCCGCCTGTTGGAAAACAGTCATCCCTCATCTCAGGTCCTCATCTGGGAGAAACATAGCATTTTCTTTTCTGCAACTTTCTGCAGTATGATATAACTGGTGTTATCACACAATGCCGTATTCAACAGCCTTTTGAAAAAATGCCCAATTTGACTTGAGTACCAGAGTCCTTAAGGTAACATATTCTGTGGGTCCAGAATTTTTTTCTTTTTTTTTTCTTCAGTATTAATGTTATTGTCAATAAGGAATAAAAATAATTCATTGTATTTGAAGTTATTTTGTGTTGATTTGATGTTCTCTAATGTCCACTTAATGCCAGTGCAGACTGCAATCTTCTTCAGACAAAGAAGTGATACTTTTTTTTTGTCTCAGATTGGTATTATGCTGATCTGTGAGTACACAAAAGACTAGGACCACAAGCTATTTATTATCATAACTGTTTGATATATCCATTTTCTTTCCAGTTATCTCCTTGATTTTCAGTGCAACAGTGTAAAACCCTAAAATATATATTTTATTGGCAAATGTAGCGGACCTAAAGCAGCAGAATATGTTCACATTCCCAATTGAGGCAGGAGTGATATCCTTTAGACAATTTATGGCTGTAAAACTCTTAGTGACCTACTAAGGTAAACAACAGGGAATGGCACAGGCCCTGACCAACAAGCACTGCACTGTCAAGACTCCATTTGATAAAGAGCAAACCACTGAGAGAACCCTCTTGACAAAGAAACCCCCCTTGCTTTACATCCTGCTATAAATTGCTTTAGAACTACTCTCTTTCAGGCAAGACCTGAAACATGATAATAATGTTATACATGCTTGTGTCCATATAACTATGAAGTTTCATTGATTTTCATTTATGATATTACTGAACTATTGACATAGGTTAGTTGCTTTGTCGTGTGTTTAAACTTTGCTGGGTGGAAAAACAATTATGTTCCTATCTTAGAAAAACATTCTTAAAACGTACAACACAATACGTTACTCTCTTGATTCACACATAATCAGTGAGATTTAAACCAATCACCAGCAAGGATGCAGCACTTCCTGGACCAATCATATCGTGCCACGTACAGTCACAGGACGAACCAGATGGATTCCCCCGCCCAGCACACCAAGACACAAAAAGACAAAAAGACAGCACACAGACAGACACGCCCAGAATTGAACACCCTGAAGAGAACAGAAATGAACAGAGTTCCAGACAGATTCAGAGAAAGTCCTCTTGCTCTGAGGAGAAAGAGGCACAGAAAGAGAGCTACAGAAGAACAATGTAGAGACTGCAGAGGAGACAAACAAAGGCATCCTCCCTGCGTGTGGCTGTCCTGCACATCAACCAACTTCATGAGATGACCCCACAGCGACAAATGGACTCCAGGCCTGCAGCCCAGGACTTCAGGTAACACCTACATCTCTCCTGGAAACCCTCTGACAGACTGTAGTCAGACCAGCCCACAGCGGAACGGACCAAACATCAGTAAACCCGAGGACAAGCAAGTAACCTGTGGCTGTGCTGGTTGCCTCACACTAATCACACTAATCACATAATTACTAGAGCTTCCTCCTAAACTGTGTTTAGACCTCAGACTCAAACACAGAACATAAATTAATTTAATGATTTCTTTTCCACCACTGCAAACAACCTGCTGTTAGACTGTTATGTTTTATTCTTTAATTCAGCTAATTCCTCTGATCAGTTCTCCCTCCACTTCCCCCTATGTAAATAGAATGTATATATTGTAAATAGCTGAATAAATCTTAAAAAGACAACTGTGACTGGTATTGATAATGATATTTCACACAGTAAATACGTCAGTGAATCAGGAGAACTCTCCCACAGATTGTAGATTGATATCCTCTATTACTCATTAACTGATTGGTTGATCTGCCGTTAAAGGATCTGGTGCCCCACATTATTAAGATGGTTTATGAACTTAATAATTCATAAACCAGACATAATAAACCTTCATGTTCAATGGATATGTATATTTAAAATAGTTACACAAAAGTTCTAAAAACAGAGCAAACAAGCAATCCTTACTTTTGAGAAAGTGAAAACTAATTGGTCAGCATTTTTTTTGACAAATGATAGATTTTTAACACAGTCGATGATGAATGCCTTGCTGTCAGCCAGCTAATTATTTCAGCAATACAAAAAACCACAACTGATGTGTGTGTGTTTCTCAGATCTAAAGACTCAAATTATTTATTGAAGTTCTACTTCAATAACTGCATGTCCTGTTAGTTGGCCTTGCACTACTGTGGCCAACAAGGTAAAGTGAGGCAGCATAACACTTCACTTCCACCAGGCCTTAAGCTAACAAAATACCTGTGGTTCAGTTCATTTAGATCATTTCTCTCTCTTCCTCTGTGTGTAGAACTCCATCTCTTAGAGAAGAACTGCTTTTTTTTCATGTTAGTGATTGTCAAATTATGTGTCGTAGTGTAAATACAGTTTAGTTGCAGTATTGCTAATGATGGCGTTTTCTGGGGAAAGCCTTTGTTTTGTGTGTGTGTGTGTGTGTGTGTGTGTGAGAGAGAGAGAGACTGCAGATATGAAGCCTGTGATAATGGTCCTTCACAGGAAGTGGATGGAGGGTGATGAATTGAGAGAGAGGCAGAGTGGATGTTGAGAATTTAGTTAAGTAATAAGTGAAAAATGTTCCCTGCTAAATAATTGATCGTCCCCGTCTCCCATCCTGCCTGAGCTCACTCCCTCCTTTGCACACACAGATGCTGATGAAGTGCTATATCTCTGCTTAGCAGTGGAGGGAAGCCACTCAAGCCTCCCCCAACACCCCCACCCCCCAACACACACCATCACACACACACACACACACAACACAAACACCTACTGTACATTCTGATGATAGGGCCCAGTGAAGCTCGTTAAGATTTATAGAGATGAAGAAGCAGTGGAGAAGGAAGAATACTGAACACATCTTCTTTTCTGTCTGGTTCAGTTATGCTTTCCTACCTTGGTGTGGTCCGATTTAAACCATTATCCTGTATTCTAAATATGATGTGGCATTTTTGTTAATTTTGTGTGTGTTCTCTTTATATCATTGCTTAATGAGTGCTACGTGTTCTCATGGGGACATGAGTCTGTTTATACTGTTCACTTGACTATAAAGTAAACCCCTTCAATGTAAGTTATTAAATTATAGAGTAAAGACTTGGTTTTAGGGTTAGTGTTAGCCATTTAGTTGTAATGGTTAAGATTAAGGTATGTGGTAGGGAATGAATTATGTGAATCAGTGTCCTCACAACTATAGAAAGGTGTCCATGTGTTTGTGTGTGTAGGACAGAGAGGGGAGGAAGACTACTGTTGCTGTATTTACTGCATATAATTTATGTCTGTGTTGATTTCCTCTTTCCTCTCAAGTTTCTCTCTCATTCAGCAATTCTCCTTAGAGACAAGTGGTCAAATTAGCGCTAATTAGGCTGTGTGTGTGTGTGTGTGTGTGTGTGTGTTTTAGCATCTCACACACTAAGAAATACATACATATTTAACACATTCTCCCCCTCTCCTACTCTGTTTTCTATTAAGATGCAGAGTAAACTGTAATTTTCCAAATATTTTTCTGTCTCACAATTTTGCTCCATCTTACTAAGTGAAGGAGATCTTAATATGTTTTTAACAAAACAATGTTTCATTTGCTCCAGGTCCTATGGTGGCTACACAGTCTGTTTCTTTTATTTAATGTCTTATTCATGATTGTCATGTTCAGTACTTCTCCTCAGCCTGTCCTCACAGTCCCTGTCAGTTTACAGCAGAGGACATAGAGATATATGATAAAATGGAATGGGGAATGAAAGGGTAAAAGCACATCCATGCAAATTCAACAGTCACCTCCCACCTCTTTTCCCTGCGATCCATATTGAAAAGCTATAACTCATTGTATAAATCTACATTTCTGTGTAGCATTCAACCCTACCAACTTAATGTCTTTCATCTATAAATGAAGTGACTGACGCTGGGAATTTGTGAAGAATATGAGTGCAACACTTGCTGAGCAAAAATCTACATATTGTGGGAAACAGCCTCAGGCTGTTCTGAGGGGTTGAACTGTAACTGTACTAGCTGGTGTAAAAATTGAGTGGAACACATAGTCTTTTCATGTGTTCCATGATAAAAGAAATTTGGTCTGACTCAGAGACAAGCATTTTAAATGATTTATCTTAAAACCATGCTTAGTTGGAAAGCTGGAGAAGGCTTGTAGATACCGTTCTGCATGAGCTGTCCACTCCCTGCAGCATACATTTAAGCCTCCTGGTCTCCTTCGGGGTAGATTAAGAGTCAGGGCCTACAAATGCATGCTGTGGTGGAGCTGTGGAGGATTAAATGTTGTATGGTAGAAGCAGTGATGATACTTCTGATGAGCAGCTTCACAGAGCAGAAGAATCAAACCCACCATTTTTAAAAACTGGCAACAGCTAACGTTTGATTTTCCATTTTTATAGTCTTTAGTAAGGCAAATAGCCAACACTACTCGCAAAACAACACTGTGGTGTGGACATTTCTGTGCATGGTGGTCACAGCAGTTCACACCGCTGGGCCATGACGGCCCAGCCAACGTTGAGGTGGGACTCAATTGTAATGGAAAATTACCAAAACCGAGTCGAGTAGTGCTAAAACTGTATAATGCAAAACTTGGCATAACCTTGTATCATATTGCTAACCATCTTCCGAATTTTAAAGCAACTCTATGTAGTCTCTACCGCCGCTGCAGCCTGAGCGGGCTCACATTGGCTGTAACGGCGCTATGAAACTTTCATGTTCGGGTAGGATCACTTAGCCCCGCCATCTGCTGCCAGCGGAAGAGTGCGACCTGCTTTATGACATATGTCACATGTTTTACTCTGGATGGAGTTAGCCAACAGCTAACTATAAGATGAAATGATCTAACATGGTATTCCCAGAACTAACGCCATGGCAGAGGCAGTGAAGAAAACAAAGAAGGGAAGAAAAGAAAGATCAACCACGAGCCTGAACATGCATCAATATTGGACGGGCCCACACTCTGGATTCACCAGTTCCATGTGCTTAGTCAGCAAATTCACGTGTATTATGCTATTCACATTTTTCACTTGCACTTCTCAATCAATTGCACTTCTCAATCAAATTGGGGAAACCGTGAGCAAAAGTTACATAGTGTTGTCTTAATGATGAGATTATATTACGTGGTTAATGGTATGCTTGTGATATACAGTCTGGTAGGATAGATGTAGTCAGGTGTCACCACAGTAACATAGTCTGCTGCTGCCACTGATTCAAAGCTACCACTCGCTTTTTTTCTTTGCTGTGATGCTGCAGTGAAAACATATTTTTACAGCTTGAAATTTGCACTGCAGAATACTGAGACGTTTGACTTCTCCCAGCGTAATGTTATAAGCTGTTGTTAACCCTTGTGCACTGTTCGAAAACACTACCCTTTTGTTATGTTTGGGATGAAAACATCCACTAAAATAAACTGTCAGATAAATATTTGTTTCAACTTTTTTTGCATAACTCTGTTAATCAATTTCAGTTCTGATCAAAACTGCTAAATGTTCAAATAACTTCCAGGATTTTAACTCTTTCAATGCCAATTTCATAAGTGATGTCACAGTTTTGGGGGGGGGGGGGGACACACAAAATGACTTATTCTCAATATAAAAAGTGATTGTTTTTTACCTTTTATTACAGTCTTGGATATGTCAAAGATTTGTAACAGCACTGATTTTGATGCATTGTTAGTTTTTGTGCAGCATCAGATTTAAATTTCTTCTGACTAATGGATGTTTTTGCCCCATTGACTGCCATTTTAACAACATTTTTGACTGCACAGCCATGACACAATATAATCATGTATTCTTGGTTGGTGGTTTCCCCTGTTGAGAAGAGGTAAATTTGTGATTTTTACTGTTGACAACCAAGTGGCACCATTAACCCTTTACATAGGCCTGTGCATAGAAAGCTAGAAAGCTTAGTTTTTGGCTTTTATGTAGCGTTTTATATGGACTATATCAGCATATTAAAGTGTGTGTGTGTGTGTTCAGTCTTTCTAGCAGGACTTGCCGGATATCACCTCCTTCTGTTTGGAAGTGTGGCTACCACAACAGATGAAGTGCTGGCTGTTCTTTTTTTTTTTTTTTTTTTTTTTTTTTGTCCTTTGCACAACGTGCACGTTCCCCTCTTTACTCCTTTACTCCCCCGGTTGGTGTCTGCTGGTATCTTCTGGTATCTGCTGGTGTCTGTGGCTCTGTGTCTGGAGGCACACCTGCAGAAGACTGCGTCCCTCACACCAGTGTGGCAGCAACTAGTGCGCGAGGGAGGTGCTCAACAATATTGATGCAGAAAGAAGAAAATCTCCCAGTTCTTCTAGGGAAAGCTATGCTGATATGTCCACCAAATTAAAAATAATATCTGTGGCTACTGATTGGTCCTCCTTCTGCAGCTATAGGTGCCGCCAACCTACAAAGACAAAAGCTCTGGTTTATTTTTCCTGATTGTCCCGACCAAGGCAACTTTCTTCTGCAGAAGCTCGTGAGCAAGTGAGTAGGAGGTAAAACTTGTCACAAGTGACAGTGAGGCCTCTGAAGTCCTTCTGTCATCTCCTGGCCTACCGCTGCAGCATCACCAGTTTTTTCCAAGTAAATGTCACACCTCCACTGGTGACCTGTCCTGGGTGTACCCCTGCCTTTCACCCATAGAGTGCCGCATAGGCTCCAGCAGATTCCTGTGATCCTAATGACTAAGCGGGTATACATAATGGATGGATGGATGTTACACCTCCAGGCATAGGGTGTGACAACATCAGCAGTCACCCAAATTTGTGTTCATCCACTGTGACATCTTTGCTGGGGTTGAATAGGAGGGGAAGGTGATGTGTCCACATTTCCCACAGGGATCTGATGGGAGCAAGCTTGTCCTCTCTATGACAAGCTGGTCTCTGCAGCTTATTGTCAAAGCACAGAGCTCTGCTGATTTTATGAAATCTTGAGAGGGACATAGTGGTTCTGAAAATCGTACGACCACTATGATCATTCCACAGGCAGCGTGTGTACTCCCTTCTAGACCTGTAGTCTCCATCCAAAATCAGTAGCCCAGTGTAGTCATAGAGGTCTGTGGAGTCCACCCCGGTCCAGTTTCTTTCTCACTGTGCAGTGCCCATGAAGGCGCCCATTGTCAGCATGACATCACTGAGGTCTATCATCTCTGTTAACAGATTGAATGCAGAATCCACGTTCTGCATCCTCACGATGGAGTAATGCATCAGCCATAACGTCACGCCTCTGTCAAGCTGAAAGTTGTCTCTGTGTTGGTGGGAAACCACACTTTGCCATTTCTCCCAGTCCACCCAGATTCAGGATCATCTGAATCCTCCTTGCTTTCAGTGGAAAAAGCTGGAGAGGACAATGAGGGTGCCACAACAAAATCAGGACTCTCCCGAATCTGTTGTGTCAGAGGGAGAAGACGATATATTCTGCAGCTTGCTTGGAGGGGTCAGGCTGCATAATCATTTCCAAAACTTTGGTACAAGTGAAGCCACTACTCATGGTGCTTGCTGCTCTTCTCACCATGAAATGACCAGCAGGATGGCATGCCAGTGTTTAAATCCACTTACCTTGTTTTTGTTTAATCTGTATTTCTTCCCATCAAAAGGCAACAGGTGCATAAATACACTTTGTTTTGTTTGCTCAATGCCTTTGTTCTCTGAGGGCTGAGGTACATATTCTGGTTTTCTTAGACACCTCAGGGTCACCAGGCAAGGTCTCTCTCTCTCTCTCTCTCTCTCTCTCTCTCACACACACACACACACACACACAATAATACGCTGATATAGTCCATATAAAAGCCAGAAACTAAGCTTTCTATGCACAGGCCTATGTAAAGGGTTAATGGGGCCACTTGGTTGTCAAAAGTAAAAATCATAAATTTTACCTCCAACTTTTTATACTGAAAACTTTTTATATTGAAAATAAGTCATTAGGTGTGTGTGTGTTTTTTCCCCCAAATCTGTGACATCACTTATGAAACTGGCATTTAAAATCCTGGAATTTTTAAAAACATTTTGTAGTTTTGGTCAGAACTGAAGTTAATTAACAGATTTATGCAAAAAAAATTGAAAAATATATTTATCTGATATATTTTTACAGCAGCTTATTTTAGTGGATGTTTTCATCCCAAACATAATGAAAGGGTAGTGAATTTGCCCAATGTATTACTGACCTATGGAAAATTTCAAAAAAAATTTTGGAAAATCGTATTTCCAAAAATGCATATCAAATTAAGATTTGCCACCAAAAATCATTCCATTTGCTGAAATACAGTGAAAGTTATGGCCAAATTAATAGTGAAAAATGACCCTTGGTGGATGAAAACATCAACAGTACCATGAGGATTAAATAAGGGCTGTTGGCCTTTGGTATGGCTGTCACGTGTCTCACTACCTGAAAGACACTGTATTGGATAGTAATCACAAGTGTCTCTATAATGTCACACCAAGATCTCTGCTCCTACTCAAGCAAACAACTTATGACTAAATCACTTTGTTCCCATATTATGAGTTCACATTTAGCCAAATCTTACAGTGCTAGGACAGAGCTACTCATTTAAAAAAGAACTGTTTTGCATATTTTCACATGCATTTTTCTGTCCATCTTCTTATTCACACTGGCTTGTGTGTGTGTGTGTGTGTGTGTGTGCGTGCATGCGTGTGTGTGCGTGCGTGCGTGCATGCGTGGTTGAGAAAATCTTCCTTTTCAGAGCCATGCTGACCGCCAACTCCTGTTATTGTTGTTATCAATCAGCCTTTGAAGATCACAGTAGCCCGGGTCACCTCTTTCCCCCCACTACACACACATGCATGGTATAAGGTTAGCAGGGTGGGGGTGGCAACAGGGAAAGTTTAACAAAGCATATTTTCCTCTTTTATGACTACCCCTGACCTTTAGGGATATTAACATCTGACATGATGAATTCTGCACTGGTGAGAAGAAAAGGATAGATGAAAAACAGGAGGATATGGTCAATAGCATCTTAAAGTGTGAAGTTTAGAATATTTTGTCAATCTTAAAATTGGCTTCCCTGGTTTTGGTTCCCTGGGTTTGGTTCCCTGGCTGAAGTGTCCTTTGGCAATACACTGAACCCAAAGTTGCCCCTGGTGACTGTTCCACCGGTGTATGAATGTGTGAGTGAATGATTGTATGGACAAATACTGTAAAAGCGCTTTGAGTACGCTTGAGTGTGGAAAAACGCTATACAAATATAAGACCATTTACCATTCAGTTGACACTTGTGCCGTATTGTCAGTGGACTGGATTATTACACATGAGACCAACATGCAAAACTGGCCTCATACTCAGACTTCTGTTTCCTGAATATTTCTTTGTTTTTGTTCCCTCTTTTTCTCCATTGTTCTCAGTCTCTCCCACAAACTTGAGCAGGAGTTATCACCCTCTTTGCTCCTGCTTTTGATAACAAATGGCTTTTTTTGAGGGATTTTAAAAAGAAACACTCCCTGCCTCTAGTCTTCTTCACACCTTAGTGTGACAGTCTCTAGAAATGACAAAAGCTAGAGAGGATGGTGGAAATATTTAAAGTAGCGGTTAAAGGAAAAAAATCACCACTCTGTGATTGTGGGAGGAGCATACAGATAACGCTGGCTAGACTGGTGAAGACCCACATACACATCAGTTAAAAAATATATATTTCACTATACTATAAAGGCAAGTCTAATTCTCCTAGCACTGCTGCCACATGCTATAACTGTAAATGTCCTGTGGCAGAGTTCATGGCCACCTTAGTGTGAGAAAATAAAAGCCTTTCCAGTACTATCACAGGATGCTAAATCTCAGTACTAAAATCCAGTCAGTTTATAGGGCTGTCAAAATTAACACGCTAATAACGCGTTAACGCAAACTCATTTTAGCGGCACTAATTTTATTAACGCGAGATTGACCCATGGCCTAGCCTGTTGTAGGACAAATTGAAAATGCAGCCATGGACAGTAAAGAATGCAGCAGCAAACAGAAATGGAGAAAGAAAAAGGTCTTCTGAACGGTTAATTCATTTACAAAACAATGTCTGCAGATACACCTGCCACATACATACCTTGTGAAAGATTGTTTTTACTGTCAGGGTATGTTGTTCAAAAAACGTGAGCTGCCCTGTCATCTGAAAATGTAAACAGGTTTGTCTGTTTGAGCAACTGGCTCAGTGCAAAGAAAGAGAACTAATGGGAACTTGTGTTTTTTTCTATGTTCTTTTTTTTCCATGTGTTTAATAGACATGAACAAGTTCTTTGAAAAACATATCTACCGTCTTTGAAACACGTCTATGTTCTTTATGCTGTATGTTTATGGTGGTTTCACTAATAATAATCATACATTTGCATAAAGAATCCATGTTTGTCCATGCACATGTGTTATGATGTGCATTCTGAGTTCCGGTTTTGGGCTCTTATTTTGGTTCGTCTCCTCTTTTCTTCCGTGTGGTTTCGGTTAACTTTATTCCTCGTTAGTTCATTAGTGTCACCTGTGTCAATTAGTCTTAGTTTGTCTATATATATCTCTTTTGTTCACAGCATTGCACGGTGTATAGCATTGACGTTTATCGCTGAAGGAGTGTTCTTGTTTTGTTTTGTGTCCGTACGCCGACGTATGTCAGGCGTTTTGTCTGCCTGCCTGCCTGCCGTGTGGAGGAGATAATTTGTGTTTTCGCCTGAGCCCTGGAAGATCCAGGGAAAATAAAGTCCGTTCATGTCCTGCACGTGGGTCCTCACCTCCTCCTTCACCATCACACACCACCATCCAGTTCCCTACTAGAATGTTCCGACCAAACAAGGACCCATCGGACACTATGAAAGAGGACCGACTGATCTCCGGGTTACTACAGACTGTGTCATGCATTATTCAGAACGCCCTGTGCTACCGGAGTATTTTTGATTTCTGCTCAGTGCTAACCCGGAGTGTCACTTGCCCACCCAGCTTCGTATCGAGGGAGAGGGCTGACCAGATGCCATTCTAAGTGGTGCTCCCATTGAAGTAACCTGGGAGCTGTGTAGCTCCCTCGCCCTGTTCCAATCGCCAGAATTCCGGTCCCCGGTGTTCCAGTCTCCCGAGTCTCCAGTCCAGCTGCCTCAGCACCGGCGTCGCCGCTGCCGTAAGAGGCAGAAGCCTGAACCTCAGTGCGCCAACGAAGCCGTCCCTGCTGAGGTTCCACCAAGGATCCAGAACCTCAGTGCACCGACGTAGCCGTCCCCACTGAGGTTCCATTCCAGCAGCCAGAACCTCTGGACCAGCAGCCATCCGAAGAGGCAAATCCCCGTCCATTCTCCAGTGCACCAGGCTCCAGGGCAGCCTGACCCAGAGCCCAGCGCTGCGGAGCCAGAGCCCAGCACTGCAGAGCCAGAACCCGAACCAGAGCCCAGCGCTGCAGAGCCAGAACCCGAACCTGAGCCCAGTGTTGCGGAGCCTGAGCCCAGCGCTGGACCCAAACCAGATCATGAACCCGAGTCCAGAGCTGCGGAACCAGAATTCAACACTCCGCAGCCAGAACCCGAGCTAGAGTCCAGCGCGGCAGAGCCAGACTCAGAACCAGTGCCGCCTCCTGGTCCTGCATCTTCAAGGCGGTCCAGGATCCACGTCTGCCTCAGAGGTCATATTCCCAAGCGATGTCCTCATCTGCCTCAGGGGCCGTCCGCTTTTACAGAACGGCTTCGGACCTATGTCCGTCTGAGGAGCGTCCTCCGAGCGGCCCTGGACCTTCGCCTGTCCCAGAGGCCGTCCTCCCGAGCGGCCCGGGACATTCGCCCGTCCCAGAGGCCGTCTGCCCGAATGGCTTCGGACCCACGCCTGCCTGCAAGGCCATCCACATGAACGGCTTTGGACCCACGCCTGCCTGCGAGGCTGTCCACCCGAACGGCTTCAGAACCTTATCTGTCTGAGGGGCCGTCCTTCCGAGCAGCTCCAGACTTTGTTTTGTGTCTGTACGCCAACTGGCGTTTTGTCTGCCTGCCTGTCCTGCCATCTCCTGGCGGAGATAATTTGCATTTTCGCCTGAGCCCTGGAAGATCCAGGGAAAATAAAGTCTGTTCGTGTCCTGCATGCAATATTAAGAACTTGAAAAGTTTTCATTTAAGGTACATTTAGAAAAACCCACAACGGTCACTGAAATAAATTGAAACTGACAAAAGAAATAATACATAAAAATTGACTGAAAATTAATTAATGAAAATCAGACATTGCTCTTGAATTGTGGTTCAGCAGGAGAATTTAAATATTAGTCAAAGATAACACAAGTAAACATATCATGCAGTTTTTAAATGAAGGTTTTTATTATTAAGGGGAAACAAAATCCAAAACTACATGGTCCTGTGTGAAAAAGTGTTGGCCCCCTAAACCTAATAACTGGTTGGGCCACCCTTAGCAGCAATAACTGCAATCAAGCTTTTGCGATAACTTGCAATGAGTCTGTTACAGCGCTGTGGAGGAATTTTGGCCCACTCATCTTTGAAGAATTCCAAGAATAATTCAGCCACATTGGAGGGTTTTTGAGCATGAACCACCTTTTTAAGGTCATGCCACAGCATCTCAATCGGATTCAGGTCAGGAATTTGACTAGGCCACTCCAAAGTCTTCATTTTGTTTTTCTTTAGCCATTCAGAGGTGGACTTGCTGGTGTGTTTTGGATCATTGTCCTGCTGCAGAACCCAAGTTTACTTCAGCTTGAGGTCACGAACAGATGGCCAGACATTCTCTTTGGTAGACAGCAGAATTCATGGTTCCATTAATCACAGCAAGTCTTCCAGGTCCTGAAGCAGCAAAACAGCCCCAGACCATCACACTACTACCACCACCATATTTTACTGTTGGTATGATGTTCTTTCTCTGAAATGCGGTGTTAATTTTACACCAGACATAATGGGACACACACCTTCCAAAAAGTTCAACTTTTGTCTCTTGTCTTTCCCAAAACTCTTGGGGATCATCAAGATGTTTTCTGGCAAAACAGAGATGAGCCTTTATGTTTTTTTTGCTCAGCAGCGGTTTTCGTGTTGGAACTCTGCTATGCAGACCATTTTTGCCCAGTCTCTTTCTTATGGTGGAGTCATGAACAGTGACCTTAACTGAGGCAAGTGAGGCCTGAATCGTCACTGTGCTCTCGGGGTAATTTTGGTCAGCAGGCCACTACTGGGAAGGTTCTCCACTGTTCCATGTTTTCACCATTTGTAGATAATGGCTCTCACTGTGGTTTGCTGCAGTTCCAAAGCTTTAAAAATGGCTTTATAAGCTTTTCCAGACTGATAGATCTCAATTACTTTCTTTCTTATTTGTTTTTGAATTTCTTTGGATCTCAGCATGATGTCTAGCTGTTGAGGACCTTTTGGTCTACTTCACTTTGTCAGGCAGGTCCTATTTAAGTGATTTCTTGATTGTGAACAGGTGTGGCAGTAATCAGGCCTGGGTGTGGCTAGAGGAATTGAACTCAGGTGTGATAAACCACAGTTAAGTTATGTTTTAACATGGGGGGGCAAACACTTTTTCACACAGGGCCATGTAGTTTTGGATTTTGTTTTTCCTTAATAATAAAAACCTTCATTTAAAAACTGCATGATGTGTTTACTTGTGTTATCTTTGACTAATATTTAAGTATTTAAACATGCACAAAAATAAGAAATCAGGAAGGAGGCCAACATCTTTTCACACCACTGTATTGGGTGCATGTCCAACAAATTTCCATAGGCCTTTGTTTGTCCAGTTAAAAATATGTAGCTGGGATCTTAACAGGTGAGCCGCTGCTATGTTTTGCATGTTGAATTGTTGTAGCCAACAATGACAGAAGATGAATCTGAGCTCTCTGGTGGCTTCACTCTATTATGTAGTTGCAAACCACCCAAAAAGAGAAGACCAGCAAGCAGAAGTCATTTGTTATTGCTGCACCTATGGGTGTCTGAAGAAATATGTTCATACATGGTGCAATGTTCCTTATATTTTGGAAGCTTTCTGGCATTTATTTTAAAATAGGTGTTGTAGTAATTGTCAATGACAATTATACAGACTGCCCTGGCGAAAATAGTCATGCTAATAAAACCAATCAGTATTTGACTTCTGCTCCACATTCCTCTTTTCTTTGTTTTCTACATAAATAGTACAGTGCAGTCATTTAAGCATGTGACATGCTGTAACCAACACCCGGAAACACAATCTTTTGCATTATTCAGAAACACATTATGCAATATATTCAGCAGGTGGGAAGCCCCCCACAACATACTCCCACCCCCACCCAGCCCCCCAGAGTAGGCAAGCACCTTAAGACATTAATGTGTGTGTGTGTGTACTTGTATAGCTATCTTTATGAGGATCTACTGAAATTCTGTACTGTAACAGTGAGGACATTTTAGTACTACTAGTACAAGTACTATATTCTGACATACCTGCAAAGGGCTGCTTGAATGTTCAAACCTGAGGGTTATAACAGGGGTTGGGGTTAGATGCATTATGTCAATGTCTGGCCTCACAGCTATAGCAGGCACACCTATGTGCTTCAGTGTGTGTGAGAGAGAGATGAAGTATCTGTGGGTGGAATGCAAAAGGGCACACCAGGGCACTTTGAAGCACTCTGTACCCATTAGTCAGGGCAGACAGACGGGGACATGACAGCAGTAGAGCATTGGAACGATGGGTCAAGAGAGAGGGAGGAGACAGGAAAAGAGATGAAAGGAGGCTAAAAATAGGTTGCATGGTTTAGAGGTACCCATGAAATATTTGGGGATTTTGTTTAAAGAAACAGAAACTGTACACATGCCACAACAGAAAATTGAAATTGAGCAAACAATGGGTTAGTGTTTTAGTTCCATACAGAATGTGTTGTTGCACACACTTAACTATCCTAAGTAACAGAAGGTCTATTTCAGTATTTGCCACCATGCTTACTGAGACTATTACAAAATCTATAAAATACACTGAAGATTCTCTGTTCTCCTAATATGGGTCCTGCTCAGTAAACACACAGAAGGTATCACGAGTTTTTTATAAATTTAATTCACCAGAAAGTCTATCAGACAAGAGAAAAGAATGACTATTTGACTTAAAAATATAAATATGGTGGGCTAATACTGTAATATATCCCTTTGACAAACAATTATTTTTTAAAATTTTTTATCAGTTAGTAGTAGCCACATCATTCGAAGGCTGTGGCCCTTGAATTGGGACATTTTCCTTGCAGGGCACTTCTTAAAAGCACTCCTGGGATCCTCTTGAATTCCACTGAATTCTTCAGTGATCAGATCCTGTTTCAAAATACTGTAAATATAAAACAAATCAATGTGGAGAGATGTTTTCCTCGCATCACTCTCCAGCATTTTTTCTGTTGTGTGTAATAAACACTGTGTGGGTGACAGGGTGGATTTGGGTGGCTGACTAGTGAATGGCTTGGAGATTGAACAGGCATCTCACTCCCTCTTTATTATAGGGAACTGTAGAGCCATTCTAAAAAAAATGGGCCAATGGGTAAATGAAGGGATGAAGTGTGAGTGTGTTGGGGAATTTGTGTGGTGAAGGGGGACTAGACTTTGTAGGACTATATGTGCATCTGTGTGTGTAAGTGCATGTGATAGTCCAGGGTGGGAAGCACACACAGGCATTTTTGTGAATGTTTAAGGTAATTACAGGCACTTGACTGGGCACTGAACAGAATGGAAGTGTCACTTTGGGAAATTGTATTTTTATTTACTGTGCCAGATCTCTTGTATCACTTCATGTGGAAGGGCCTTATGCACTGTGTGTGGGCCTGTGTTAATTTGAACGTGTGTGTTTAAATTTGTGTTTCTCTGTGTATGTGACATTTCCTTACTTACCTTTCAAACAGTATGCATGCTTTCTGTGCAACATATGTACTCTTCTAAAATTGAGCTTTCCATAACCTGTACTATAGTGTAGATGTTATGTGCAAAGAAGGCATCTATTAAACATTAGGGCATTAACAATAATCATCTAATATTGGAGTTCTATTCTGGTACAGATTTGAAAAAGGAGGTTATTACCCACATTTTGCAGAATGACTACTTTATGATTTAGCATTAGTGCTAATCTTACTATAGCAGATGAGTACACAGCATGTAGATGCAATTTTTATGGGGACGAAGTTTGGCTGGATTAGAGAAATTAGCAAAGGGAAGTTTAAATGTCACCCATCATTTGTGGACACAATTTACAAGACAAACAAAATAAAATGTGTGCCATTTTCCCCATAATGGTTCTGAAGTTTTTTTCAACAACAAACCAAGCCCGATCATGCAGGCCTTCAGTAAAGTAAGTGACTAAATTTGGTCATTGATAAATTGTGATAAAGTCCCAGGTTCCCTTGTGGCAGTCTGAACTTAAGCCTCTCATTTGCATGCCTACCTTTTCACTCTTTGTGCCCAGATTGGCAATTGATTAGCATATCCAGCAGCCCCCTGTGGGGCAGGTATATTGATCAAGTACATGGATTGGTGATAACCAGAAGGTGGAACACAGATGTGGGGCTGTACATCCAATTATAAAAGTACCATCAGGGAGGAAGGACAGCATTTTCCTCTGCTTCATTCTGCTGTACGGGACTGGCCTCTTGTTACCTGGCAAGATAACATCTTGAGCTCATCATTATCAGATAACCCAGCTTGTAATGTCTATTTAGGTATTGTAAGTCAGTGTGGTTCTTTAAATTGTTTTCTCATCAATTCATTAAGTATGTAACAAAAAAAATCTACATTTTAGTCTTGCACATTTGGACATGATTTATGATCATGAACACACTCACACACGCATTTTAGGAGTTGCCTTAAGGGGTACTCATACTCTCACTTGCCCACCTCTTCAAGCTGGCCAGGGCACGGCATAGAGCACAGTAATAAAACGAACTGGACGTTAGGGGTCATATGTGCCTGGGTGCGGTATGGACCTATGCCTGGTGTGAGTACACCTTTAGCTACACTGCTTAGAACAGCTTAAAGACTATACACACTCATTCAATGTAATGTACATAGCATGCCATTCTGCCACCCTTGATGTATAGTAAATTTGTCAAAGCTTTTTCACTGAAAAGAGCTTCCTGCCGTGAACTAATTCCACGCCATACACCTTGTGCAGTCACTAAAATTAAGTTGACTGACCATACAGAGCCCTGTGGTGGATTTGAGACCTGTCCAGGGTGTACCCCTGCCATTCACCCAAAGAGAGCTGGGATAGGCTCCATGAGATCCCTGTGACTCTGGTTAAGGAATAAGTGGGTATAGATAGTATTGAAGTCCTAAACTCTCTTTAATAACTGAATATTATCTGTTTTACTTCAATTTTCTTCCCAAAATATGTTAACTATGTAAAAGACCAGTTTGCCAGTTCTTGTCTTCAGTGTGCAGGTTAAAGCATTGTGTAAAGCTGGATTACATACTCTGCATCATGAGTTTAGGTTAGTGTTGGTGATATTGATGACTTTTGATTTGTACATCAGTTCTTCATTTGTAAGTGAAAGTGGTATGTTTTCCCTGTCATTCTCACTGCTTTCCCAAGCTCTTTGTCCCTCTGTCTGTTTCCCCCAATCTCTCACTCTTCATCATTCCTTGTTGTCGTTTCTCTCATCTCTTCTTCTACCTTGCCATCTCTGTGCCTCAGACAGAAAGAGTGCAGTTATAGAGGGCTTCTATGAATAATGCAGTGTTGTTATCACTCTGCTCTGGTTCCTTTTACAATGAAACGGTCTTAAAGCATCAAACATTTAGCAGGGCCTCTCTCTCTCCATTAAAGAGAGGCACTCCTGAAGAGGCCTAGGCCAGCAGTTTCAGCAATCCAACTTTCTATTCAAACATGTTCTTGGCCCAGTAGTACAAGCAATAGTATGTCAGGCTATAATGTTTATTCAGGTAATGTCAGTTATAAACCTTAAAATTTAATTCTCACCACTGTTAAAGGATGATTTTGGTTTATTTCAGCCTGAGACTAATTGATATGGTTCAGCCATGACTAATAAGTTAATAAGTATTTATAGATTAGTTAGAGCTAGTGATGTAGCTGTGATGACACAGCTGCAGAGACGAAAATAGCAGGAGCGGAGAAGAGTTAATGTCACACTTTCCATAATTACACTGTTGTGAATAGTGGTGGTGACTTCTTGTTTGTGTTTCTGTTATGTGGTCAGATAATCAGTCATGCAGGCCAATTCACATAGTAACTTGCGTATCTCACTGAGGAGACAGACCTCTGTTTTATCTGATGTCATTCCACAGTGACTCTAAGACATGAACAGGAGACCCATGTCACCCTAAAACTGCACAGTTATTAGGTATATAGTGAATTTCTGAAGACAGCTATGGCCTATATTGGTCAACCATCTTTTTTAACCCCTGTGTCTGTCCTGTTGAAAATGAAAATGGGACACACAGCACTGTTCTGATGACAGATTCAGGTCAGAGTCAGGTTGGTTAAATGTTTCTGTTTTCACATATAAATTCCTGACAATGTCATGAGGCTCACATACACAGGTAGTCCACATCCAGTTGATTCAGGCTGGAAATTTGACTCCAGCCCGGGCTACTCTAAATGTGAATGGTATTGTTGGACAAGCAGGTGGATGGTTGCTATGCACTGTGGTTGTTATGTGCGTTGCTGAGAGATGCTATCACTCTTTTTTGTGATCGCAGTGAGTGAAAGTCAGCCTTGATACAATGATTCTGTTGAATTATCCTCCTGTTATGTTATCACCCACAGGCCACCAAAAATTGTCCCGGTGTTCCTTACAGTTTATCCGCCACTGGCTCACACCATGGTACTACCCAGACTTTTTACAAGCAAGCTGTTAGGAGCAAAGTCCGGCTAATGTCCGGTCCATATTCTTGGACAGTTGCATTTTTACATGCAGCTCACTAGGATAATGTCTAGCAATGTTCAAGTCTGAAAGCATGTGACTTCATTTGCCAAATGTGCCACTCACTTTTGCTTTAAATGTGAAATTCTGGTAAACAAGTGTATTTTTTAGTGTAATAAAATTTAAGATCTGTTTAAATGTCATCACACAAAATATTTACCATTTGTTTTATTTTTTTATTACATATGTATCAAACTGTTGTTTAAGGTTTATATTTTCACAATAAATCATTGAAAACAGATATCTCTACATTCCCTTGTAAAAATCGGTAAACATAATTGATTAACAGTTGCTGCAGCCCTAGAAGAAATAAAAGTACAAATGATTTTTGAGAAATATTAAATTCATATTTACACCCTCACTATCTTTGTAAAAAAATAATTCCAGAAGCACAGCTTATTTTAGTCATTCATACCAAAGAAAACACACATTTAGTTGTGCCTGTTCTTATCCATCTTTGATTGACTGGTGGGAATTCAGAGGGGTTGAATTCTCCCCTTACTCTTTTATTGAACTGTATCAGCAGTGTTTCAGTTGTCCACTTTTGATGAAGTTCCCCTATCCGAGGCACTCTCGTTCGATTTAGCTGACCACAGCCTATCTGTGTAGCCAGGTTAGAATCATTTAGCCTAGTGGCTTTCAGTGGCCATGGCTGATTATCAATACAGTATGAATGTGTGTGTGTGTGTCTTGTTTGGCAGGTCAGCTAATGCTATCAGGAGAGTCATCCAATTGTCTAATACACCTGAGGGTTTTTTTTTTCACTTATTAAAGGAAGACACAGACAGAGACAGAAAAACTATAATCCAAATGCAAACAAATACTTTAGAATTTCAATTTACCTGAGTACACAGACATAGATCCAAACAGAATGAGGCCAGTCATTATTGAGATGAGAGTGGTAGCTCATAAGGGCTGCTGATATCTGGGTAGGTCCCAAAGGGAAGCTGTAGATGGCTAATAGTTATCCAGCTGCCGTTATCTCTGATCATGATACACTTAAGGCCCTGCTGATTCTCACTGCCTCCTCATAATGAGATCAGGGAGATACAGTGTGTGTGTGTGTGTGTGTGTGTATATATATGTGTGTGTGTGTGTGTGAGCATTTGTTTCTGGCATTACTCACACTATGGGGACCAATTCTTATTTTACACACTCAGACTGTGGGGACTCAGTATTCCTTGTGGGGACCAGATGCAGGTTAGGTTGAGGTTAGGGTTTGGCAAGTAGCAGTTATGGTTAAGGTTAGGGTTAGTCTCCAGGAAATTAATGTAGGATGAATTTGATTCCTTTAGTTATATACTATGACATTCCATCAATATCAAAACCATAGGGCACAAAAACACCAGGGGAAAAATATAAATCTGAAATTTCACACTTTTTTAAAAATAATTTTTATTGCTTTTTCAAATATTACAACACTTTTCACAAACATACATAAAACCACATAACACCAACATAAAATACAAAAAGAACATGCAAGGTGCTACAGAGAAGATTCACAGACATTCAGAGTTCATTTGTGTACAAATTGATGCCACGGAGTGATTCAATTAAAAGTCCAAAGTAGGTATCAGCATGAGTGTCAGTGAGAAAAACGCTGAACAGGCACTTGATTTGTTGTCTGAGACAAAAAATTATGTTTGGAAAATTTGAATGGAAAATAAGAATGTTAAAAAGTTTTTTCCAGATCCAGTGAAAGGTAGAAGGTTTATCTCTGATCCTGAAAATAACTTTTTCCAGGGCCAAGACAGTGTGGAAAGTCATGTTTACTGGAAAAAATTCCCAAGATACAACTTTTGGGGCATAGTGCTAACTTTACACCTGTTACATGCGAGAGCATATTTAAAACTTTAAAAGTCTGGATGTGTGGGCATTGGCACAGACATTGAATTAGTTTGCCATTTAATCCACATTCAATTAATTTTATGCAAAAAGGTTGGACATGCATAAGCTCTCATTAGCTACTTATGTTGGATTAATTTAAAGTGGGAATTCATGGTCTGGGCTTTCAAACAGTCCTTCTGCTAGTCTTCAACTGAGATTTAACAATTTAAGTCCCAGTGTGTTATTTTCTGAGAAGTTCTAGGAATCCGCAACAATTATGGCATAGAAACGAGAAATTGTGCCTCTCTTAGTGGACAACTGAAGCACTGCTAGAGTGGTGATTCACTGCGATATTTTCAAAAAAGGTAAGAGTAGGTAATACTAAGAGTTTCTGTGTCGTAAATATTTAAAATAGTGATTTGGGCGAATATTCTCAACTCTTCAACACATGTATGTCCTTATCAAACAGGTCAACAATTTTATGTATGCCTTTATTGGCCCAGACTCAACCTGCGGCTGCATTTTTGTTTTTACAACGCTAGCCATGACACATCTGTAGCAATACTCACATACTATGCAGCCACATAACCAGAAGAAAGTCTACTAAAAGCTTTTAGGAAAACAAAACACAGTTCAAACAACAAGCAGTTAAATGGGCATGTATTAAAAATATGCTGAAGGTGCAAGATCTAAAAAATGTTGTGAACAATTTCATAAAACTTCATATTTTAAACATAATAATTCAAATTGCATGCTAATGAGACAAGCTATACACCCAAACTAACCCTAAGCAGCAGTACAAGTCCTATTTCTCTACCACAAATACTCAGTGAAAGACCAGCCAAAGAACTGCAGAAATAAATGCTGCATTATGACGATTGATTATAAGTTGATTTTATATAAACAAAGGTTGAAAATGGCCCAGGGTTTGACAGGTTAAGATCCAAATAATTTTTACCCAGTGAAAAGGCACTATTGCCCCACATGGGAGAGAACTGCAATAATCTTTTGTATGTCATTCTTATGTCTGTGTACTTCATACCATAACTGAATTGTGTTTTTTACAAAGGGATTGTGCGAGCGTTTCTTTAATTCGTCCGGTTTAGCAAAATATCAATATGAGCGGAGAGGTAAGAGAGATATAGAGTTGCTTTCCATGTTTACCCATGAGGGTAGTGGGTCCAGCAGGATGCGGTAGAAAGTTGAGCAGCCCAATAATACCACTGAAGGTTTGGAAGGTTCAGACCTCTATCCTCCTGAGACCCAGCCCACTGACTTGTGTCCTTTGTAGTGGACAGTTTGTTCACACAAAAACGGTCCTATGGTCCACTACAGTGGACATGCTATAAAATTAAAAATAAAAATAAATTTAAAAAAGTCTAAATTGTAACATGTTTTTTTTTAACCAAAAATAGGTAGGAAATTACAAAAAAGAAGAAATTGGAAGACACTTATTTTCCTCGGTTCTCAGGAGGCTATCAGAGAGGGGAGGTATAGCAAAGATAATCATGGCCTAGGCCATCTATTATTCCAGATAAACTTAGAGAATATGTTATTTATTTTCACGAAGAAGTTGGTAGGAGGACTAAAAGGAATGGTCAAACTCCTTTTGATAGTCAAGACGTCAAGTGGACTTCCCTCGGCTGTGCTCAGTTGACATTTCTGTGCATGACATGACATGGGGAGGTGGTTTTGTTTGGGGAGCGGCTCATGGCTGTTTCTGTCATCTAATGTTATTGGCTGGTGGCTCCTGATTGAAGTGGAAAAAAAATGTACAAGGCATATTGTCATACAAAGGAGTAAAAAATGACACTTTCATTCAGGCTGTTACTAAAATAATTTGTAAAAAATAACTGGATTCCTATCAAGAATGACTGAGAATAGCTAATAATAAATAAATAAAAAATAAAAACAATAAAAGATAAATAAAAAAATTTAATTGCAAAACCCTATACTAGACAAGCACAAGACTTTCAGTGTGTGCCTGTATGAATAAAATGACAACCACACATGCACAGCTTTTCTCCATTTGAGTGAGTCTGCCTTAAATGTGTCTTCCACCAGGTGTGCCAGCAGTGTCAGTGGCTTTGTGCTGGGGTCTGATTGAATCGGGCACACAGGCAGATTTACATATGTTTGCCATTGTTATGGAGGTTAGTGAATATCATGTAGCAGGCCTAGAGGGAGCTGGCAGCCAGCAAACCTGTGACACACACTGAATCCTAAGCAGTCTTTCCTCTCCACCAAGCCCCACCACTCTACTCGTTCATGAACATGATTTTTCTCACACTTTCTCTCTCTTGCTCTCTCTCTCACACACACTCACTCATAGTCACACACAAGAGTTGGGTCGTGGAGTGTCCCCGCTTGGCCAACGAGGGACTGGGAGTGTCGGCCAATCTCTGCTCAGCCAAGTGTTAAATTAGATTCCGTTGCCTCTCTGTCAGAGTTGTGGGTGTGTGTGTGTTTGTATGTGAGTGTGTCACACACTCATGCATAACTCAGTCGCAGGGACTGGGTCACTATCACACACTGATATTCATTGCAGAAGACTGTTCTTGGGGTAAATCAGTAATTGTGCAAAACTGCAGCTGCCCTTATGTTGATAATAATGATGATGATGCAGAGCTACTGTAAAGCAGTTTTGGCTAATATTTAGATGTACACACTGGGAAAATCCATAATGTGGATTACTTATTTTCCATCTTTCTTCTTCTCTTCCTCCAGAATGCTCATCTTTCCATAATTAAGGCAAATGGAAAATCTGTGTGTTTTTAGCAGCAAGGGGTTTAATTTCATGACTGTATTATGGTATGAACAGATGGAGGATAGTTTACATTGCCGGTATATTTCAGATGTTATGTTATTATTTAATAATTATATGACCAGTGGGGGATGCTTACCCTGATAATAGAAGAGGACTGATGTGTGTGTGTGTGTGTGTGTGCGTGTGTGTGTGTACAGGTAACTGGAACTGTTCTTTAGGCTGCCATTGTTAAGGCCATTGTTAGTTTTGTAAAAGCTAACAGGATACAGCACAAATGAATAAACATTACTAAAAATGACAAAGTCACAGCAAGAAAATAAGTGGTACTCAGTTGAGTCATAAAGCAAGAGAGGCTGCCACTTTCACATTGATACAGATGTTTTTGTTACCCAGAACCTCACAAAAGATTATTTAATGGTTCAGCATGATAAAGTCTGACACACCATTTAGGCTGACCATATCACTAAAGTGGCTCTGATTTCTTATGTTTTTGTGAAATGGATACTACAAAAATCTACTAATTTCCATATTTTGTTAACTGTAAACTAAAGATTGCTCATGAACCTCTGTTTGGTTATGAGCAGATAAAACTTCAGAAGTAGTGAGAAATAATCCAGTTAAAACAGCACCAGGCTTTTACAGTATGTCAAAGTTTGACTGCAGGACAGAACTGGATGTTCCAGATTTAAAACAACAGAGTAAAGGTAAAGTATTGGCTATGGGCATCTGGTCAGTCTGTTTCATCTGGACTGAATGGACAGTCAGTTGCATATTGTGTAGCTTACACCCTGATGACCTGGCATGCCTCATGTGCCCTGGGGGTCAAACTGTTTCCAACTTTGTTACACTGAAAGTGCTGCTTCATTCTGATTCCTTGGTGTTTAGTGCCAAATGTGGTGTGGCTGGTTAGACCACGCTCTGATTAAAACATTTTGTGTATGCATTAATCTGTTTTTCCTTATCCAAATGACACTGGAAGAATGTTAATACCAAGTGGAAATGGGTTCTATTACAAAGAGACCAGATTTAGGGCTCCCCACAAACAAATCGATTGTGTCATAATTACACAATAAACAGAAAATCAAACTCTATCATAACTATTAAGCCAGAGGTGGAACACACTGACTGTAGTACTCAAAATATTATGTGGATTAGCATGAAGTGTTTGAACTTAATGACTGTTGCTGAAAATGAAAACCATGCCAATAATCGGAAAAAGCAAAAACAAAGCAGTATTCGCTTTATTTTTTTTCTTCAATTGTAATTCTTCTGCAAAACTTCTGTCACAGCACTTTGAGTGAGACAATTTCCAACTATCCATTATCTATACCTGTTTATTCCTATTTTAGGGTCACATGGATCTGCTGAGCATATCCTAGGTCACCAGTCAGGATAAGACAACTGGTTAAACCTAATAAAGTGGAATCCAGCAAGCAACAATCTTTCTTTTTGTTTACTGACACAATTTCTGCAGCATTTTAGGTCAGCACACTGTGCTTTCCTCCAATCGTTCTCCCTCTCGTTTTCTTTCCCTCTGTCCTCATTTCTGTCTGATGTCTGCAGTGCACATCTATATTAATCACTCCCAAAGCAGCAAGTTTCTAGCATGTTTACACAGTCTGGCCAAAAAACCTGCATAAGGCAAAAGACTCCAATCTGTAGGCAGCATGTATGTGTATTTGACTTATTTACTTTCTAACACATTTAGTAGGCTTTGAAATACAACCCTACACACAGCGTTTGTATTCAACACATAAGATTGCATTTTCCCATAATGTTCCTGTACTCTCTCTTTATGGTCCTTTGTCAGTGCTTTCTAAAACAAACTGCCTGGACCAAGTGTATCATGCATGTGCTTGATGTGTAAATGGAGTAAGAGTCCATCAGACATCAGGCATGGTGCTCAACTGAGCTGAAAGGAAAGAAACTCAATGAGGGAAAGAAAGAGAGAGAGAGAGATGGGTGGCTGATGCAGAGAGAGATAGAAGGATGGAGGGAGAGAGGGATGGATAGTATGATTTAACTGATAGAAGAAATCATTTACCAGCACAATTTGTTGACAAGGATCTGGGGATGTCTCAGTATGTCAGCGCCTCAGTCATTTTGATGGATGATGGAAGTTCACTGACTCTAACACTCTCTCCCTCACTCTGCCTCTGGCTCTCTCTCTTTCTCCCTCAGCCTCTACTCCTGCTCCCCCTTTGCTGCTTTAAACCCCAGTAGAGCAAAACCATCTCTATCTCAGTGTGTGAGCAAAGCTGTGTATACGTATGTGTGTGCATGCATACAGAGAGATGAATCACATATTAGTTCATGATTTAGGCATATTAAAAAGAATATTTCCAGGAAGCATATTCTTTGCAGCTCTCAAGTTAGGCACTCAATTATTTAACTTAGCTGTCTTTGTTCATGGCTCACTGCTGTTATGTGTGGTTGTGGTAGTGTATGTACTTCTCTGAAGCATGTGTATTGACCAGGTGGAGCCATATATCAACTCAGGTCTTTATCGATGCTGCAAGGCAGGGAGGCCTATCGATGAGGCTGTTTGTTTTACTGAACGAAGACTTACCCTGGGCCACATCCACACCCTGCATAAACTAACAATAAGAGAAATCAGGGCTAAACGCATATGTAGAAGTACAATAGGGTACCAGTGAAACTGGAACACCTAATGTTCTGTTCCAGAAGTAAGAAATGCATTGTAACCCTGCTGAAGCTCACTCCATTTTGTCAAGACAAAGATAGCATTTTTTAAAAACACAATGTAATCTGCTTTTAGCAGCTTATAAGGACCACCATTTCTCACATGCCTGGAAACTGCCATCGGTGAATAGTCAACAGTTTGACAGACCAAGGCCAGTCATGTGGCTGTGAAAAGCAACAGAATAGGCTAAACATCCACTACTACAGCAGATGGAATTTGCTTAGTTTTCATAGAATGTAAAAGATTTTTATTTTTAAATGGGGTTCACTAGGTATCTTAAATTTAAGACTAGTAAAATTGCATTTCAGTTATTTGTAAAAAGCTAATGAAAGAAACCATTAAGGTGAGACCGTTTAGTTTAAAAAAAAAATAGGTGAACACAGAGATTAGGAAGTGATGTCAGGACTTTGGCTCTTCTGGTAAAATTCTGATGCTCACTTCTGGATAATCATGAATGGGAAATGGTTTGATCATGGCTCTTTTAGAAGTGACAATGCTTCTCTTTCTTCATCAAGGACCCAAGAATGAAAATAAGAAAATATTAGTAATACTAAAGTGATCATAAAGGTTTACACAACCTCAGCTAATTGGAAGGATAATATACAGAAAATAACTTTGCCTGAAATTGCAACTGCAACTTCAAAACAGTTGACGATGACTCGATGGCTACAGTCAGGGAGCCATCGGCAAACTGCTTTGTTATGCTCAACACCATCAATCTCCATGCATAAGAATCGCCAACTTCAATACTGCTATTGATCTGTGAAACCTTTAGAAACAGCTAAGGTCAGAGCTTCATCCCACCTCAAAAAGTTGTAGAGATTGATTTTTAAATTTTTTGAGCCATTTTCCATCAGGTTTTGGAGCAGTGTGGAAGAAAAGTGGGATACTAATATGTCAGATGGATTTATCATCATTGGTTGAAGGAAATGATTATCTGACAGGCATGTAAATTAGAAGGAGCCTGGACAAGGGTGAAAGAGCATGATTCCCACCTTAACTAGGAATAGAAAAGAAATCACTGCAACTAAAGCAAGTGAAGACTAAATGGAGAAAAGTGGGAACTGCCAACTTTCATTAGAAACATGGATTTCAAAACAGAGCCTGTCATCAAAAGACTATCAGATAATTGATCTTTCTCATCTCTTACAAAGAATGTAATTTGCATTTCCTTCCTTTGGTCTATGTGTTTCTCATTCCTTTTGTGTGTGTGTTTGTGTATATGTGTTTAGTGAACATCTTTTTGCAGAGACATTTCAGTATGGGTGAAGTGGTTTATGTTGGGATCAAGCAGACTATGTACTACAAATATGGTCAATATCTTCTGCTTGCATTGGAATTTTCACATACATTTTTTATCATGTCTGTTGGTGTTTACTGAAGTGCAGACACATTGTTTCTTGAGTCATCATCCATTGTTAGGCTGTTAGAAATTCAACTACTTTCACTAGCATAGGTACATCCTAAATGTATTAGTGTACTTCTAGCAAATTAGTGTGTATGAAGTGTTGTCTGACCATGCAGAAATGTACTTAATACCTGTTATGCCTGTGACACACCCAGCCAATCATCAGCCACTGTCATAAAACAGATGCCCTAGTTTTCTCCAGGTACTCTGGTTTCCTCCCACAGTCCAAAAACATGTATGTCAGGTTGATTGGTGACTCTAAATTGCCCATAGGAGTGAGTGTGAGTGTGTGAGGTTGTTGGTCTCTATGTGGCCCTGTGATGGACTGGTGACCTGTCCAGGGCAGACCAACTCTGCCACTCAGGGTAGAAACAAAACATACTACACTCCACCACTTGGCGTAGAAACACAAAACATAGCGATCCTTCACGGACACAGGAACTAACATTATCAATTCTCCAACAAAGAACAAAAGACAGAAGGTGGTATTTATCCATCAGAACAAAAAACTAATTTAACTAATTTTTTTAACAAATTTTTTAAACAAATTTTCCAGAATCATAAAACAAAGCTACCTAGACTATTTACTAGGTAAGGCAGGAAACGAGAAATGAAAATAAAAGTCTAAGTTCAGAAACAGAAAACACTAGGCCATAACATAACCCCTAGTTACCCCAGATGGATCATTGCATCGGCAGCAGCAATGCGGTCGATGTACCGGTCCATTGCGGTGAAGATTTACCGGTCAATCTTTGTTCCTATACTCACCAATGGTCATGAGCTTTGGGTCATGAACGAAAGAACAAGATCTCGGAAATGAGCGGCTGAAATGAGCTTCATTCGCAGGGTGGCTGGACATTACCTTACAGAGATAGAGTGAGGAGCTCGGTCACCCGGGAGGAGCTCGGGGTAGGAGTACATCAAGAGGAGCCAGCTGAGGTGGCTCATGCCTCCCTGCCGCATGTCCCACCGGGACGAGGCCCCGGGAAAGACCCAGAGCTGGAGGAAGTGTCCAGGGAAAAGGAAGTCTGGACTTCCCTGCTCAGGCTACTTCCCCCACGTCCTCCATGAGGACGCCCCAAATGGCAAAATGAGCCACCATTATGGCTCTGACGGGATAGAGTCCAGGGTCATTCGTGTGGCATCCCCTCAGGAGAACTGACCCATATAAATCATCAGTAGTGAATGAAAGTGGTGTAACAATAGCTTAGGGTTTGTATATCTGCAATATAGGTCTGCCACTTTGCCTTTTGGAATGATGAATACTGACTAGTACCACCTATTAGTATGCAGGGTTATTTCCTTTTCTTCAGGTACAGAATATATGTTCTAGTTGGCCTATGTTCTAGTGCCTCTTTTTGGCCAAGTGGCGGCACTAGCTCTTGATGTCATCTTGGTATATCTCTGCCCTTATACATGGCATTCATATTTGTTCTGAAAATCCCCATTTTGCAGCAAAAAAACCTCTGCTGTTTGAATGCTTTTGCATACATGCATGCTTTATTAAACTATAGCAAAGTGCACAGTTATTGATACTTTCTTTTCAAAAGCCTTGAAGGGGTTGCAATCAGTTGTACACATGAAAAGTGTCAGAAGTAGCTGTGTGAAGAATGAGAGTAAGGTCCAAACAAATCTGTTCTCACACCAGCTCATACCAGGTCATTCAGCCTTTTAATTCCACCATTACAACGGGTGTGTCAGATGCTATTAGATTGTCTGACAATCACTTAATTTAAGGGATACTAAGACTTTAGACTGCTTTCACACTGACAGTGCACACACGGAGGTGCATTTTTGATGGTGTGCCATACTGGTGAGACAATGAAATATGACACGATCAAAGTACAGTTTGAGGAAGTGATTTATGTGGTTAAAAGCTTATTGGATGCCAAAACAAGGGATTTTAATACTCAGAGACAGGATTTCATAACTCTGGAAAGTTATTACAGCAGCAACTGTTTTATCTGTCGCACATGAGGTAAACGGCTTCATGATAGGCCAATGCCAGTGCCTTATCACATGAGATTACCTTGTCTACAGCAAAGGTTGAACCAGATTAAACTTTTTGCCACAAGAACAACCACTAAATCATTTCAATTTCCACTTTTCTTTCCATTTCTCCCTCTCCCTGTCTCCTCTGTCCATGCAGGGTAACCAAGAGGCCCCAGCTCCCCCTGAAGCCATGGCCCAACCATTCCCGCCGGCCCAGTACCCACCTCCACCTCAGAATGGGATCCCCACTGAGTACGCCACACCTCACACCCACCCACCAGCTGACTATACAGGTCCTAGCACAGTAGCCGAGCATGCCCTGGCGCTGTACACGTCGACACACACACAGAGTGAACAGCCAGGAAACGACAGCAATACCCCTACCCTCACAGCAAATACAGTAACGGTGAGTCCACAGTTTATAGCCATACCGATTTGTCTGTTTCTTTGTTTTTTTGTTTGTTTCTGTGCATAGTTCAATGGAATTCAATGGTACAAGTTGAAACTAACCCCAACTTCATGAGCCATACAGAATGTTGCATGTTCTTCTGCATTTTCATTCAGTAGGACGTTAACATCAATGAGTTTAAATCAGATGGCCAGTGCAAAAACAAGAGAAAGTCTTCAGTCACATAAATGTGTATTAACAGCTTCTGCTGATTTACAAAGTCAAAAGGTATTAAAGTGTCTCATTCATATTATTTTGTGATTTCTTGAAATATGACAATTGAATAAGTATAGACCATTTCAAGTATAGACCATTACAACACAGTCATAAGAAAATGGGACAAAGAACAAAATATTTCATGTCCATGAAAAACTGTGAGTACATCTTCAGTTAATTTTTCTTGGAAATGTTTATAGTTTGGTGATAGTTGAGACAGTTTGCTCACTGCAATCAGCTCAACCTAAATGCTTTTGTAGTGGTGGGTGTATGCTGGAAAGCATGCAAGGAGCTGAGAAGGAAACTGCTCTCACTCATTCTGAAGTTTCTTTGACACCACATTTCTAACAGCATGACACCTGAAACTAACAAAGTACCACTACCATTTCCTCCTAATAGAAGAAAATGATTAAAACAAGAAAGTAAATGAGAAGAGAACAGTTTCACTTAGAAGGGATTTTTAATCATCTCTTGGAACTTCGCTGTAACATCAAGCAAGTGTGCAAATGCAGGCACAAACTATACTTACACATACTTGGATGTCCACACATGGACACATTGGTTGCTGCATATCACTGAAAAATAAACCATATATCAGCTGCATTTCAGCACAGAATTGAAAGCACACACACAGACACACACCTGCAGTGCTAAGGATGTCCAGACTATAGTTAACTGCACCGCCACTTGTCTCTAGTTGGGGAGCCTTCAAACTGTCAGGCCCAATAAGACTGGAGAATGGTGGGAAGGCATGGGAGTATATAGACAGTGATGGCAGAGTCAGGGAGCCTAGCAAAAGAAGACACAGTACAGTCAGCATTACTGGGAGTGTTTTACAGTCACTGTGGAGAGTTTTTCACACACTGTAATTGTTACTGTCAAGAGACATAGTTACTGCAGGATAAAGGAATAAGGCACCATACACACATTCACCGAGACACTTAATACATTTATTGTCAAAAATATACTGTCCCAGCAGTATATTAGTTTGTGCTAATCAGCCTTGCCTCTGACATCCCAGTGTTGACGCAATTACATAACACACTATATTTTATAAAATGCTCTTATGACAAACTGGCTGTCTCCTCAAAATCTGATAATTTCAGTTCTGATCTCTGCAGAGGTGGAAGCTAAGTACATTTATTTTTCATTTTCATTAAACTTTACTTTTTGTAAATTCAACATCTATCTGTGTGCTAGTTTAGTCTGGTTCATTTTTATTCAGAGGTTTCTAGAACTTTATTGGAATCCACCTCTGACAAACTGAAGTGACTTTAGGAAGACACACACTTGTATATATAAATACCTGCATTTCACGCTGCATGTTAGGACCAAAACCAAGTCATGAAGTCCAAGGAACTCTCTGTAGACCTCCATCATAAAATTGTAATGATTCAGAGACCAGGACAAGGGTATAGTATTCCTAGGCATGTCAAATTGTGAAATGGAGGACGTTTGGAACCACCAGGAGTCAGGGAGGTGAGCAAGACTTCAACTGCCTTTCTAACACAGTGCTGAACTCCTCTGCATGATAAAGTGGTAAGACAGAAGCCACTTTGATTAAAAGGCACATGACAGCTGCTTGGTGTTTGCCAAAAGGACTCAGCACATTAGGAAAAACATTGTCTTGTCTGATCAGACAAAACTAACTCTGTAGGCAGAACTCAAAACAGTGTCTGGAGAGCACCAGGCACTGCTCATCACCTGCCCAATATCATCCCTACTGTTGGTTCTAATCAAACATCTACACAGAGACTTTCTTTTCTAGGTTGAGCTCGTGACTTTTAGGAGATGCACACTTGGTGCTATCCCCGGCTGCAGCCCCGAGCCCGCTTAGAACACTTTAATTTATATCTGGAGGTGGTTACATGGGTTCCAGGCACCGTCTCACTTTACACAACAGGGGAAAGTTGAAACATAGGTTAACTTCAGAGTTCATACAGAGTTCACATCCATACATTTGCATGTCTTGGTGATTTGCACAGAAAACCTGGGTTTCCTCAACTATGACATGCCTGGTTACACCCTTTACATAAATCTGTCTACAAAATGACAATTCTCATAACACAGTTAGCAATTTACAATGCCCTTATTCTAACATTTCCCTCCTGTTTGTCATTTTCAACATAGTATCAGAGTTTTCCATCTTCCTTGTAGGATTTTCTGGAAACTCGTCATTATGACTAAACAAGATTTGGAGAAGCAAGGCTCTGTGAGGGGTTGGGCGAAAACCTTCTGTAAAGGAAAAATTCCCAACCGGCCCCCAGGCTCCTGGGCGACCACCTCTGGTCCTCTATCAGAGCACAATCAGTTACACATAGTCAGTATTTACACAAACTGTTCATTATCATCTTCATCAGAGTGGTCCAAGGCTGTGAGGAGAGGGTACAGCTGATCCACCTGTTGCTCCACCGGGCCCAACGCTCGCTGTATTAGGCGTTCGACCAGGGAGCAAGTGGTATTTACAGTCACCTCTGTGCTTACATAACAGACAATACTTAGTGTCCCTAGACACAGAATCAGCCGATGGAGAGCCATAGCTGGGAGTAAGGATCAGATGGTCTCTTCAGCAGCCAAGGGTTTTGATACCGGCCGACTTCCACCTTACTCGGCTCCTAGTGGCTGTAGTATCTTGCAGTGGCTCTGATGAATCCACGTAGGTCTCTCCTGAATCTTCACTGCAGTGGGAGTGGTCAGGATCACTGTATAGGGCCCCTCCCACTTAGGAGTGGACCAGGTCTTCCTCTTGATGACCTTTATCAGGACTTGGTCACCAGGCTTGACTCTCTGCACCTGTGGAGACAAAACATCTCTTGGCAGATTATTTGCACTCATGACTTCTCTAGTTTGCAACATCTTGCTCATCCATTCAGCTAGAGTAGTTTCTCCTTGAGGTTTTTCACACACATTTTCACAAATGGGAAGTGTAAAAGGTCTTCCATAAAGGATTTCAAATGGGGTCAGGCCTCTGTCTGTTGGCGTGACCCTCATATACATTTTCACCAGGGGGAGACATTCCACCCATGTCCTTCCCGTTTGCTCCATAGTTTTCCTCAGTCTCATCTTTATAGTGCCATTAGTTCTTTCTACCAGGCCTGCACTTTGGGGATGGTATGAACAGTGGTTCTTCAACTCAAAACCCAGATGTTTAGACATCTGCGTAACTACTTCATTTACAAAATGTGGACCATTATCACTGTAGACTCGCTGTGGGATCCCATGATCTGGGATTATACTTTTGCATAGCGCTTTGGCCACTGTCAGTGCATCAGCACTTTTGCTGGGCACAATCTCAACCCACTTAGAGTATGCATCTATCAAAACAAGACAATACTTGTATGTCTGACATTGTGACAACTCTATGAAATCCATGTGAATAACTTGGAATGGATAGTCCGGATTGGGGAATCTCCCTCTCTTTGGTCTGAGATTTCCCTGTGGGTTATGCTTACAGCAAGTCAAACAGGATTTACAAACATTTTTTGAGTAGTTATTAAAACCTGGTGCATGAAAATACTTCACTGCATATACCATCCCTCCTGTTGACACATGGCAAGGCCCATGCGTCAAAATAGCTGCCGTATGATAGAGACTTCTAGGCAGACAAAATTTGTCTATAATCTTAAAAAGATCTTGCTCAATTATGGCTCCTTCTTTGAGCCAGAGTTGCTGTTCAGCCGGTGGAGCTCTTTTCTGCATGTCTGAAAGTACTTCATGGTCTATAGGCTGTTTCACGACTTCCATGAGGTAAAGGTCACATTTTCCAAACTGTCCCTGCGCCGCTGCTTTTGCTATAGCATCCGCTCTATTGTTTCCTTTAGATATTGGATCTAATTTCCTCGTATGTGCGGCACATATACAGACCGCAAGTTGTTTTGGTAACATGACAGCTTGTAATAACTCCTGCAAAAGTGGAGCATGTCTAACTGACTGTCCTCCAGCTGTCTTCATTCCTCTGCGAGCCCATTGTATTTCCTGCTTCATGGCCATCGGTGTTTCATAAATCAAGTCTAACAGCGGTTGTGTTACTTGAGCATAATCTGGAATCCACTGTCGACAATAGTTACACAGCCCTAAGAATTGCATCATCTGTTGCTTAGTGATAGGCTTACAGGCTTGTTGAATAGCTGCTTTCCTGGATTCAGTCAGGGCTCTGCCTTCTGGTGTTAATTTATGACCCAGGAATACAACCTCAGCAGCAGCCCACTGTAGCTTTTTTGGAGATGCTTTGTTACCTGTTCTTTCTAAATGTTTGAACAGTGCTATCGCCGTGTCTTTGTTGTGCTGCTGAGTGTCTGATGTAATTAAAATATCATCCACATAGGTCAAAATTTGGCTATGTGTAGGCACATGGAATGTAGATAAGCAATTTTCCAATTCTGATGCAAATATAGTAGGGCTATCAACATAACCCTGTGGCAACCTGGTGTAGGTGAGTTTCTTTCCCTCAAAGGTGAACCCAAACCATCCCTGTGAGTCTGGATGTACTGGGATAGAGAAAAAAGCATTACTGAGATCCACAACCGTGAACCACTTCATTTCAGGTTTTATATGGTTCAACAAAGTGTGAGGATCTGGGACACACGGGGCCCTACTTTCAACTGCTTTATTTACTTCCCTTAAGTCTTGAATCATCCTCCAACTCCTCCCATCAGCCTTTTTCACTGGAAATATAGGGGTGTTACACTGAGCCTCTGGTGCCCTCACCAGGATCCCTGCATCAAGCATCTCTTGTACTACAGGCCTGATTCCCTGAAGGGCGTCTGGTTTAAGGGGATACTGCTTTATCCTAGGTCTATAATCAGATTTAGCCTTAATAATAACTTCTGGAGCTGTGGTCATTAGGCCTACATCAGTTTTGCTTCGAGACCAGAAACTGTCAGGCACCTCAGCCAAACACGGATCTAACTCCTCCAGAAGTAACACTCATTCTCGGTCATCCTCCCCCATGTGAGCACGGGGAGTGGCCGTTACAACCCAATTTAAGTTTTTGTAAAAACAGCTTCCCACACTATTACTAAACCAGCCTCCTTCTTCTTCATGCCAATCACAAGTACTCTCAGCTTTATTCAAAAACTGCTTTAACTCCTCCCAGTGTATGTCATTCGTCTTAGACACTGACAAGTGAGGATTAGGTGACCATCCCTTCATGAGGCGCTTAGCTTCTGGAGGAAGACTAACAGAGCAGACTGCCTTTCCTTTCCTATCAGTATAAAGGGTCTTAAGCGTTATTCTCTGTGGCCCTAACTTCTCAAACTTCCGTACATAGTCAAAATCTGGACCTGGAGTGTGTTTATAATAGAGGGTGACATGCATCTGCTCTGGGGAGAGGCTTTCTGAGTGTGGTGGTTGAGGATCAGGCAGCAGGCGCAGGAGCTGCTCTCCTGTGCGTCCAGGGTCAGGCATGGGCAGATCTAGGGACCACCAGTAATGTGGTGCCCCTTGTTTCAGCACTACATAAGAGGGGATCTCCTCCCCCGGGCCTATGGCTGCCATCCCGTTTGTAGTAGGCACTAGAGATATTTTTAACTTACTCAACAGATCTCTGCCCAATAAGTTCACAGGACAGTTAGGACACAAAACTGCCATTACCTTTTCCTGAAAGCCAGATGCCTCATCCTCAATCACAAAACTTTGGGAGAAACTGCAAGGGGTGACCTGTCCATTCGCTGATTTTACAAAAATATTCTTATCACCTTTTGTCACTCCAGGAATTTTATCCCTCAAAACTGTTCTGTCTGCTCCTGTGTCACACAAGAACTCTATTTTCACTCCATTAATTTTTAGCATTCTAATGGGCATTACCTTATTCCCTTCTGAATTATAATAAGTGTCTACAATTTCTTCAAGGTCCAGCATTTCATCTACAGTAGGGCCTAGTCATGCTTGGGGGTTAAAGGGTCCTGGTCTCCTATACTCTTCTGATCATCTGCCTTCATCTCTCCCTGAGCTCTGTTTCTGCTCATCACAATCACGGGCAAAGTGTCCTGGTCTACCACAATTATAGCATACATCATCCTTCCATTTCCTATTTCCAGAACCTCTTCCTGAGCTCCCTCTACCTCTGCCTCTTCCTCTGAATCCTCTCCTGTTGTACTGTGAAGGACCTCCTCTCCCCCTGTCACCCATGACATCCAGTAGTGCAAACACTGCAGCTTTTGATTGTTGTTCTGATTTATGTTTCTGTAAGTCTTGGGCATGCTGTGCATAATTCATTATTCGAGTCACTCCATCTGTGGGTGTATTAATATTTAGCTTTCGGATGTGGTGGGTGATGGACGGAAGAAACCCACTCAGCAAGGCCTGTTTCAGTTGTTGCTGATAGGGGGAAGCGACAGTGTCAGAGGGATCCAAACCACTGTTTGTCTTAAACACCTCCTCTAGCCGTCCTCTATAGTACTACACATCCTCACCTTCTTTCTGTTTACATTGGGCAATAGCTTGGTAATCAGGAGGTTTAACAAATGCATTTTTTTCTCTATCTGTCAGTAATGTAACTTGGTTGTCTAAGACTGGGTCTCCGGGGGCCAAAACCTCCCCCGCCGGAGTCCGCCCTGTATATCCTCCCCTCACTCCTCCATATCTGTGTCCTAAAGCTTTCCTGCACACTGAGTCAATCTCCTGCCCGTCCAAATTGTAAGTTTGTCTAAGTTGTTGCAGATTTTCAATCCATTGACGAACATTAACGAAGGGGTCCCCTAGCCCTTTTACTGCATCCTCCAGCTCCTTACCAGGAGAAGGGGCCTGTTGTCATTCCCTACTCCAAAATGAGGGTTAGGCACTTCTATGGCTGGAAAGATGCTGGCTGGGTCAATCAATGGTGGCCAGGGCGGCGGATCAGGACGGGGCCCCATCCTTAACCCATCGCCCTGGAAGTCCCTAAACGGACTTAATTTTGACATAGCCTCTGCCAGTCCCTGGACCTCATCACTTAAAGGACCATACAGATTTCCTGATCTAGTGCGGCTAGGACTGATTAGAGCAGGTCCAGCCGTAGGAGGCGGGGTCGCGGCTGCCTTTGCTGCCCCCGTCACAGGTGCGGCAGCCGCAGCAGCCGCTTCTTCTTGTTGAATTAATGCTTGTGGACGCCCTACAAAATCAGCTGGGTCCTCTTGGAGGGCTGCTATGAGGGACTTTTTATCTCTTCTCTTCTCTTCTCAGCTTGCTCTTGCCACTTTACTGCCTCAATGAGCTGAAGTTTAAATTTATCAATTTTCCTAGGTTCTACTATGGCCATTTCTGCTTTTAACTGAGTTACCAATTTATCGCATGCGCAGGTTTCCAATTTTCCAGGAAACTCATACTTTTTCTTCCATTCTCCTAAATATCTCGCTGATCCAGGAGAATAAGTGTTCATAAATTTAGGATCCCCTATTAATTGGGGTTTACTGTTTCCCTTTCCCATAGTTGCAACTTTGGCACAAGCAAACGATCAGTCACAACAGCGTGTGGATCGTCCACTGTATCAGGCTTCTACAGGTACTAATTACCTGCGGATACAGCCGTCCACCACACTCAACTTTTCAATTTTTACTTGTGCCCAACAAATAACACACAGTTTTAATAGGTAGTGACGCTGCTCTATTCAGCCGACAATAGTCCGTCAACTACCATCAATCACACGCTCTCATTCACTCACACGTGTTTCAGTATCCCTGATACTTTCTTTTCGTCCCTGACGAATAGCGCTTTTACTTTTCAAGTGTCCCTGACACTGCTATGTCCCTGACATAGGTTTCGTCCCTGACGAACTCTGCAGCTGCTCTCTAGTGTCCCTGACACTGCTATGTCCCTGACATAGAAGTCAACGCAGCTCACCTATTTCTGCAGATACGTCTCTTGTCCGGCCTCCGTCAAGCAGCAGAAGTGAAGAGGATCTTTTCAGGCGAGCAGACACCGACCTCCCGTCGAATTCACGAGGGTGGATTTTCCTCGGTCCCCTATGGGACCGACTGTGCACAGTTTTCCAGCGTCCTCGTCCTCCTCTTCACCGTTGATGCTGTATTGGAAACCGGGCGGAAACACCAATAAATGTTGGTTCTAATCAAACATCTACACAGAGACTTTCTTTTCTAGGTTGAGCTCGTGACTTTTAGGAGATGCACACTTGGTGCTATCCCCGGCTGCAGCCCCGAGCCCGCTTAGAACACTTTAATTTATATCTGGAGGTGGTTACATGGGTTCCAGGCACCGTCTCACTTTACACAACAGGGGAAAGTTGAAACATAGGTTAACTTCAGAGTTCATACAGAGTTCACATCCATACATTTGCATGTCTTGGTGATTTGCACAGAAAACCTGGGTTTCCTCAACTATGACATGCCTGGTTACACCCTTTACATAAATCTGTCTACAAAATGACAATTCTCATAACACAGTTAGCAATTTACAATGCCCTTATTCTAACACCTACAATAAAGCATAGTCTTTTAAGAAAACCTCCTTCAAATTGTCAATACCTGAGACTGAGGCAACAATTCATCTTTCAGCATGTCACTGACCTAAAAGCAAACAGTCATGACAAACAGTGTTGTCTTTAAGGTTTCATTCTTATTATCAGGTAGTTTTTGCCTGGCACTCCCTCTGCATTTGAACTAATGTGTAATACAAACTTTTTCATGTTGAACTCGCAGGGAAGAGTGAGAAAACATGAAAATAAACATCTAGATACATGAGTTGGAAATCCCTTACCTCTCAAGCTTAGGATTTCAGTAACTCCTCATCCTTCTCTGTGTAATCTCTCAAGCCCTCAGGTGGCATCTGCCTGCTAAAATACTATCAATGCATGAGTGTTCCATTTTTGTTTTAAATCTGGTTATAATGTAATTAAAATTATAATTAAATGCAAATAATTATACTAGATTTTCTTTTTTTTTTTTTTTTTGTTCATTTTAAGTGTTAATTAAAATTCCAGCTATAATCATTTGTGAGACCGGTATTATGAGACATACTGTATTACTGAACAACAGTATTACTTACAATTTACTTTGGTGCTCCAAGTGAGGCAGAATTATAACATATAGTACCTACAGTATGCAAAATGTTAATGGGTTAAGGGGAGAGGCCCTATTTTTCATTTGAAGAATGGTCTCGTGTCAAAAGTGAATGCCCTCTTTAATCTTCCACTTCTACCTTTGACCTCTCTCAAATGGATGCTGTTGGTAATTTTGGTCTGATGATGTCTCTTTGTGATGTTTATTTATTCTTTTGTTGGTGGTCCATGCTCTTTCACTGGTGTAGTGTTTCCCACAGCTGTCACATTTGATGTCATTCACATGCTGAATGTGAAGACCATTGAGCTTAATTAGCAACTAAAAGTAAGAATATTTCAGGCTCAGCTCGCTTAGATGACTATTCTGTTTATTTTGAGTCCCACAACTAATACTAGATCAATTGTATTTACAAGTAAAAGTTGGCATCAGGTTTACTTTTACATCTAAGTGTGTTTTTATGTTTGTGTGAACACATTTTAGTTTGATACCATTGCTGCATGGACCTTTCGTCTGGTCCCTGAACCTTTAAAGTGCTGTTTGAGGGTTAGGAGTTAGTGTTAGGGTTCAGGTTGAAATTTTGTTACATCAATGTCCTCACAACTACAGACAAACATGCATGTGTGTGAGTGTGTGCTTATCCTGGTCTAATCCCTGGTTGGAAAAGGCTCTATAGCTGTCTATGTGTAATCTACCTATAAGGCAGCACTTTCATCTGATAACTTCTAATATAGCTCATGGGGGTACTGCTGAGCTCAGCAAGTCAAACACACACACACGTACATGTGTTTACATAAAAATACAGTAATGACACAGCTGGCAGATTTATCTGCCTTTGTAATCAGGTGGTGGTTGGTGCAGCTTGGGCTGCTTATATACATCAAGCTTATATAAATCAAGCTTGGTTACATAGACGGATTGCATACATTTTCATTCTCTCTCAAACACACACGGCAGTGTTTCCCTGGTGACAGGGAAGAAGCTCAGTCTGCTTGTGTATGATAATATTTATGTAATTATTTCCTCTTCCTGCCTGGGTGCACACACACCATGGATGGTGGTGGCTTGACGACCACAGAAAGAAGTGCCTACATGGATTTTAGGTCTCTGACCTTGGCGAAACAGGGCTTAGAGCCTTAAAATTGTTCCATTCCAAACTGTGCTAAGCTTCAAGACTACAGACAGGTGCACATGCTCAACACATATACTGGATAGAAGTCTCCATTGGAACAGGGATTAACAAGAGAAACTTGTTTGGGGATTTATAAGGCATTGGCTACTTTGAACAGTATGATTTCACATACTGAAAGTATAGTCATCTCACCATGTAAATGACAATGTAATACTAATAATGGCTGCATTTTATTATTTATTAATCATTTGTTGTCAGGGTTTCAGGGTGAAATCTAAACGCATATTAGATGCTAATGAAAGTCACAAAACAAAACCTTTGTGGGAACAATTTAATAGAAAACAAATGTGAAAAACAGAACATCTGGAAAGAAAAGGACTCAGGAAGCTAATGAGGAAAACTGAAACAGTTGCATAGGTGGGTGGGGAAGGTGTAGTGATTTGGTAACAGGAGGCAAGGGAGCAGATGAATCTGTGAAATCAAATGACTGGAAGGAAAACCCAGGGACATCTGGCAAATGGGTGGAGAGTGACAGGACACGGGCAATATTCAATAACTTGCAGGCAGGTAGGTTTTTTGGTAATTTGAACACAGAATATAATATGACTTTCTCTTATCATGCAGGTTATTCTTAAACAATACAAAGCAAATCTGTCAAGGGAAGAGCCTGGATTCTGGACAAGAATGCAACCTTCTGAGCACCTCTCACCCCCCATGCCTCTATTTCCTGGAGCAGTGTTAATTTTGACAGCAGATTTTAATTCAGTTTTAGTCATAGTCTTTTGACTAAAATGCAATTTTAGTTTCAGTCATATTTTAGTCATCTGCTTTGTTTTAGTTTTAGTCTAATTTTAGTCGACTAAATAGCATAAGATTTTAGTCGACTAAAACTACTGTAGATTTAGTTGACTAAAATATATTGGGTTTAATTTAAGTGTAATTTAGTTAAACTATTGTAATATACAAAATATTCTAAATTAAAATTAAATGAAAAACAAGTTTTATTAAATATATATGGAATATGGCCTTTCCATAAAAGACCAAAAATTAGATATGCATCGTTTATAACTTGCATATGACATTCTTCATTCTTTAAAGCAAAAGGTCAACTCCAAAATATTTAAGAGAAAAACTGTATTTAGCAGTAATGACACTGCATCAAAGATGAAACTGACTCATATACTGACCCATTTCATTATAGTTTAAGTCAGACACAAACCCAGTGTAGGCTATGATGATGTCGTGTACTCGCGCATCCCACGTCACTAGGTGGATCAGTTACTTTTCAAATGTGCGTCTAAGAAGATTAATTCTGATTGGATCTTTTCTAAAAACGTCCCTCACTCACATTTTCGTCTCGTTTCTATTAGTCAACGAAAATGTCAATATATTTTTATTTAGTTTTCGTCGTCATCACTTAATTTTTATTTCTCGTTCGTCTCGTTTTCGTCAGTGAAAACTTGTCGTTGATGAAAATTATAACAAAAATACATTGTCAACGAAATTAACACTGGCCTGGAGCAAGGGAGAATAGGGTCGTCGATTCCTTGTCTAGATCCAGTGTTTGGTTTGTCCATTCTGGGCTACTGTAGAAATATAATTAGGCAATAGGGCTGCCTCAGTGAAATCAGACCCGCTCGCTATGTAGCTTTAAAGGCTCATTTTAAGATTGGGAAAATTACAACGGTTGGTATTTTCCAGTGATTATATACTAATGACAACATATTTCTGAATACTATATTCCATTTCCATAGATCGCTCTAAAAATTACATATTGATCCTTTAAGTGAATAGAAACAAGTGGCTGCCTGGACAGTAGGAAAACAAATTCAAATATCTACATCACTTTGCAGGTATGTGTAAAGCTGCTCATGGTCAATTGCAATTTCCTAATATGATATGCACATACAACTCTGCAATGCACATCTTCAGGATTACACTTATTTTATTATGACATTAGGCATGCCTGCAAAAGATTCTTATTCACGTGTGTTTTCAACAGTATCTGTTGATTACAGTTTAACCCTCTGGGGTCAACGAACACGGAAATGTGTTTTGTGGCATCTTCTCCTAATTATGCTGAAAAGAATTTAAATTACTCTCAGCTTTGATTGTACAGATAAGAGCAGTACATCATTCTAATCTATAAAGGGTCTACTTTTATCTGTACATGCTCATAATAACAAAACACTGTGCTTTTGTAAAATAAAGAAAGCAGACAGGGTGCGCTGTCTGTCTTCTCTGTCACCTCTCTTCACAGACACATAAATCAGACAACCTGAATCTCAGTGAATACTTGCCTGCAAAACATGAGAAATATATGTATAGAAAGCTTGAAATGTCTACTTTTAAATGAAACAGTCAAGTCAAAAACAAATAATCTCTTTTTATGCAATTCGTATGAAAGTAAGGAGAGGTACGGTTTCTCCTGTGTCACCTCATTACAGCTAATGTGATCCTACCTTGCACTGAGCGAGCTGTTCATGTGGAAATTAGTAATCCGTCTCCAGGTCAGCTTTACTGCCACACAGAAACTTAATTTCACAAAGTGCAAAAAATTTAAAAGTTCCTACATTCAATGAATGAACTTAAAAACATTTTTTTCCACATCATTGCCAATCAGTAAGATATTAAACCTTCAAACTTTTACACTTTATACTTTATATATGTTTATATTTTTCAGTGCATTGTTGGCCTTGGAGGAATGGTATTTCATTCTAATTAAAAAAACAAACAAACAGTAAATCCGGAATGTTGCACTGTAAGTCTAGGGTCAGATCCTCTGCACATGTTTTCACTAGAAAGGCAGAGCTACTGTCAGTGCCGGTGGACTTTTTAGTATATACTGTAACTGAAAGAGCAGTCAGTCTGAACTGGAAGTTATGGCAGTCTACCACAATCCTGGTGCCACTGTCACTTGTAATTTAAAATCCTGTTGAATTGTAAAATAATTAGTTTCACAAATAAAAATTCCATATTTGTTAAGATCCTGCCCGACTTTTCCCCTGGCAATCACCACAATCCGTCTCACCTGTTCCCTAGTTACTCACCTGCACCTCGTCCGCACTCTCCCTCCAGTATATATGGACTTCCCTCACTCCTACTCACTGTCTGATCCCAGTGACATTCCCTTGGACACACCGTACCTGTTTCCTCGTTTCTTGATTTCTGTGAGTATCGAAATAAAGACATTTAACATGTTCCTTGTTCCTGTCTCCGATGGTGTCCGTCACAATATTAGCTTTTTTTGGAGTTTTACAATTTTTTTATGTTTATTGCAGTGGATTGTCTTTATGTGGGTAAATTCCTTATGTACTTGACACCATTCATAAGTGGGGTACCAATTATGAACCAGTTATTCTTGTTACCCAGAATAAAAAAAGAAAAACCTGTTGCATGCTACAATTAATTGTTAACAAATTGAAATATTAAACTGTTTGTGCATGCTGCTTGTTTGTTTTTATTGTTTATACAGTAATTATTCATTTTCACAGTCATCTGTAAAGGACTTTGAATTGCATGAACTTGTATGAAAAGTGCTATACTGTATAAATACATACATCAGATCTCTCTCACAGAAACTGTAATTTTTAAACCATGGAGTTGGGGATGTCTTGATTGATCTAGGTTACCAAAAAACACAGTAATTCTTGATATTCATCAAAACTTGCCTTGGTATTCATACTGAGTTCCTCCATTTCTGTTTTCAGTGACCTCACATTACACAATATCATAGAGAGCAGTAGAGGTCTGCTCCCCGGTTAATTCTGATGATGTATTGCCTCAGGTCATGGTCTTAAGGCTTCAGGCAGGCTTGCAATGGGAATTGAGTCAGCATAGTGAAACACTAGCAAAGCTTACATTGTGTACTTTAGCCTCCATGTTAACTGTTCTTTGGCAATTTGCAAAAAGCACCATGTAGATGACTTGAAAAAAACAAAGAAAGAAAAGAAGAAAAAGAAAAGTCTTTAAGAAAAACACTGTAGCAGCATGTAACCCTGTAATGTTCATAAGTGTTATTCGCATACATCAGTTCAATATATATAGGTCACTAGGGCCCTACTACACCTGCTAGAGGCAATGAGAGTCAGCAGTCAATGGAAATTAGCAGCATCAGCCCTGATATGAATGGAACTGAGGAGTGTTAGATTGTGGTGGTTGTAAACAGATGTAATGCAAGTCACTATTTTTTCCTAAAGCTAACCAAGAAGTTTTAATGCTTAAGACATTCAAGACATTGAAACATCTTGGTCAGCTTTAGTCAGAGTGGGTTGATTGGCTAAAGCTGTGAAATCTTGTGTGAAATTCATAAGAATGAAAATTATGTTCTCTGATGCCAATATCCTGAGATGCAGCAAATATGTAGACCTATTTGGCAAAATGAATTGTTACATAACATAATATCAAAGGAAGGAGTCATTTGGCACAGAACTTGGCAGAACCCCAATGTAGAGTTAAATCTAACCTTTTAGACTGATCACTTTGATGTCCTCTTTCCTTGAACTGACAAAAGGTTTTTCTAAACTTTGTGTTGTGTATATTTAAGCAAGGGGTCTGTGTGTTCACACAAACCTGTGGAAACCTGCTCCCAGTAGAGGGACTGTGTGAAATATTTTGGGTTCTCTTTCTGAACAAATTATTAGGAAATTGTGAAAGATGGAGAGCAAAAGCCAAAAATACTGAGGCAAATTCCAGGAATCATGGAAAGATGAATTCACATTTCTCATGGAAAGGTTTGTAAAAGACTGGAAGGCAGGAGATGCCTTAACCTTTTTTTCACATTATCTCATTAGTCTGACAGTTGAAATTCCATGTATTTTTCCAAGATATCTCAGACTGTTTATCATTTGTTTTATGGATTGTGTATTCGTGGTGTTTTCAGAATGTTATTTTACATCTTTTTTTAATTGTTCGTTATTTTTATTCATAGACTATTATGCAATAGCATTACTGGTCTTCTTGATATTGAATTGGTTTATACACATATAGTGATTAATAATGTCACCCGTCAGGAATCCAGTGGTTTTAATCCTGCACCGGGCTAAAGAAAATCCAACATGCAGTCCATCTTTCTGCCACCAGGGGTCATAAAACTTATTAGTCTGTTTGCGGATATGCAAATATACACTGTGGCAGATAAATAATTATAATCTGTTACACCAGGTTTCATGTATCTAGTCAAAGATCTAACAAACATGGAGCACAACACCATAAATTACTAAAATCGCCATGTACACAAAGTGAAAAATGTACAGTTTGATAGAGTTAAAACTTTATGAACACTCATTTCAAATCTGACATATGACACAAACATATGTTGTTTTTAATTTTAACAACAACAATATTTTCAACTGGGCTTCATTAAAACAATATAGCTGACCACACAGAGGGTAGAGGATTAACAGTGTAAGACTGCACTGTCTACTTTAAACCAACTCACAAATTAATATTTGATCATCTTTTTCAGTCACACCGTGTCATTCCTAAGAAACAGCAGCGTACAGCTAATTGTCAGTGAGGATGGCGATGATACAAAGCGTAATTTCTCCTCTGACAGTAAGGCTGTCAATTTTTATGTTTTATTTTCTCTTTATTAATATTTTTACACAGACGACAGAAAAGGTCATATAGACTGAAACTGGCAGCAGTCCTCATATCACACATGTAATGGTGTAACTTCATTAATTACCTGGTACCTGTAACCATATTTTCTTTAAATATATGCAGTGGTTTTTCCAAGGTATACACTTCATTACAGTGAGGAGGCTGATGCATGGGTAACAAGAAAAAATAACAGCCACAGTAATAAGAATATACACAATACAAATAAAATAAAAATATGCTATAATCAGTGTATAAACCCTGAAAAAATAAGTGGAAATGTGTCGAAATTACACAGAAACTTTGTTGCATTGTGCATTCACATTTAAGGCATGATGAAACTATTGGTTATTTCCAATTTGTTGAAACTATATTGGTTATTTACGTTTGGTAAGATGAATATTTTCAGAGTTTTACAGTTCATGTGTGTGTTTGTGGGAAGGGGGGTTACTGAAATCTTTATGTTGTAACTTCAATAAGCGTTTCTACCTTTTTTAAAGTCTGCAGGCAGAAGTCCTACTGAATGTCAATAAATAGGCTACAGAATAAACATGGTAGATAAGATTATATATAATAATAGCACATTGTTAGACTTCAAAGCAGAACTGCGCTAGATTATGCACAGATTATGCATTAGGTACATACCAGCAGTAAAATAGTTTCATTTCTTGTGTTAATTCTGAATGGTTGAGATATAGACGTGAACTACAGAGCAAATCAGTGTTACATCAGTGTTAATTTAACACTAAGAACTGTTCACATATAAACACTTTTTAGTGTTGATTTAACAGGGAATTTTTCTGCACCATGCTGTACTCTATGTGCTTACTTATTTACAATGTGCATACTTTTTGACATCTGCATTTAAAGCAACACTAACTTTTGCTCATGGTTTCCCCTATCTGGTTGAGAAGTGCAGATGTCTGTTACCAGTGTCCTAAATACTGCCACTGTAGAAGCTTCCCCATGGGCAGTGCAATACACATGAATTTGTTGACTAAGCTGATGGAACCGGCGAATCCAGAGTGTAAGCCCGTCCGATATTGATTTGTGTTCTGGCTCATGTCCGATCACTCTCTCCCTTTCTTTTCTTTGTTTCCCCCGACAAAATCCTCTCTGTTTTTTTCAGTGGCTCTGCCATGGGGTTCGTTTTGAGAATCCCATGTTAGCCCATTTCGTCTTATAGTTAGCTGCTGGCTAACTCCACCCAGTCTATGAGTAAAACATGTGACGTTGCCGTAAAGCAGGTCGCATTTTTCCGCTGGCAGCCGATGGGCGGAGCTAAGTGATCCTACCCGAACATGAAAGTTGTGTAGTGCTGTTGCAGCCAATGTGAGCCCGGTCAGGCTGCAGCAGCGATAGAATTCATATGTTTAAGAGTTGTTCTACCACTCAAATAATTCTAGAGACATTTTCTTAGGGTTGAAAAACTACATAGTGTTGCTGTAAATCTCGATGAATACCTCCCGCCATGTTTTGTTTCAATCAGGGACTTTAATATACAACTGAACGTCATAAAAGTGCAACGTTGTTCAACTCTGCCAACCTTCCCTGTAGTATCTACGTGTTAACTGTCACCACCAAGCGAAGCCAAGATGGCGCCGCTGTGTATGGCTGGCCGTCTTTCGCTTCTCATGTCTGCTGTGTTAATATTTTTAGTGTACTACCCTCAAATGATCACGTCGGTCCTGGTCTATGACCGTCAAACACTACTAAATCTCCGATCGGCTGCCCGTGAAGTGTTGTTGTCTGACGGTTGTGGACAAAACCCGCTGCCTCCGCTGTTTTCCGGACCACCGTACTACCTGTGCCATCGCATGCTCCCACCTAGGCGGCGAAGACGGAGACGCGGATGTCGTGCGGGTTGGTTGGTGCGATCGAGGGCTGGTTTGCGTGGTGCCTCAACTGCCTCCGGGACTGGATGTGGATGTTCCCCTCGGTTTTGTGTGTCATGGCGCCTTCTGGGCCCGACCTGCGGCTGTCTGGTTCCAGTTGCGGGTTTCTTGGAGGATGAGGGGCCTCAGTTTCGGTATCTGGCGGCTCCCCGTCTCCGCCCTCGTGGAATAAATCTTCGACACCTGAGGCTACTGCCCCGTGCCCCGCCAGCTGTTGGACTTCAGGCCCAGAATCTATTTCCCACCAGGTTTGGCTTGCTAAATGTCAGATCATTGACTAATAAATCTTTTATACTCAGACATTTTGTCACTTCTCAAAACATGGATTTCTTCTGTATGACTGAAACATGGCTTACAGTCGAAGACTCCATGGCTCTTTTTGAATTTTTGCCACCTGGCTGTGGCTATTTTAATTTTCCAAGGACATCAGGCAGAGGAGGAGGTATGTCGATTGTTTTTAAGGAGGACTTTAAATGTAAGCTGCCTTCCTTTATATCTACATTTCACAGTTTCGAACTGGCCGCTATTGAAATCGGTCGGTCTAATCCTGTGCTGTGTGCTGTTATCTATCGGCCTCCTGGATATAATAAGGATTTTATTAATGACTTTTCTGACTTCCTTTCCGAGATTATGCCGAATTACGGCCGTGTCCTCATTCTTGGAGATTTTAATATTCATGTGTGTTGCCCTGATAAACCCTTGGTGAAGGACTTCTTAAATATTGCTGATTCTTTTAATTTGGTGCAGTCTGTTATTGGCCCTACGCATAAACAAGGCCACACGTTGGACCTTGATTTTTCTTTTGGCCTGCCCGTACTCAACTTGGAGATTGGCGACCCAGTATTTTCCGATCATATGCCGGTTTTATTTGAGGTGGGGTTTTCCACCCACACCGTCAAAATCCCTGCTCCTGCTCAACGCTGCCGGGCATTGAACTCCTCTTCTGCTGGTTGCTTTTCTGCTGCTTTCGAGTGCCTTGGTCCCCCACCTGCCTCCATCTCCGCTCACTGTGACGACTTAACTACCTGGTTTTATTCTTCCTGTCTCTCTGTCCTGGATTCTGTGGCCCCAATGCGGCCAAAAGCAAAATCTGACCCTTGGCTCAACGATGGAACCCGAGCTCTCAGTGTCGCAAGGCTGAGCGTACGTGGAGAAGGGACAAACTGCAAGTTTCTCTCCAAATATGGAAGGACTGCTGGAATAATTACCAGAACACTGTTAAAGAGTCCAGAAGGCTACATTTCTCAAATCTCATTTCCTCAAACTGTCACAACTTACGAGTGCTTTTTAACACTATTGATTCTGTTTTTCATGGTGCACAGTCTACTTGCTTAGAAGCTTCTGTTGAGTTGTGTAATGACTTCCTTCAGTTTTTTGTGGATAAGGTTGCCACTATTAGGTCTCTTATCTCACTGCCTGTTTCTGCTCCTTTTGTGTCTGTTCCTTGTTGTGCTGTCTTTTTTGTTCAATTCCAACCAATATCTATGTCACAACTAGAGGATGTGGTTGGCTCTCTGAATCCCTCAGGCTCCCCACATGATCCAGCTCCCCCGTGGTTTTTTAAAGAAGTTTTTCCCTGTGTAGGCAAATTGGTCCTTAACATTATTAACAGTAGTTTATCGTTTGGTGTTGTTCCTTCTAATTTTAAGCATGCGGTAGTGCAACCGCTTATAAAGAAACCTAGTCTGGATCCATCTGTGTTGGCAAACTATAGACCTATTTCTAGACTACCGTTTTTTTCAAAGGTTTTAGAAAAAGTTGTTTATGCTCAACTGAAAGCGTTTTTGGATGAGCATGAGATTCTAGAGATCTTTCAGTCCGGTTTTAAACCACACCACAGCACAGAGTCAGCTTTAATTAAAGTTTTTAATGATATTTTTACTTGTTCTGATACTGGCGATTTCGTGGTTCTTATTCTTCTTGATTTATCTGCTGCCTTTGACACAGTTGACCACAACATTTTGATTTCCCGCCTGCATGACGTTGTGGGAATCCGTGGTCTTGCATTGGAGTGGTTTAGATCTTATCTGGTAGCTAGAACGTTCTCTGTGGGTCTTGCCAGCTTTGAATCCTCCTCTGCTCCCCTGTCCTCCGGGGTTCCCCAGGGTTCCGTTTTGGGTCCTTTACTTTTTTCCCTCTACTTGCTTCTTCTGGGTCACATCTTTAGACAACATGGCATATCATTCCATTTTTATGCAGACGATACCCAGGTCTATTTTCCATTGAAGAAAAAGGAGGGTTTCTCAATTGCACGTTTGCTCGCATGTCTTGATGACATTAAAGCCTGGATGGCGTTAAATTTTCTTCATTTTAATGAGGCAAAGACAGAAGTAATGTTGGTTGGCTCTAGTGCCTCTAGTGTATCTTCCGGTGTTAATCTAGGTCCCTTGACATCATATCTTAGACCACTGGTCACTAATTTAGGTTTCAAAATGGATAGGGATCTTAAATTTGATAAGCAAATCGGTGCAGTGGTAAAATCCGTTTTTTTTTCACTTAAGGCGTTTGGCAAAACTACGACCTCTAGTGTCAAAGCAGCACTTTGAGCTAGTAATTCATGCCTTTGTTACATCACGTCTTGATTACTGTAATGCTCTGTATCTTGGGGTTAGTCAGGCATCCCTTTTACGTCTCCAGCTGGTCCAAAATGCGGCGGCTCGTCTTTTAACTGGAACGCGAAAATACAAGCACATCACACTAATCCTGGCTGCACTCCACTGGCTGCCAGTGTCTTTTAGGGTTCATTTTAAGGTTTTATTATTTGTTTTTAAATCTTTAAATGGTCTTGCCCCTCCTTATCTTACTGAACTCCTTCACCCTTATACTCCCAGCCGCTCCCTCAGATCAGCCGACCTCCAGCTTCTTGAGGTACCAAAAACGAGGAGGAAGCTCCGTGGAGATAGAGCTTTCTCTATTGCTGCCCCAAGGCTGTGGAACAATTTGCCTTTGAACATAAGACAAGCCCCTACATTAGCTATGTTCAAAGTACAACTTAAAACCTATTTGTATACTCAAGCCTTTGGATCGGCGTGATGGAGTGATCATGGACTGTTTTTATTGTTTTTATTTTTTTTAAAACTTTTAACTTACTCTTAAAATTCTTATTCATGTATGTGTGTGTATATATGTATGTGTATATATATATATATATATATATATATATATATATATATGTATATGTAAATTCTTTGTTTTGGTGTACGGCACTTTGTGTCAGCTCTTGCTGTTCTTAAAGCGCCTTATAAATAAAAGTATTATTATTATTATTACTCTAGGAGAAGGTAAAATGTCATTCATTCAGAAAGTAGCTATATCAGAATATAATCAAACAATTACATAGGTTCCTTACAAAACATATCCGCATTCAAAGTGCAATTGCACAGGAATGTTTTAGGAAAGGGGGTTGGCTGGCTAACCTTATGAAGTCATACAAAATTTTCCAAAATATTAAAGTAAAGTAACACGACCCATACACAATAATTACAGTCTACAGCAAACCTTTACTTCAGTTTCTGTTAGAGAAAATGAAAATGTTTCCCAATTTACCTAACAGTTTCTAAGTACACATTCATTATAGTATGGGCTACAGTATGGTCTGTGCATGTGCAGGGCGCTATACATGAGAGCTGAGTGCCACCTACAGACATTATAGTGTAACACATGCTGTGCTGTGGTATAAATGACGAACAATGGTAGTAAATGCAACTTACCACAGCAGAGAGTGACAGTTTGAACCACTACTACTGTATATAGCCCATTAACAAATGAAAAAGGATATAGTTTTATCTTTATGTAAGGGTTCTTGCTAAAGAAGGAAAATTATTTTGGACTCTCTGTATTCACTTAAAATGAAAAGTTGGATTAAAATTATTTCCTATGAAAATACTGCTGCAGAGTATTTTTGTTATTGTCCTTCTTTTGCCAAAGTTGCCAAATGCAGGACTTTTTTTCTATTCAGTACAAAGACTTAGTGTGGAATCTCATAGGTTTAGATCGAATTTCTGATGGCGAGCCAGTGAACGCAATATAAACCAATCAGAGAAACAAAGGATATTATGCAAGCAAAGCAACAATGAGACCAATATCAACAATCAAACCTAGCGTTAATCCCACATGGCGTGCATTGGAGTAGTGAGGCTAGTGAATTCAATTCAATTCAATTCAATTTTATTTGTATAGCGCCAAATCACAATACAAATCATCTCAAGGCACTTTGCAAAAACTAAAACTAAAAACCCAACAATTTTCTTATGAGCAAGCACTTGGCGACAGTGGAGAGGAAAAAACTCCCTTTAACGGAAGAAAAAACCTCCAGCAGAACCGGGCTCAGTTTGGGCGGCCATCTGCCTCAACCGGTTGGGGTGAGTGGATAGAGGAGAGAGAAAAGAACAGCAACAATAAACAACAAATAGACACTGCAGGTTGGTGGGACCAGTAACTGCACATCAGCAATATACAGCTCCAGGACCAGGGACACCTGCAGAAGGTACAGAGAGAACAGAGAGAGAGGGAGAGAGCACCAACTAGGGGAGAGAGAGAGCACAAGGTTAGTAACATTCAATGGTGGAATATACATGAGGTGGGAGGAGAGGAAGAGAGGGGAGGGGAGGGGAAGGGGGGGGGGGGTTAGGGTAGGGGAGCTCAGTGCACCGATGGTCCTCGGGCAGTCTAGGCCTATAGCAGCATAACTAAGGGATGGTTCAGGGTTGCCTAAAGCCAGCCCTAACTATATGCTTTGTCAAAGAGGAAGGTTTTAAGTCTAGCCTTAAAAGTACAGAGAGTGTCTGCCTCCTGAACCCAGTCTGAGAGCTGGTTCCATAGGAGAGGAGCTTGATAACTAAAGGCTCTGCCTCCCATTCTGCTTTTAGAAACTCTGGGAACCACAAGTAGACCTGCACTCTGAGAGCGAAGTGGTCTATTGGGATAATATGGTACTATGAGGTCTTTAAGGTATGAAGGAGCTTGATTATGAAGGGAATTGTATGTGAGAAGAAGGATTTTAAATTCTATTCTATATTTTACAGGGAGCCAATGAAGAGAAGCCAATATAGGAGAAATATGATCTCTCTTGCTAGTTCCTGTCAGGACTCTGGCTGCGGCATTCTGGATTAATTGGAGGCTTTTTATGGAGATATTGGGACATCCAGATAGTAATGAGTTACAGTAATCTAGCCTTGAGGTAACAAATGCATGGACTAGTTTTTCTGCATCATTTTGAGACAGGATGTTCCTAATTTTGGAAATGTTGCGCAGGTGAAAGAATGCAGTTCTAGAGATTTGTTTTATGTGTGAGTTAAAGGACATGTCCTGGTCAAAAATAACTCCAAGGTTATGACTTGTCGTTTTTGTTACACACGCCATCTTGGTTGTTTTGGATTTCTCTTCTCTGTCACTCAAGTATGGCTCATCACATAAAACCCACCATATTGCATATAAATCACTGTGATAGGCTTGGCTCATTTGAAGCCACAGGAAGAGACTCCTTAAGGCAAGAGCTCCAGACCCCCATTCGTTCGCTAAGAAAGTGAGTGTGTCTGGCTGACCAGGCTAAGAAACAGTGTCTTTTAGACTCAAAATTTTATGAGTGCTGGTGTTCTTGCTCCTTCCAATCTAATAGCATCATATGATCTGCAGTTCCCACTGTGGCCAAAGTCATCATGGAGCCCAGTGCTGTTCCTGGCACTTGTGTCTAATGTACAGCTGTGCTGTACAACATCCAGCCAGTGGATTGACCTCTGAAATGCCCAGAATGTAACATAGTATGGCAACCCGTCCAACTATTAATTTTCCACTTTTTATTTGGGTATGGGCAGGGAATGCAATCACAGGGGGGCACAATCCAGTGTCTTCAAGTGCCGGTCCTAAGTCCGCGCAAATGCAGAAGGTTGCATCAGGAAGGGCATCTGACGTATAATATAAGCCAAATCAAACATGCGAATCACAAATACGACTTACATACCAGATCAGTTGTGGCCCGGGTTAACAACGACTGCCATTGGTGCTGTTGACGGGGTGCCAGTGGAAATTGGACTACTGTTGGTCGAAGGAGAGGAGGAAGGCATGTAGGACTTAGAGTAGGGACTTTGAATGTAGGGACTTTGTCAGGGAAAACTAGAGAATTGGCTGATATGATGGGGAGAAGAAAGGTGGATATCTTGTGTGTTCAGGAGACCAGGTGGAAAGGTAGCAAGGCTTATAGATTAGGAGCAGGGTTCAAGGTGTTCAAGCATCCATGGTGTGGATGGAAAGAGGAATGGAGTAGGAGTTATCCTGAAGGAGGATTTTCCTAGGAATGTTCTGGAGGTGAAGAGAGAAGGTGTGATGTTGAATGTTGTCAGTGGTTATGCCCCACAGGTAGGATGTGAGTTAGAAGAGACAGAGAAATTCTGGAGGGAGATGGATGAGGTGATTCAGGGTATCCCTGGTGGTGAGAGAGTGGTGATTCGGGCAGACTTCAACGGACAGTTTTTTGAGGGAAACAGAGGTGATGAGGAAGTGATGTGTATGTTTGGTATGCAGACCGGAATGCAAAAGGACAGATGGTGGCAGACTTCGCAAAAAGGATGGAAATGGCTGTAGTGAACACATTTTTCCAGAAAAGGGAGGAGCATAGGGTGACATATAAGAGTGGAGGCAGAGGCACACAAGTTGATTACATCTTGTGCAGGAGTTTCAACCTGAAAGAGATCAGTGACTGCAAAGTAGTGGCTGGGGAGAGTGTAGCCAGACAGCATAGGATGGTGGTGTGTAGGATGAGGAAAAGGTTAGCTAAGAAGAAGTGGGACACTGAGAGGACAGAAGAGAACAGACAGGAGTACAGGGAGATGCAGTGTAAGGTGAAGGTAGAGGTGGCAAAGGCCAAACAAAGGGCGTAAGAGGAGTTGTATGATAGGTTGGACACTAAGGAGGGAGAGGTGGATTTGTACATGTTGGCAAGGCAGAGAGACAGAGATGGGAAGGATGTGCAGCAGGTTAGGGTGATTAAGGACAGGGATGGAAATGTGTTGACAGGTGACACAAGTGTGATGGAAAGATGGAAGGAATACTTTGAAGAGTTGATGAATGAGGAAAATGTTAGAGAGCACAGAGTAGAAGAGGAGACTGTTGTGGAGCAGGAAGTAGCAAAGATCAGTGAGGATGAAGTGAGGAAGGCGATGAAGAGGATGAAGAGTGGAAAGGCAGTTGATCCTGACGACATACCTGTGGAGGTATGGAAGTGTTTAGGTGAAGTGGCAGTAGAGTTTTTGACTGGGCTACTTTGACTGGGCTACTGGGCGTTTGTGAACAGCAGTATGGTTTCATGCCAAGAAAGAGAACTACAGATGCAATATTTGCTTTGAGAATGCTGAAGGAGAAGTACAGAGAAGGCCAGAAGGAGCTGCATTGTGTCTTTGTAGATTTGGAAAAAGCGTATGACAGGGTGCCAAGGGAGGAGCTTTGATTTTATATGAGGAAGTCTGGAGTGGCAGAGAAGTATGTTTGAGTGGTGCAGGACATGTATGAGAGCTGTAAGACAGTGGTGAGGTGTGCTGGAGGGGTGAGTTCAAGGTGGATGTGGGACTGCACAAAGGATCGGCTTCTTGTTTGCTGTGGTGATGGACAGGCTGACAGATGAGGTTAGACAGGAATCTCCATGGGCCATGATGTTTGCAGATGACATTGTCATTTGTAGTGAGAGCAGGGGGCAGGTGGAGGAAAATCTAGAGGTAGAGGTTTGCTCTGGAAAGGAGAGGAATAAAGGTTAGCCGCAGTGAAACAGAGTACGTGTGTAAATGAGAGGGACTCAAGTAGAACAGTGAGGTTACAGGGAGTAGAGATGAAAAAGGTGGAGGATTTTAAGTACCAACAGTCCAGAGCAACGGAGAGTGTAGAAAAGAAGTGAGGGGACGTGTGCAAGCATGTTGGAACGGGTGGAGGAAAGTGTCAGGTGTGATGTGTGACAAAAGAGTGTCACCAAGAATGAAAGGAAAGGTGTACAAGACAGTGGTGAGGCCAGCAATGTTATATGGTTTAATGACAGTGGCACTGAGAAAAAGACAACAGGCAGAGCTGGCGGTAGCAGAGCTGAAGATGTTGAGGTTCTCTTTGGGAGTGACGAGGATGGATTGGACATCAGAGGGACAGCTCATGTTAGATGTTTTGGAGAAAAAGCCAGGGAAACCAGATTGAGATGGTTTGGACCTGTTCAGAGGAGGGACAGGGAATACATTGGTAAAAGGATGCTGAGGTTAGAGCTGCCAGGAAGGAGGCCTAGAGGAAGACCAAAGAGGAGTTTCTTGGACGTAGTGAAGGAAGACATGAGGATAGTTGGTGAGGGTATAGAGGATAGGGTTGAATGGAGGCGGATGATTCGCTGTGGCTACCCCTGAAGGGAGCAGCTGAAAGGAAAAGAAGATTCGGGTATGGGCGGGGGATAGTTATCTTAACTCACAGTTTGATTTGATTTCATGATTACAGAACTACAGAGCATTGCTGTCAGACTACGGTGTGATATAGAAGCTGTGCTATTGTTTATCTGTTATTCATGCTTGTAGATGACCTTATGGGGTCTAAGGGTGTTTTGTGGCCCTGGACAAGTTTTGAATTGTCCTGAGATTGTGCTTTCAGTTGCTTTTAAACATATTAATGGCTAAAGTCTGATAACACTGTAATCAGCACAAACTGGGCTAGAATATGTGAGCAGCATGTTCATACCTGTCATGGAAATTTCTTTAAGTTTGAGAGTTGCTAATTCTCAGAAACAAACACAAGTCTTATGAATCATCTCAGGTTTAATCATGGGCGCCCGGAGAGAAGTCTACAGAATTCTCTCTTTCTGTTTCAGATTCAGGTTTATACAGTTTGACAAAAAGGGGTGGACTCATATTGGAAAAGACCCCACGATTGTTCAGGTGTCTTCTACCTTCAGGCCTCTACCAGCACTAAACAAATTGTTGGCAGTTATTTACAGTGGAAACCCTAAAACACTACACTAATAAAACACTAAACCCTTAAAAACCAAATACCATGCATGTTTTAGCCCAATCTATTTAAGTGACCTTTTGACCCCCTGTTCTATGCTGTGTAAAATAACCACATTCCCCTAAGTGTCAACACACTTAGTAATCATAAAACATCACCCATCAGAGAAAGCAAAATGTTACATTATTAGTCATGGTATTTCCATATCTAGATCACTGTCATATGGGTTTCCTGGGGCCCAATCATTCACAGTCTTCAACTGTATTTCAGCAGTATTTGTTGATTGAGTTATAGGATATGTGTCCATGTCCTTCACAGGTGTAACACTTTACATCCATGTTAAGCTGTCCTCTTTGAAGCTGATTTTGCAGAAATGCTTGATTCCTCTGACATCCTCTTGTTTTGTTCTGTTGAGATTGCAGGCTCCTTCTGTGAGGTTGTGTAGTTCCCTGCTGGTAGTACAGCAGTGAGTTGGTGTGATCCCACTGTTGCTGTGATTGACCATGTTGCAGGTCTGATGTTTGAAGAACCTGTGACACACAGCATCTGGTGTATGTCCCCTTTGTTGATTTGGCTTCTCAGCCAGTAATCACATGTAGCTGCTGGTGAGACGTTCTTGTTCTTCTCCTGAACTCTCTGGGTACTTGCTGATGCAGCCATCTGGGTCTGAGAGGCTGTGCTGCTGGCAGAACAGCGATGTGCATAGAGACAGTATATGGAGCAGGCAGGTTCCTATTTCTTGCCCTACATTGTTATTTATCCTTCTTATCTTCCTCAACATCAGACTTTTCTAATTTTACCATTAATCCTGCAGCAGATTTTTTCCTTTTACTTCTGCCTCCCTCTCCCACTTTTTTGGGAAAAAGTGCCAATCTATTCTTTCCTTCTTTGCTTCCCTTTTCTTTTTCACTTCCGCTTTTCTTTCTTGTACCAATATTCCACAACCACACCATTACCCAATTTATCTGCCATTATTTTAGCAGGGCCTGTAAGAGTGTCAGATAAGACTTCTCATTTCCCTGGTTTATTCCCCATGTTTCTAGACTCACTGGGACGGGTGCTTAAACTTTCATTGGGCTTATAACATACACACACAATAAGTTCTCACTAGCACTGATCTTATCACACAAACACTAACTTTGGATGACTCACTCCAGCCAGGTAGTTTGTATGACATTTTTGTTCCGAGCAACGTACCCTTATTGTACACACATTGTGCATACAAGACACTGGAGAAGTCACCACAAAGCATATGAAATTATCACCTCATTCATATGCCCAATTCATTATGTGGGACATATTCTAAGACGGTTCTCATAGACAATAATAGCTTACTCCTAACTACCAAGAGTAGCTTACTTCTACAGTACTGTATTAATTTTCATGTTTCCCTCGTACGGGTCGTTTCCTTAATAAACATATTGCTTACCAAAGGAAGACTTACTTTTGTAATCCTCAGCCAATGGGGTTTTCTCGTTTCTTTTTTTTCCCTTTTTGTTTTTTGTTTTTTAGGATTATTTTTTTGTCATCTGGAATCTGCCCCTCAGACTCACTGGTCTCTCTACCATGAAGGGATTACAAAAATCACGTGACTGCCTTGTCTCTTAAGGCTACTAAAAACACACCTAGGATTTGCCTTATTCAAGACTTACCAAAAACATACAAACATACAAAAGAAATTATTCATAACACTGTAAAATAACCACATACATGATTGTGTTTTTGAGAAAACAGTGTTTATGCATGGTTAGTGAAAAACTACAATTTTCGAGGCCAAAAAACACATACAGGACATTGGTTCACAAGACTTTTAAGAAATGCATCTTGTAGCCTAAAGTGTTTGCTTCAAAAAGATGTGAAAGTCATCTTGTTCACAGAAAACAATACACCGATTTAAATTTTCTAAGACACTTTTTGTTTAGAAAAGACATATGCAGGAAGGCATGCCTGATCATGAATAATCATGTTATTTACCTGAGAAGACAAAGACCTGCATAATGAGCCTTTCAGTTCAGGAATGTGGCTGAGAGGGGAATTAGTGCAATGCAATGCAGATGCAAACATTCATTATCTGAGTCACGCATTTCCTCTAAGGACAAAGTAAACTTTTTGTCGCTGTCTGGAACATACGAAGCGCTTCCAAACACGCAGAAAAAGTAAGTAAATTTTATGATGAAGCTTGACGTTTTATGCCATTTCTCGGGGGCGTGCACATAATTACTCAACTCACCTCAGATTATTTCCATATGAACAGTGCGCTCAGTGCGAAGCGAGATCACATTAGCTATAACGATGTGAGACAGGAGAAATGTTACCACTCCTTACTTTCATATGGATTAAATAAAAAGAGATGATTTGTTTTCGACTTGAATTGTTTCATTTAAAAGAAGACCTTTCAAGCTTTCTAGCCATATATTTCTTATTTTTACGAGGCAAGTATTCACCAAGATTCTGGTTGTTTTATTTATGCGTCTGTGAAGAGAGGTGACAGAGATAAAGAAGACAAAGAGCACACCCTGTCTACTTTATTTATTTTACAAAAGCACAGTTATTATGACTGTATACAAATAAAACTAGACTCTTTACAGATTCAAATGACATATTGCTCTTATTTGTATGATCAAAACCGACAGAGTAATTTAAGTTCATTTCGGCGTTATCAGGAGAAGATGCCACAAAAAGAACCAGCGCGTTCGTCGACCCCTGAGGGTTAATCCATATAACTATGAAGTTACTGATATTCATTTATGTTGTTGACGAACTATTGACTCTGATTAGTTACTACATTTGTCATATGTTTGAACTTTGCTGGGTGGAAAAAGAAATTATTGTTCCCATCTTAGAAAAACATTCTTAAAACTTACAGCACAATAAGTTACTCTCTTGATTCACATATGACCAATGAGATTTAAACCAATCACCAGCAAGGATGCAGCACTTCCTAGACCAATCACATCATGCCAAGCACAGTCACGTGACAAATCAGATGCATTCCCTGCCCAGCATGGCAAGACACAAAAGACAGTACACAGACAGACACACTTGGAAATTGAACACCCTGAAGAAAATGAACTGAACTGATAAGAAGAAGATAACAGAATAGCTGAAGAGAATTCCAGAGTTCTGAACATAAATGGACAGAGTTCTAGACAGATTCAGAGAGAGCACCGCACAGAAGAAGATGAAAAGAAGAGACTGCATTTACTGCCCAAACAATACAACCAAATACATCCTCCTTGCATGTGGCTGTCCTCCAACAAGCAGCTCACCTCAACCAAACTCCATGAGACGACCCTGCAGCGGCCAGAAGGAGAGTGAGGAAGGGCGATGAACGGACACGAGGCCTGCAGCCCACAACTCCGGGGAACGCTTACGTTTCTCCTAGAAACCCGCCAGCAGAATGCAGTCGGACCAGCGCACAGTGGAATGGACTGAGCTTCAGTAAACCCGAGAACAAGCAAGTACCCTGTGGCTATGCTGGTTGTGTCACTCATAATCTCACTTGGTCTCCATAATTACTTAGAGTTTCCTCCAAACTATGTTTACACCTTCGACTCAAACACAGAACATAAATTATTTTTAAGATTTCATTTCCACCACTGCAAACAACCTACTGTTAGACTGTTAATTCAGCTAATTCCTCTGATCAGTTCTCCCCCCATTTCACCCTATGTAAATAGCATGTATATATTATAAATAGCTGAATAAATCTTAAAAAGACAACTGTGACTGGTATCAATAATGTTATTTCACACAGTAAATATATCCCTGAATCGGGAGAACTCTCCCTCAGATTGTAGACTGATATCTACTCATTAATTGACTGTTTGGTCTGCCATTAAAGGATCTGGTGCCCCAAATTATTAAAATGGTTCATGATATTCATAATTCATAAACCAGACATAATAAACCTTCATGTTCAATACATATATATAGATTTAAATTCGCTACAGTAACCAACATGAAAACCACAGAGCTGTCTATGGGTGAAAAAAAAGCAATTGTGAAGCTGAGAGAAGATGGAAAATCAATCAGAGCCACTGAACAAACATTGGCCATAGCCAGTACAACTATTTGGAATGTCCTGAAGAAGAAAGAAACCACTCATGTACTAAGTTACAGACTTCGAACAGGTAGATCAAGGAAAACAGCAGCAGTTGACAACAGAAACATTGTGAGAGCATTAAAGAAAGAAACTAAAACAACTGTTAATGGCAACAGCAACAACCTCCAGAGGGCAAGACTGAAGGTATCACAATCTGCTGTTCACAGAAGACTTCATGAAGTACAGAGGCTACTCCTGAAGATGCACACCACTCATTAGTAATTAGAATACTACTCACCAAGAGACAAAGTTTTATGGATTGATGAGACAAAGATTAACCTTTACCAAAGTGATGGAAAGGCTAAAGTTTGGAGAAACAAAGGATCTGCTTATGATCCCAAACATACAAGCTCATCTGTGAAACACAGTGGAGGTAATGTCATGTCTTGGGCTTCTTCTGAGACTGCTCATTAATCTTCATTGATGATGTAACAAATGATGGCAGCAGCAAAATGAACTCATAAGTCTGCCAATTTAAAGAAAGATGCAACCAGGGGCCTGTTTCAGAAAGCAGGTTTAGAGTTTGTTAACCCTGTGATGAGGGATACTCAGGGTTTTTGGTTTCACAAAGCGGGTTCAGAGTGACTCTGAATCCCTTACTGCTGTAACTTACTCCGTGAACCAAACCCGCTCACTGGCAGGTTTTATAAACCTGTGGTAGAAATTTCTTCAAGTTTGAGAGTTGCTAATTCTCAGAAAACAACCACAAGTGTGATGAATCATCTCAGGTTTAATCATGGGCCCGGAGAGGACGTCCTTGCAGAAATCCTCTGACTCTGTTTTACAACACCAGGTTTATATACACTTTGACAAGAAAGGGGTGGACTAATCTTGAACAGACTCCACATGTTTGTTCAGGTACTATCTTCAGTCTTCTTACCATCAAAGAAACAAATTGTTGACAGTTATTTACAACCTTCTACCCTAAAACACTAAACCAATAAACAGACAGAACCACATACCATGAAAGTGTCAAGCAAACATTCAACACCCACATTGGTTTAAGTCAGTGACCATTTGCTCTGTTGTAAAATCCTCACAAACCCTGAGTTGTTTCTGAGCCAATTGGCATTCAGACTGAAGAAGAAGGAGGAGACATGATGTGCCCTTTTATTTCGCAGAATTCGAGAGGCTAATAAAACCCTGTCTAGACATCTTTTCTTTTCCTGGAGAATATCTTTATGAGCGATACAGTTTTCTGCAAGTTTGCTTCATTATCTTCATAATATCCTCAGCCCTTACATATCCCATATGACTTCTCGTGGACACGCTTCAAAGTCAGAGCAAATTGTTTCAGTAGCTCTTCATGTTTTTGCAAGTGGACATTTCCTTTATAACATTGGTGATGCAGAACACATTTCAAAAGCAACTGTGTGTTGCACAGTCAGAAATGTGACCCTTGTGCTCAAACATCTGCTGTACGGCTTTGTGCTTTCCCCCAATCACAGACCCATGCGTCTTATCAAAGAGGAATTCTACAAAATTGCAGTTATCACTACAAGCAACAATTGACACATTCAGCCTGAAGCTTTGACACTTTATGCACAAGTCAATTTGTATATTTTAGGGTTTCCAGGCGTGATCAGCTGCATAGATGAGACTCATATCCCTGTCGTGGCTCCCCGTGATTATGTCAATAAGAAGTCCTTCCACAACATTCCTGTACAGGTAAATAGTGGCCTTTAGTATTCATTATAAAAGATAATTCCATCACAGCTAAAGCAGATGTTTTGTTCTGTGTGCTTAAGATCATATGTGATGCATCACATATGATAGCAAACATGGGCGCAAAGTGACCTGGATCTATGCCCTCTCACAAATTTTGCACTAAGCCACAGATTTGCCCGTGATGAGTACTAACATACACCTCCCTATGTTCCATTATCCATGTATCTCTATACGTATATTAAAATGTTAAACTGCACACTCTCCTTTTTATAGGAGAGCTTGATGGTTACCTCCCTGGTGACAGAGGATACCCGTCAGCCACATCATTTAATACCTTATCCTGATCCTGCACCTGGCCCACAGCACAATTTCAATTAAGGCCATAGCAGGACACGGGCCAGAACTGAAATGACATAGGCATAGTCAAGGCCTGGTTCCAGTGCCTCTGGAGGCTCACGGTCACACCAGACAGGGCCTGTGACATTATTGTTGTGTATATGGTTTTCCACAACATAGCAACAATACAAAGAGAGCAATGTCCTGCTCCAACAGAAAGTGAAACAGTCCATCTTGACTACCCTCAAGATGTGCCAGATGGCACAATAATTAGGTACACAATTTATTTTAATCATTTTACAGAATAAAATAAAGAGAACATATATGTATCAAGTCTTCTTTATTTCCTGTAAGTACAGATGCAACAAATGGTCATTTTATTTTGTTAAAACCATCATCCATAGTAGCACCATATCACCTTACCCACCGTTAACTTGTGTTCCAAGTATAATTTATACAGTTGTTTCACTGGGAGCTAGAAGAACACAGAAAGAATGATGTTCATAGTGCCAGAGCCACTTAGTGTTATTGCAAGTCATTTTTCAACAAGAGACACAATTTTACAGTGGCTAGTTGGGCAGTGGATATGGATGTAGATGGATGTCTCCTCTTCATTACTACATTCAGCATTACTCTGTAATATGTAATGATAAATAATTCAATAATAATAATATCTATCTGTTTGAAGGAAGTTTTTTTTCATTTCATTGTATTTTGCTGCCACGTTGGTTTGGCACCTGTAGTGTTGCACCTGCATGGACATTGAACATGCTCAGAGGAGCACATTAATGTTGAAATGAAAACAAAAAAAAACACATTGACACGGTCAGCAGTCTACGCCAGCTCCCGTTCTTTTGCTGTGGTATTGCTTTTTTTAAAAACGAAAATATATACTCATGTTCTGCATAGGAGGCGATTTAAACTTCAAGTTCAACTGAGGAAGAATTTGCGGAACACGTCATCTTCTCCGTTGCCATGGTGAATCATTGCATCTGTGTTTCACAGATGTGAGCTTTTATATGCTGTCAGGCATGCGCTTCACTTAGAGTAAGTTAACTCCGGGTTGATTTAACTTATTCTGATCTGGTTTTCTGAAACCATTTCCCATGTCAGGGTTAGTCAACCCAGAGTTCAGGGTTAACTTCGGAGTTTGTTGAACCTGCTTTCTGAAACAGGCCCCAGATTGGTAGATCCTTCATCATGCAGCAAGATAATGACCCAAAACACACTGCCAAAAAAACAGAGAAGCTTATCAAGGGCGAGAAGTGGAAGGTTTTCAACTGGCCAAGTCAATCTCAAAACTTAAAACCTATAAAGCATGCATTTTACCTGCTAAAGAGGAGACTGAAGGGAGTAACCCCCCTAAACAAACAACAACTGAAAGAGGCTGCGGTGAAAGCCAGGAAAAGCATCACAAAAGAAGAATGCAAAGGTTTGTTGATGCCAATGGGTCACAGGCTTGATGCAGTTATGGTAAGCAAAGGATTTGCAACTATCCAATACTTTTGGAGTGTATATAAACCAAGTGGTGGACAAACAGCAGAAGAAAGCCCTAGTGATAGATGTAGCAATCCCAAGTGATAACAACATCAAAAAGAAGGAACATGAGAAGCTTGAAAAATACCAGGGGCTGAAAGAACAGTTAGAAAAGATGTGGAAGGTGAAGGCAACAGTGGTCCCCATGGTAATCGGCACCTTCGAGACTGTGACCCCCAAATTGTGAGAGTGGCTCCAACAGATTGCAGGAGTAACATCAGAGCTCTCAGTTCAGAAGAGCGCAGTGCTAGGAACAGCTAAGATACTGCTAAGAACCCTCAAACTCCCAGGCCTCTGGTAGAGGACCCGAGATTGAGGAAGACACACACCACCCATAGGGGTGAGAAGGGAAATTTTTTTTTAATACATGCCTGGGGTCTACCACACCAGGTGCAGGCTGTGCAAAGATGCTCCTGAGACAATCCAGCATATAACAGCAGTTCTGTCTCATTAGGATGCAATCCTCTGGGCTATCGCTATGGGTCATATTTCGTCGCACCTGCGTACTGAAGAGAAATCCGTTTATGCCCACCTGTGGCGAGCTCTTTCCTTTCTTTTCTTCAACCTAAGCGTCGTCGTCACCACCATACAAGGTGCGTGTTCCCAGTACACTACAGCATTGTATGGGGAGAAATGGTTTAAGAGATGGTGTACAGAGAATGGTGTTTCTTCTTCTTGCATGCCCTGTCACCATGATTCTGTCTATTCTCCAGTTTTTACTGGAGAGAAATTTGGTGTTTAGCACCATAAAAACATATGCCGTGGCTATTTCCTCATGCCATTAGGGGTTCGGCAACAGATCCATGTTCAGTCATCTGCTCACCAAGCGTTTTCTGAGGAGAGTGTGCAGGCAGCACCCCGTCGCATGTCCCCACTTGTATGCTTCCCAACCCTGCATATATGCCTAAATGCATCACTAGTTCTAGAGTGATCACGCTGTAGGGTTTCTTTCCCCCTCCGCACGCATTCGCAGAGATAGCTGTTTCGCACTTGAGCTAACTGAAATTCTGTAAAGTGTGGCAGTAAATGTTACTGAGATGCTTCCATTTGGTAAGGTGGGTCAGTGCTTTCCTCAACTAATGTTAGCCTGTTGGTGATGCAGTATATTCAAAAGTCTCCACATTTCATTTTCAGAAGATGAAATAGCATTCTATGTTTAGTGTGTGTGTCATGTACACTGTCTGAGGACTATTCTGTGACATTTTGGCCTATGTGAATTGATTACGAATCATTGAAAATATGAGTTACAATTATGTGAATTTATCTTTCCTAGTATGGGTTGTGGTGGGGGCAGGCCAGGGATGGTAACACAGATAAACTTCCACATCCTCCAGCACTTCATGGAGGGTCCTGAAGCCATGCCAGGCCAGATGGAATATGTAATCCCACACGCTTGTTCAGGGTGTCTGCTGGTGTCTGCTGTCTAGAACATGGAAATATCCTAATCAGTTACCCAAACCATCTCACCTGTTTCTTTCCCGAACTAGCAGAGCCGCTAACTTCATAGTAACAGATTTGTAAAATCTAGTCAAATGTGTCACATTGTCATGAAAGCTGTGTGTTTCCATGCAGCAGACAGAGGAGGGTGCACAGACGGAGAGCTCCCAGCAACTTCACCTGCAGCCCAGTGATTCATCTGAGAAGCAGCAGCCCAAGAGGTTACACGTCTCCAACATCCCTTTCCGTTTCCGAGACCCTGACCTCCGGCAAATGTTTGGGGTGAGATGATAATTGCACCATACACATGCACACATAGATGCTTTCTATAGCTGTGAGTGCAATCACCTAACATAATGCATTCCCTAGACCAGAATTCTAACTATCACCTTCAACCATAAAATCCAATCAAAATCTCTAGTCCGATCCCTTACCCTTAACCCAATTCTAACCTACACCCTGAAAACCAAGTCTGAACCCTTTGAACATGTGAGGACTGCTCAAAATGCCTTTGTAATGTTGGTTTTGAAATAAAATTTGTCCATGAAACCTTAGAAAGACACATGAACACAGTTCCAGTTGTTTTTATAAGCATGGCGTCTATATGATTTTATATAAAATAAAAGAAATTCTATCCATCCATCCATCCATTATCTATACCCTCTTATTCCTAAGCAGGGTCACAGGGATCTGCTGGAGCCTATCCCAGCTCTCTTTGGGTGAAAGGCAGGGGTACACCCTGGACAGGTCACCAGTCCATCACAGGGCGACATAGAGACAAACAACCACACTCACTCACACTCACTCCTATGGGCAATTTAGAGTCACCAATCAACCTGACATACAGTAAATATGCAGTACTGCAAGCATCTGTGTACATTTACAAGTGGGTGTCACACTTAAGAGACACAAGCTGATCTTGCAAAAAGCTAGCTTTAAAAGTCACAAGACACTCCACTCACACATACAGTGGTCAGTGAAACACTGTCTACAGTGACAGCTGATTGTCATTAAAAGCCTCATTGGAGTTGAAATGCAACCTTGAAAAAAAGAAGTGGCACCTGTTAAGAAAGGGTTGAACCTCTTCATACTGTTAGGAACTCATTTGGAATAAGTTTTTTGATTTTAGAGCATCTCTTCCATCAAAGTCTGTGTTTGCTGTCTAGGCTCTGTTCTCATCGTGTTCCATGAGGAAACATCAAGCTGAATGACAGTGGTAATTTTACCTCCCAGGAGAATCTGGACATGTCAGAAATAAGGCTAGTGAAGCACTATTATGAGCAACAACAGCATTTTCAGCACCTTAGAAGCGATGTTTTATAGCACTGTTTGCAAAATAGAAATGCAGCAGCTGCAGTGGCAGAGCATCACTGAACATCATTTTAAATGGAACACTTTAATGGGACAGGCTCTCCATTGAGTAGAGTATGCCATATTTGAATGTAGTAGAGAAACCTCCCTGAAGTACCCCACAGGCCTCACTCTGTAAAGCTGTAAATAATTCACACCTTTACCTCTGTATGCCCCTTAACTCAAATTAGGAAGGGCTTATTAATGTTTCATCTTCCATGCCCGTCCTTAAGTGTTCCTTGGAGGGTTGGAGTAATAGATGCTCCAGTTCTCCTTACCTGGGCAAAAGAAACATAACATGTATAAGTATAATGCAGGGAATAAGCAATGCAGCTCTTACTTAATTTACAACATATTATTAAAAAAAAAAAAAAAACTTAGACTGTCAATATCTGCCTTAACTTAATCCTCTGGGGTCGATGTACGCGCCATCGCGTTTTGTTGCATCTTCTCCTGGTAACGCTGAAACGAACTTAAATTACTCAGTCAGATTTGACCGTACAGATAAGTGCAATATATCATTCAAATCTGTAAAGGGTCTACTTTTATTTGTATACACTCATAATAACAAAACACTGTGCTTTTGTAAAATAAAGAAAGCAGTCTTCTCTGTCTCTGTCAACTCTCTTCACACGTGAATAAAACAACCACAATCTCAGCAAATACTTGCCTCAAACACGAGAAATATACAGTATGTATAGAAAGCTTGAAATGTCTTATTTTAAATGAAACAATTCAAATTGAAAACAAATAATCTCTTTTTATGTAATCCGTATGAAAGTAAGGAGCAGTAACGGTTTTCTCCTGTCTCACTTCATTATAGCTAATGTGATCCTGCCTCACACTAAACACACTGTTCATATGGAAATAATCTGAGATGAGCCAAGTAATTACAGTGGGTACGGAAAGTATTCAGACCCCTTTAAATTTTCACTCTTTGTGTCATTGCAGCCATTTGCCAAAATCAAAAAACTTCATTTTATTTCTCATTAATGTACACTCAGCACCCCATCTTGACAGAAAAAAACAGAAATGTAGAAATTTTTGCAAATTTATTAAAAAAGAAAAACTGAAATATCACATGGTCGTAAGTATTCAGACCCTTTGCAGTGACACTCATATTTAACTCACATGCTGTCCATTTCTTCTGATCCTCCTTGAGATGGTTCTGCTCCTTCATTGGAGTCCAGCTGTGTTTAATTAAACTGATTGGACTTGATTAGGAAAGGCACACACCTGTCTATATAAGACCTTACAGCTCACAATGCATGTCAGAGCAAATGAGAATCGTTGAATCATGAGGTCGAAGGAACTGCCCAAGGAGCTCAGAGACAGAATTGTGGCAAGGCACAGATCTGGCCAAGGTTACAAAATAATTTCTGCAGCACTCAAGGTTCCTAAGAGCACAGTGGCCTCCATAATCCTCAAATGGAAAAAGTTTGGGACGACCAGAACTCTTCCTAGACCTGGCCGTCCAGCCAAACTGAGAAATCGTGGGAGATGAGCCTTGGTGAGAGAGGTAAAGAAGAACCCAAAGATCACTGTGGCTGAGCTCCAGAGATGCAGTAGGGAGATGGGAGAAAGTTCCACAAAGTCAACTATCACTGCAGCCCTCCACCAGTCGGGGCTTTATGGCAGAGTGGCCCCACGGAAGCCTCTCCTCAGTGCAAGACACATGAAAGCCCGCATAGAGTTTGCCAAAAAACACATGAAGGACTCCCATACTATGAGAAATAAGATTCTCTGGTCTGATGAGACCAAGATTGAACTTTTTGGCGTTAATTCTAAGCGGTGTGTGTGGAGAAAACCAGGCACTGCTCATCACCTGCCCAATACAATCCCTACAGTGAAACATGGTGGTGGGAGCATCATGTTGTGGGGGTGTTTTTCAGCTGCAGGGACAGGACGACTGGTTGCAATTGAAGGAAAGATGAATGCGGCCAAGTACAGAGATATCCTGGAAGAAAACCTCTTCCAGAGTGCTCAGGACCTCAGACTGGGCCGAAGGTTCACCTTTCAACAGGACAATGACCCTAAGCACACAGCTAAAATAACAAAGGAGTGGCTTCGGAACAACTCTGTGACCGTTCTTGACTGGCCCAGCCAGAGCCCTGACCTAAACCCAATTGAGCATCTCTGGAGAGACCTGAAAATGGCTGTCCACCAACGTTCACCATCCAACCTGACAGAACTGGAGAGGATCTGCAAGGAAGAATGGCAGAGGATCCCCAAATCCAGGTGTGAAAAACTTGTTGCATCATTCTCAACAAGACTCATGGCTGTACTAACTCAAAAGGGTGCTTCTACTCAATACTGAGCACAGGGTCTGAATACTTATGACCATGTGATATTTCAGTTTTTCTTTTTTAATAAATTTGCAAAAATGTCTACATTTCTGTTTTTTTCTGTCAAGATGGGGTGCTGAGTGTACATTAATGAGAAATAAAATGAACTTTTTTGATTTTGGCAAATGGCTGCAATGACACAAAGAGTGAAATATTTAAAGGGGTCTGAATACTTTCCGTACCCACTGTATGTGCATTCCCCCGAGAAATGGCAGAAAACGTCATAGAATTTACTTACTTTTTCTGCGCATTTGGATGATGGCACGCTACGCAGATGAAGAAGCACTTTGGATGGTTCTGGAGAGCTACAAAGAGTTTACTTTCTGATCAGAGGAAAACGCGGCTCAGATGACGAACGTTTACATTTGAGTCGCAGCAGAGGATACAATTCCTGACGGGTAATTCCCTCTCAGCCACATTCCTAACTGAAAGGCTCATTATGCAGCTCATTATGCGGGTCTTTGTCTTCTCAGGTGAATCACATGATTATTCATGATCAGGCACGCCTTCTTGCATTTACCCTTTCTAAACGAAAAGTGTCGTAGAAAATTTAAATCAGTATATTGTTTGTTTGTGAAGCAAACACTCTAGGCTACAAGATCCAGTTCTCAAAAGTCTTGTGAACCAATGTTCTGTATGTGTTTTATAGCCTTATTTCAGTGACTTAAACATTTTAGTTTTCCACTAACCATGCATAAAGGCTGTTTTCTCAAAAACACAATCATGTATAAACTTGCTGCTCACATATTATTGTAACCCAGTTTGTGCTGATTACAGTGTTATCAGACTTTAGCCATTAATGTGTTTAAAAGCAACTGAAAAAAGCACAAATGTCAGGGCATGTCAAAATTTGGTCAGGGCCTCAAAACACCCTTAGACCCCAAAGGGGTAATCCACATAGCAGGTTTACATGTGACCTTTCAGGTGGTAACATCAAAGACATTAACGACATTAGCTGATACTTCTAGATTAAAAAATAGAATGTGTATTTTAACCCTCTGGGGTCAACCCACCAGTTAGGTTCATTATTATATACACATCACATACATCAGCGACAGCAATAAAACCACTGTTGGTTGAAGAGAATATCAAAAAACAGGTAAGTAAACAGGAAAAATAGGCAAGTGAGTGACTTTGACAAGGGCCAAACTGTGATGGCTGGATGACTGGGTCAGAGCATCTCCCAAACTACAGGTCTTGTTTGATGTTCCTGTTCTACAGTGGACAAGGTACAAGGCTTATTGATGTGCATGGGAGAGAAGACTTGCCTGTTCAGTTCAGTCCCACAGAGCTACTGTAGCACAAGTGCTGAAAAACCTAGTGCTGGCTGTGACAGACAGGTCTCAAAACACACAACCACCACAGCTCACCTTGTATGACTATGTAGTCACAGAGTGGCCCAAACGCCCATGCTGACCCCTTTCCAACACCAAAACACCTACAATGATCACAGGAGCATTACAGTTGGACCATAGAACAATGGAAGAGGGAGACCTGGTCTGATTAGTCACGTTTTCTTTTATATCACTTAGACAACCAGGTGCGTGTGCATCCTTTACCTGGAAAGAGATAGGGTGTGCTAAAAAAACAAGTCGGGTATATGGTGACCCCACCTCACAACTTCCAGGAATGAAAGCATCTGTTGCTGACATATTCGTGTCAGACACCAGAGGAACCTTCAGAGGTGTGTGGAGAGTCACAGCTGCTTTGGCAGCATGAGGAGTCGAGTGTAATATCTGGTACTGCAGGTGCCCAAGCCACCCCCAGCCTCAGAGCTCTTGATGTGGTATGAAGAGGAGAGAATGGAAGGGCCTGTCAGTGAAGATAGAATTAATGGGATTCCTCAGGCAGGTTAAAAGGAAGTTTATCCTCATTAGGTGAATATAAGGGGACAGCTGCAGTTATGGGTAAGGTGTGTGTGTTTGGGTTTATGTTTGTGTTCAAGTGTGTGTATTCTTGAACAGTCTAAACTTTCTCTCAAAAAGTCACCTAGTGAGGTCTCCAAGGCGTATGGAACTGCACCACAGTTAACCCGTGGCATCATCCAGTAGTGACAAAGACTGTGATAAAATAACAATAAAGAGAGGAATTAGAAAAGACATAAGACATTCTGTAGAACAATCTCAGTGCTACAATCTCAATGCTCAGAGATCATCCTGGCCTGTTAAGAGCATGATCACAAAGAGTAAAGGTTCAATTCAATTCAATTCAGTTTATTTGTATAGCACCAAATCACAATTCAGTCATCTCAAGGCACTTTACAAAAAAGAAAAACCCAACAAATCCCTTATAAGCAGCACTTGGCGACAGTGGAGAGGAAAAACTCCCTTTAACAGAAGAAACCTCCAGCAGAACCAGGCTCATGCAAGTCTTATCCTCCAGGAGAACAAGGTCCATGAAACTTTTTCCATCAGAACAAGTACACATTTGTTCTTCAGGTAAGCTTCATTATAGAAATGAAATAGAAAATTTTTGAAAAGCACAAATTCACTTTATAACATACAAATACAAATAAAATAAAATACAAAGAAAATGTGATGGGAATGAGGTGATTACGAAACACTGAATGAGCTATTGTGGAGTTAAGAAGGAGAGTATGCTTATATCAGATCGGTTTGCACTGAAATTACCTTGATGTGTGCAATACAGCTATTACAGCATTGTACAATATAAGTCCACCGATCCCCCATCTGATAACCTATCATCTACTTCTGAAATCACAAATTTATCAAATGAAAGTTGGTTTAGCATTAGGTCAATTATATTATTGGACAAAACATAGGATGTTGACAGGACATGGAAGACAAAACAGGTACACCCTGGAAAAGTCACCAGTCCATCACAGTAGTTTAAACTCATTTTATGGATTTTAGTTGGCAGCAGAGACATCTCAAATTGTGTGACTGAGGCAAAACAATTCTTTTTACTGTCTTCTCCAACTTTTATTTAAGAATGCCGCAGGGTTACTGGAAAAGTATTGAAAGTAACTAACCACCAGTGACTTCCCAAACTGCTTTTTTGTCAGTTCAACAGAACAGTTTAGCAGTTTTGATCTATGGTGTATGGTGGCTTTCTGCTAGCAGAGGATGTAAAAGGCTGTCAAAGCTCAAACATACACAGGCACATGCAGTACTCACTCTCACACACCTACTTCTCTTTTCTCCCTGTTAATGATCCAGCTTTAAGGATTAATGGTTGTGGGCAGGGCAGTAGCATTGCAGGCCAGATTCCATCTGGGCTCAGCCTTCACCACAATGGGCTCCAGTGGCACTCTCCTCCATTCACTTAAAATGGGACTTGTGAGCAACTGGCTCAAGTTCCCATTACGGTTCTGCTAGACTACCACCACAATGCAAACAAAGGCAATAGCTGGGGCATTACAGCAAATGGAATTCTGTGTCATTTCAGCAAAAGCTGTAATAGAAAAGCAATACGAGAGCATTAAACAAAGCCATATAAAGAAGTTCAATCAGAGGTGATGAAGCCACAACCTGGAGGTCTATCTCTGTGTGTTACACAGTAATACACAGTAATACTCCCTCAGACACCTCTGAAAATCCAGCTCAGGACACAGGAATAAAGCCAGATTGGGTATGGCTGCAGCAACAGAGAAGAGAAAAAGTACGGCCTCAAAAGGAATAAAACTGGGTTCATTACCCAAGCTTATTTCAGTTTAATTCATACTTAGAAAAACACATTTAGTGGGAAATTACTAGGCCAGGGAAGAGGGTTTTAATGGTAGAATGATAATTGGCATTCACAGCAGCACTCCACTGATTCAATTCTCTCATTCTCAAGATGTGGTTGAAATATGTAATCTAGTACTGCACCTCAAATAATTCCCTAAAATTGAGAACTCATACGGCTTATTTACCTATACACCCAGGGTTATTTGGATTTCTACATCACTCAAACAGTGGGGAAACAATTGTACTCTGACCACATGTCAGCGTTTGTGTGTGTGTGTGGTTTGTTTTTGTTTTTTTTTTTTTTGTTGTTGGCATTTCATTAATTTTTTGTAATTATCTCTGATGCATAGAACAAAATGTCTACCAGGGGATGCAGCTAGGCTGCACTCACCGGGCCATGTTCATTTAGCCCCACACAGAGTGAAAAGTGACGAGATGATTTGCAGACTGCTGCTGTCCCTTGAGCCTCAGCTGTGTTTAATTAATAAGCAGGCACTTAGTGAGCCACCCACAAGAGGGCCCTTACTGTCACATTCCCAGAGGTAGAGGTCCTAAATGAGCCATTAGATACTCAGCACACATAAATGTGCGTTCACTGTGTCACACACATATACACACAAGCATGCGTGTCCGTGAAGGCACACATGTGTGCATGCATGCAGGGGTTGGGTATTGTGCTAATGGAGTTTTAATGACACCTACTTCTGCCTAATCACCTGTTCTGGAGTCTTCCAGCGTTCCAGGTAGCTCAGTGTTCCCAGCAAGGGAATTCTTTTTAATGTCTCCTGTTCATAGCTGCACTCTCATTTGCTTCCCCAATTATTCCATAAGGCTCCACTCTAACTAGCTCTGCCTCTGAGAAGGCAAGGTGTAATTATAATCTAAAAATCTGCTAATTTACATCAACACATCAGTGCAGCAATGGGGCCATTTTGCATTGAGTGGGTAGTTAGAAAACCTGAGCTTTCCCATTGCTGTGCCCCCCTGTGGTGGCAGTGTGTTTGTCTTAAGACAACACAGTGTTTAGAATAGAGGGACAATGATAGGAATTATTGCTCTGTTTACTGGTGATTTTGGGTAGTGTAATCAATTTTGAGATGTGTTTTGTAAGTAATGTTTGTTTTTCATGAATTCCTTTGACTTAATAAGGTAATACCTAGCTAGTAATTTTCAAAGGTGTTATATATTTTGCTCTGTAATCAGCAGTTACAGTTTTCTTCTGAGAAGCACAAAAGCATACATATAACAGCAGTCTTATTAGAAAAATAGACTGTTAAAAAAATAATTAAATAAAAAATAAACGTGAGAGCACCATGCTGCTTCTGTAAGCTCACTGAGGCTGAGTTACACTTGTCCCTGGAAAACAACTCTAATTTGGACTAATGGAGATAACTGCCATCAGAGACCACACACTTTGTCACGGTTCGACCAGGCTCCCTCCTCAGACAATCAGCACAATCCATTTCACCTGAGTCCTCACCGCGATCACCTGCACCTCATTATCGCAGCCACAGATAAAAGCACTTCCCACACTCCTATCCTCGTCCGATCTCGTAAACACGATGTGGACCTTACTCCCGCAAGCTAAAACCAAACTAAGATTCTCCTAGTCCTGTTTCCTTTGTTTTCCGTTTGTTCCAGTCTGTGTATTCCTGTGTCAATAAAACTTCGGTGTGACTTCACTTACCTCTGTGTCCGCCTGCCTACGTTACACACTTAAGCAGAGATACATTTAGAAAAACAGCAGTGACTACTGAAAAGATGCACCCAGAATTTCTGGTGTAGTGACAATAACAATAATAATAATTTAAATTATTATTAAACAACAATACAGCTGTTGTGCAGCTGGGCACATAAACAACTCATAGGAGATAACAAAGATGCTTATTTACTGATATTCCAAATAGGACTGAATTTCATTAGGTATGTCACAACGTAATACATACTTCGATACAATGCAGTGGGGTATGGTTTGATATACCGGTATGAAAAAAAGTGCATGTCAATGTTCTCACATTCAAATTTAGTATGACATGAAAGTGGCCTTCAAATTCACAAGAGAGGACACCAAAGAAAAGAAGCTGGCCTTTTTGGACTGTGAAGATGTCATCGGGTCTGATGTAACCTAGAGATAGAAGTCTACAGAAAAACCCACACACAGACCAGTACCTTCTTTTTGATTCCTATCACCCACTGCAACACAAACTAGGAGTCATCAGGACTTTACACCATAAAGCAAACATCATCCCTACCTCTATGGAGGCCAAGAGAAAGGAGGACGCACACTTGGAGACAGCCCTCAAAACCTGTGGCTACCCTAAGTGGGCCTTTAACAAGGCAACATCCACATCAGGCAGAAAAACAAGAGACACAGCTGAGCTTCAAGATCCACAGAGGAAAAACCTGGTCATTCCCTATGTAGCAGGTGTTTCAGAGAGGCTTAAATTGATTTTTGGGAAACATCAGATACCAGTTCACTTCAAACCCACCAACACACTGAGACAGAGACTGGTTCACCCTAAAGACCAGACACCAAAACAAAAGAGGAGCAATGTGGTGTATGCTGTCCAGTGTAAAGAAGGATGCTCAGAACTCTACATTGGAGAAACCAAACAACCACTTAACAGGAGGAGCATCTCCTCAGGACCACAGTCAGCTGTGCACCTCCATTTAAAGGAAACAGGTCACTCATTTGAAGACAGTGATTCACATATTTTGGACAGAGAAGACAGGTGGTTTGAGAGAAGGGTTAGAGAAGCTATATATGTTCAGGTGGGAAAACCCTCCCTTAACAGGGGTGGAGGGCTCAGACATAACCTGTCTTCAATCTACCAGGCTGCCCTTTCCTGTCACAGGAAGTTAAGGAACACATCAGATGTTTTCCAGAGAGGACACATTCTGCAGCCAGTTGGTGAATAAGAGGAGTCACATGACTCTACCATAATAATAGATCCTAATGACCATCACCTGAGCTCACTTCTATGGTTCACCTAACGATCGTATTCAGACCAGGTGTGAAGTGAAACTAACAGCAGTGTGGGTCTAACAACTCTCTCCGGATTTACATAGCTCACCTAAGGAGCATATTTGGGCTAGGGGTGGAGTGAAACCAACCTGAAAGATAAATTTGAGTTTCCATACCAGCTTTCTCTTGAGGATGACTGATTAAGCAACTAGGATGAATAGTGAAACGTTTCGACCTAAAAGCTAAAAGTGCAGTTGCCATGATTCAACCTCTAGAAGTCATATTTCTAATTATACTAATAACAGTCTAAATTAGCCTATGAAGAATGTAGGTTAGGCATAACAACAAGCAGAAGTGCATTACGAAATTATTTATCCATGTCAAATAACGTAAACAACTGCACCAACATCGGTGTGGGAGAGATGAAACAGCATCTCCTCGACTCACTCCAAACTTTGTTTCAGCTGCAGACTTTATTGCCTGCAGTTTGAAGTCTGCAGTACAGCTCTTTCTTTTGGGTGGCAATTTCACCTGTGTTTAGTGTGAACATAACTGCTTTTACTTTTTCAGCAGTACAGTATTATTTTCAGTTGAGTCAATCGTGCCAAGAGTGCCATCTAACACTCATCAAAATGACTGTAAATACTGCTAAAATCTTCACCATTTCACTCATTTACTCGCTCTTCTGGTGTAAAATAACAACGTTGTGTGTTGTACAAGAAGGACCGGCCCCAAATAGGTACTGCTTTGGCCAGGGAATCTACAGCAACCCCTTATAGCCAGAGGGATTATTGATATTAGGGGCTGGAATATTGATATTTTATTGTTTTAAACAATATTGATATATATCTAAATATCAATATTGTTTTTGCACAGCCCTAATTCCAAATAGTTGTGCACTGTAACAGCAGCTATTGTCAATTCTGTTGCTCCACATGCTGTATGGATTTAAAATTTATCAGCTTGATGGAGACTGCTGTTTCTTTAAAAGTGACTACATAGTAGCCTGAAAAGCAGTGTCACAGCATTATATGTTTCTTTTACCTCGCTAATCACTAATGGCTTTGGATGGGTGTGGTCAGCAGTGTTTTCCAGCTGTGCATCTACACAGCATAGTGCTTTGTGTGCAGCAGAGGAGACACAGAGTGCTGTCCCAAACAAAGTAATAAACTAAAAAGGCCACACCTATAACCTCCCTCTATAGCTTTCACTCTTTTTTAACTTTTAACTTTCTCTCTAATTTCATAAAAGATTACCATAGTGTGATAACAGCATTAAAGATGAAAACAGTGAACAAACTTCACTGTTATATCACCTCTTTGTTTCTAGTTCACTAGCTCATTGATCAAGACTATTGAATTTGTGCTAATTAGGGCTATACTTCTGTGACAAGAATGCACCTGTGTGTGTGTGTGTGTGTGTGTGTGTGTGTGTGTGTGTGTGTGTGTGTGTGCGTGCGTGTGCGTGTGTGTGTGCGTGTGTGTTGGTCTGCTGGACAAATGGCATGGCTGATGGAATAATTGTTTTTAATGAAATAACATGGCCAATGTAGTAGACACCAATTAGATTTCATCCCACTCATTAAGTTTAGTGGAGGAGCACTTTTATTTCCTAAATTCTTCATGATGTGATCTGAAGGACACATCCACTCTACTCTTACACTCACACACACACAAACAGATATATGTAGGTGCATGACACACTAAAAAAAATGTTTTTAAGATATTTATTTTTCTCAAACTTCCCACTGTAGCAGAAATCAGTGGAAGGAATACTGACTGGGCCCCCTGATTCCATGAACCCAGTTGTTTCTTATAAGAGTCTTATAATCAGAGACATAAAATGACCACAAACAACTACAAGAACACTCAATCCAATTACAAAGAGAACCAGAATGGTGACAGTCATAATAAAGAAATGCAAAATGACCAAATAAACGCAAAGTGACTTAAAGAAGAGACAGAACAACACAAAGAGACACAGAACCACCACAAATGACATGCGTTACACCACCTGTAGTGCGTTTCTTTGTGTTGCTTCAGTGTAGGAGGGCTGGAGTGGCTTTTTGTATTTCTGTGCCCAGAGGGCCATTGTCTTGCATTAGTCATTATAATGGCACCTGCAAGGGGGATGGAGTACTGTATATTAAGCAGCAAATGAACAGTTAGTTCGTGAAGGTGAAGCAGGAAAAATTGTCAAGATTTAGTGACTTTGACAAGGGCCAAACTGTGACGGCTGGATGACTGGGTCAGAGCATCTCCCAATCTACAGGTCTTGTTGGATGTTCCTGTTCTACAGTGGATAAGGTACAAGGCTTATTGATGTGCATGAGAGAGAAGACTTGCCTGTTCAGTTCAGTCCCACAGAGCTACTGTAGCACAAGTGCTGAAAAACCTAGTGCTGGCTGTGACAGACAGGTCTCAAAACACACAACCACCACAGCTCACCTTGTATGATTATGTAGTCACAGAGTGGCCAAATGCCCTTGCTGACCCCTTTCCAACACCAAAACACCTACAATGATCACAGGAGCATCACAACTTCCAAGATTTAAAGCATGTGTTGCTGACATATTGGTGTCACCAAAGGAACCTGGTGTGTGGAGAGTCACAGCTGCTTTGGCAGCATGAGGAGACCTCCACAATATTGGGCAGGTTGGTTTAATGTTGTGAATGATGAGTTTGTGTACTTAGCTAACTACAGACCATCACTGCAAATATTCCATGCACAGCATGGTACATGATGCAAGCCAGTAATACACAACATGCTGCCACCATAAGCCGTGCTTTATGGAAATTTGACCAGTTGACCAAGACCAGTAGATACTGCTGCTGATTACTTCCACAGGAGGAAGTGAAGGGTCTGTTAACGTGTTTTTGGACACACAGGAATACTTTCATAGTTCTCAGAGCCTTTGGAAGAAGTTGCCCTTTTTTGTGTGTCTGCTCCACAGGAGCTGAGAACTATAATAGTTCTTAGAACGCTGTTTTATGAAACTTTATTACTTCCTACTTTGGAGTAGGTACTTCCCATCACAATAAGAACCACGAGTGACATATGTTTATGTTAATTTATCAAGCACTAACTTAAACCAATGCAGCACCAGCAACCAGCATTTTTAAAAGCTCATTTTAGTGTAAACAGCAGCTTTTGACTTGGGAAAAACACAAACAAATGTACCAACACAGAAATCCAGGACTGCCTACATTACTGAGAGAAAATGATCTTGACTAATCAAAACGAAACAAGAAAAATTTCACTAGTCTGTTGTTGAATGTTGTGCAGCAGTGACTTCACTATAGCAACCATCAGCAGGCTGATGTAACTTCAGTGTTTCTGCTGGGAGTGTGAATATGAACAGAAAAAGGCCCTTAGGGTCTGTAGTTCTCGGGTCTGTTCTTACAACTGTACACATGCTGCACATGCACAGTATGGTTACTCTGTTATAATTATGCATAAATATGTTTTAATAAATATGGAAGTAATCAACATACATATAATGAAAACATACACACACTGTCTCTGTAACTTGTTAAAATGGACTATTTGTATTGCATACCCCTTTTATTCATAGCCCAACCTTGTCCTCGCTTTCATGAACGGCCAGCCTCTTGTGAAGCACACACACAATCAGACACACTTCCTAGATGCAGCATTCTGTTTGGAGGGGGAGAAGTGGAGAGAAAACAGAAGTAGCTGGGTTAAATGACTTGTTCAGTGAGCTGCGGATTGGTATCTCACTGGGGCGAGAGACCCAGACAGAGAAAGACCCAGTGCTGGAGAGAGATGCAGGCAGAAGCACAGAGCTCTGATCCATGCCATATGCAGCCCTGAACTCTAATACTGTCAGAGTATTCTTTAGCTGTGTGTCCATTTATTCATCCTTAAAATATAAATATAATGTGTGTTGTTGTACAACATAGCTGTAGCATGTATGTAGATGCACATATATATGATCAGACACGTGACTGGTTTTCTGCTCATGGACTTCCTTCATGGCTGGTGCTGTTGCTGTGACCTTGCCTTTGCTCTTCTGCCTTCTCCATGTTTATTTATTTATTGAAATAAACTACTTGAGTCAAGGTCTAGTTATTGGGAGCACAAGGCTGAATATTTCCATACTGCCTGGCAAGGCAGTATCACTTCACGTAGCCATGAGTTCATCCCAGTTGCTCCTTCGGCACAGGCTCATTTTATATTGAAGCTTAAAGTAGTTGATATTTTACACTGCTTTAATTTGGAAATTAAATATACTTAAAATGAATTTTGCATTTTCATAGTGTTATCGTCAGTGTGTTACTTGTTTTAGAAACAAATGGGACTGAACTCTTTTCAGTGGCTACATTCAACCCAGGGCCTTTCTGTGTGGAGTTTGTATGTTTTCCTCATGTCTGTGTGGGTTTTCTTCATGTACTCTGGCTTTCTCCCACAGTTCTAACACATGCAATTTGCAGTTAGGCTAAACAGTGACCCTACATTTCCCACAGGGGTGAATGTGAGTGTGAGTGTCTGTCTTTGTGTCAGCCCTATGGTAAACTGGTGACCTGTCCAGAGTGTACCCCACCTCTCACCAAAATTCTACCTGAGTATTGTTCAGGTCTGATCACTAGCTACAGGAGATGCTTGTTTGAGATTATTGTTACCAATAAGAATTATGACTGGTAACAAATGACTGTGAACATCTAATGGTTTGTTTACTATTAAGCATATTGTGTTTGTCTATACTAAACTATATTTAAATAAAGATCAGTTCACATTTTATCAACACATTTTATGAACATTCAAGCCAGTGATGAGAGAAATTGTCTCTGCAATAGTTGCTAGAGTGTTTTAAAAGGCATAGGGTCAGGTCCTATTTAAACCCTTAAGTATGACAGCCACACACTCAGCACCAGCATCATGTGCTAGAAGGCGTGCCTGCCAGCGCCGAGTCTCACTCTACATAATTAGCCAATTAAAGTGAAGCATGGAGCTAATCAAGACCATTAAGAGCCAGATCAGAGAACCTATAAGCACCAACTGCAACTTTAAACTGGTGAGAGAGGGTTTTGGCAGGTAATTACTATGATGGTCTACATTGCAAGCAGATAAACAAATGTATGGTTTATCATTAGTCTTGATGGGTTACCCCTCGTTCCCCTAACCCAATCCCCCATTTCCTGTTCTAAGTAAGAGGATATTTGCATCTACTGAAAATACTCTGACTCTGCTCTTTTTTTTTTTTGAAAGGGAGAGGAAAAGCAAGATGATAGGCATCATTAAGATCAGTGGTGCGTGTTGAGGCGTTGTGCTGTTATAGCGTCCACATCCACCATCGTAATGTTCATTAACATTGCATAGCCCAAGTCCCCAACACACACACACACACACTTTATTACCATGACAGAGCAAACACAGCATTAAACAGCATTAAGAGTAAATGGATATTTTATTAATCTGAGGAGTGGTGAAGGGGGTGAAGAGGAGTTTGTTAATTTGGAGCATTGACTGCTTGACCTTATTAGTACTAAGGGGGAGGGTGTTCAAGTATGAAGCTGTGTAGTGTTTTATAAGTTTGGGTTTACAGAATAAGTTTTTTAATTTTAGAATAGGGGAGAACAGTGCAGGTCACCATGTTCTAATTATTTCCTCCCTTGTTCTGCTTTTCATTTTATCCCCTGCCCTCTTTTTCCCTCCTGTCTTCCACAGCAATTCGGCAAGATTTTAGATGTGGAGATTATTTTTAATGAGCGAGGCTCCAAGGTAAGTGCACTGTAACCATACATTCATGAACACTCTGTCACACGCACACATCTTCTGGGTGACTGTATTTCTCTCCTGCCCTCTCTCTTGCAGTTCTCCAGTCCTCTCACTGTCTTCAGACCTTTCTTTCCTTCTGTCTAACACTTCCAGACCTATCAGTGACACTTTTCTCCAGGCAGCTTTTACACCTCCCCACCAACCTGCCATACATTTTGACATACCACAAATCGCCTCCACTTCTCTTACCCAGCCAGTAGTGACACCAACTAAGAATAAACTGTATGCTCATATGCTCCACCCAGCTAGAATCTAGAACTGGCAAATAATAACAAAGTAGTTGCTTGTAGTTATGCAATAAAACATGACTAAGAAATGAAATAAGGACAATAAATGTAAATATCTGAACTGACACCACTTGAAATATTGTTTAATAATGATATGAATGGAATCATTTAACATTATATTTCACAGCATTAGCTAACACTGCAGATTTCCTTTTTACTTTTTTCTTGTTTTTTTCTTTTACTTTTTTTTCTTGTGAGTTTTGAAAAATTTCAGAAACTTGCTGACTATTTTCTTGAGGAAATAACACCATTGTGTCACAAGCAGGGGTTTTATTTTAAAAGGACCAAAAAATACGCTCACTTTGGTACTCAGTACAGGGGATGACTATTTAAAGAAAACAACACAGGGAGCAAAGGCTTAAGACACAGAGAAAACAGAAAGGAAGAAACCACACAACACGAACGAAGAGGACTAGGGACGAAGGTCTGGGTCACACACACTTCGGGGAACAACCAGACTAACAGAGAGTCATGAACATGACATGGGACAGGAACACGGTCTGGGTCACACTTACTTTCGGGGACACAGCAGGCGACACTGACGCACGAACACAGACTCGGCAGAGCTAAGCATACAGCCTGGTAACACACTCACTCGGGGACACAGCAGGCGATACAAACTCAAGAACACAGACTCGGAAGAACCAGGAATACAGCCTGGGTCACAGACACTTTCGGAGACGCATCAGGCTACACAAAAAAACATGAACGAGAACACCACAGGGACAAAGCACATCCACTCAGACAGGGAAAATGTGAAACACAAGACAAGGGTAAAGAGTTCAGGAAAACACAATACACAGTGAGGAACTAGAAGACACACATAAAGAGAAGGACTACTTAACTAACAAAACACTCCATAGACAAATTCCAAATGGGGAAAAAACTCTGGCAAGGCTGGAAAAACTGATAACATCTGACAACATCGACTAACGACCTGGCAAGTGACTATGGGAGAAGGGGGTATTTAACTAAGAGAGTAAAACAAGTCAAAGGTGAAACAAATCAAAATCAAGTCAAAGTCAAAGTAAAACAAACAGGAAGACTGGATCCTGTATGATCCAGAACAGGAAGTCGACACATGGATCATGACACATCGACAGCCTGCCCTGAGTATTCAGGACATTATGGTATTACTTAAACTTTCCAATGACAAGTGATTGTAGGTGATACAATGCAAAAACACCACAGTAAAAGCCTGTAGATAGTAATGGGTTCTCTATTTTTTTTATATGCCTGTAATAGGAAATTTTCTCAATGAATCATCAGTCATTCTCCGGAATATGAACAACTGGCAAGTGAAAGAAAAAAAAGTGATTGAAAAGTGTATTGAATTTGAGGCGTGCATGTGGGCCACGAACATAAATTATTTGATGAGGGTGAGTAAAAATCATACAGGATGGTCTTCAGATTTCAGTCCAACGGGATATTTATTGGATATTTTAGAGAAATACATTACAGTGATCTTTACCACCATCATTAAAACAAATGGAATGTTCTGACGAAGATTAATTCAATTAAATTCAATTCCGTTTATTTGTATAGCACCAAATCACAATACAATCATCTCAAGGCACTTTACAAAAAAAAAAAAAAAAAATCCCTTATGAGCAGCACTTGGCGACAGTGGAGAGGAAAAACTCCCTTTAACAGAAGAAACCTCCAGCAGAACCAGGCTCAGTATGGTACTCAGTACTGTTCATTCACATCCTTTAAGAATTTTTAACAAGGAGCACTGATGCTGTTCTGGGGGCTCAGCTTACATAACTACAGTTTTCATTACCCTCCAGTGACCCCACCGCTAAAACCTTCTGTTCCAAGAGTCAGAGCGGTACTCAAGCTCACTTTGGACATGGAATCGGACAATTCTGCCTCCATTCCTGGCCCCTCTCCAGAGGTCTCCCCTTCCATCTAGGGAGCCAGAGCAGAGGCATGCTAGCTAGCATGCTAGGCATGGGAGCTAACGTTATGTTGGCCTCCACCTGAACTATGCTCTGCTAAAAAACACACTAGTGTTACATGTTGTGCACCACACAGACCACAGGCTGCTCTGCAGAGCTAGTGTCCCAGTGTGATTGCGTTGGGTGTTCTGTTAAGTTGGGAAAAGAGCTCTTCTCAGTCCATTCAGGTTTTTGTTTATCTGAGTGTGGAGTCTCAAGTGCTCAGTATGAGGGCTCACCTCAATGGAGAGAGATCAGTAGCACTCTCACCTCTGCTGCATGTCTTCGCTAGGCAGGGATAATGCCTGCTCCCTCTGATTTTGGTTTTTTCCCCCCAGTTACTCCTGGGGAGGAAGTTGGTTTTTAGCACCATTAACACCTGGGCTGTTTCCTGCTGTCATTAGAATCCAGCAACAGGTCAGTGTTCAGTCACTCCCTCACTAAGCATTTTTTTGAATGGAGTGTACAAGCAGTGCTTAGTTGTGCGCTTTGAGCCCCTGCAGTAGGCCATGCCATGTTTCTTCCTCTACTGAAAAGCCACCCTCATATTGGCTTCGCCTTGGCAAGAGAATGAGTGATCTCTTGGCTATATTGGTATCCGCACTTTGCATTTACAATTTAGATAAGATTGCTATGCAGCTATACTGTGTTCTAATCTTGCTTTCATGCCTAAATGCATTCAGCAGCTCATTCAGATATTCTCCCCCCTCTTGCTTTAGAGTAGGGGGCAGACTCTCATCTTCTTGCCCTGCGCGTGCTGGATCGCACAGCAGATAATCACTGGCCTCAGCAGCATTTTGTTTCACTGTAAAGTCAGTTAGTTGGCTGGCTCCCCTTTCTCAGGAGAGCAGTTGTCTTACTCACTGTGTGACACTTTCACTCAAGCTCACATTGATGCGCAAAGGGCGGATCTCCTCCCAGGAACATCAGTAGTGATCATCTGAGTGGTGGCCTCCCCGTATTCCTTTCTTTGTTTTTTTATTGCGGGATGACAAAGCTGGGAAACCACCGTTGCATGCTTGGATCACCACTCATTGTGGAGGTGGAGGTGTGCGACCCACTGATCTGGGCCATTACTGGAGCCCAGCTCTCTGGTTGTGTGTGTACTACAATGAGATAGAACATCGGTTATGTATTGTAAGTCACTTCCTGTCAGTTTTTCCTTTTGATTAATCACCATCTATATAGCCTGATGTTTTTTATCGTTGTGATTAACACCATATTCATGTCAGACACCGGGAAGTAACAACAAAGTGGTTACTGGTTATTTACAGTAGAGTAAATGTAAAAGGCATAAATGAAAGTGTATTTGAGGTTGTAATGTTTTTAGGAGAGCTTTTGATTTAGCTTGATTATTTAAAGGTAGACAAAATAGCAGTCAGCTCCCTGCCTTGTATTTTAGCAAACCCACCCACTGATTATTTCCATAAGCTCTTTCACATTTAAAAGGTCTTATTTCAGTTCTGTGTTTGTCTGGTCACATCCCATTGCCTGAAACACTAATAGTTTGCACACAACAAAGAAAATAAAGCAGACTATCAGCATTAGGGTGAAGAGCTGTGAATGTAGCCAAATGCGGGAACAAAATGTCACAGGGATTACATTTGCACTTTATATATATATTTTTTATCTTTCCCCCATTTCAAGGGCAGGTCTATGTCTTATTTATGCTCAGCAGAAGGCAGTGAGTCCTCTATATGCATATAAGATCATAGTACCTGGTGCCATTTGCACACATTATCTGGAAACAAAATTACAGGGCAGCGACAGGCCCAGGAAGCATAAGCTAAAAGGTACAATTCCTGGTCCAACAGTATGTCCATCAGGCATATCTAATGGATTTCATTCTCTGCCTTCACAGCATAAACAACAGTGTCCATAACAAGCAGCTACTTGGCATGCCACTTTCACTGCAGCTGCCAGAGACGATCTACTGCCATTGAACATACTGCAAACATGTATTCAGAACAGACACCTCCACTCCTGATACTAAAGTACAGCTAGAATGTGACACAGGCAGATCCTGTGGACATATGCAGAGGCTAAGTGCATACACCAGGTTATGTAGAAAATAACATGGACAAAGCATTCCCTGAGAACACTGGCATCTGGTCCTTCAAAGAGTCCCAGGGGTCTGCAATAGTTTTGGAACAAGGAGCATTCTGTGCAGTAGTTATTTCAAACATCAAATTAAACAAATCAGTAATTTTGGGCAGGTTGGTTTAATGTTAATTTATCAGAATCAGAAAACACATGGGGTAATGTAACCATAGACTGTAAAAAGTACAAGATATTATGAAGCATAGACTTTGAGTATACAATTAAAAATCCAATTGAAGAAAACTGTGTAGAGCTGGGAAATATTTCCACCAGTACCTGGAGTTTAAGTAAAAAATTATCTAGCTTTATTATGATTTGGTAGGGTAAATATGGCAGTAAAAAGACTGATAAGGTAGGGCTAGGATGAGGAACCATCAGCCTCTGCACAACCAATCACATTTCCCTGAAGTCGAGAAGGAACAGTCAGTTCTTCATCCTAAAACTGGGGAAAGTATGTATCACTGCACTGTTGGATTTAGTTTCCTTAGGTGGGCTATTGAACCAGTTTCATTTCTACGTGCTTACAAATTGTGATTATTACATTTCTATATCAAGAAAGCACCAGGGCAGTAAAAAAAATTAAAGCCAGTAGAAAATAATCAGAAATCAGGGTTTACATACCTTATTACAACAGTCACTCTAGAACAATTCCATAATATATCTTTTTTGCTTGGGAACAAATCGTGTAGTGAATTCAAAATGAGATTAACATGTTTACATTCTACCTGATGTTTTTTTACTATGAGTTTGCTATAAGTAATTCCTGTGCCATCTGTATTTTTTCTTGTGACTGGTGTACAATTATGATTTCCAAATTTGATTTTAAGTATGTGTTACTGAACTATTACAACCCATATACTGTACACATAATGTAGAACAGCTTATATCAATCAGGAGGACAACAGTGGCCTTTATGTCTTATGTCTTTTATAGGTACATTTAGGTTCAACCACACTGGTTAGGTAGAATGGAACATTTAAAAGTGATCAATTGTAGCAGAGATGATCTTCCAGCTTTGAGGGTTTGGAGGCATATTTTACCACATATGGGCTCTTTGACTATGCTGCATCTCCAAGCCCAGTGTGAGAAGTAGACCAGGTCTCATGAGCAAGTTCTGTTCTAGGGCTCAGAGTCACAGCTGACTAATACAGTGGAGATAATAATTGTATAGCACTTATCTGCTCTCCCACATTGCCTCAGCACACCAACAGAACAACTTCACCTACACTCACTGACAATTCTATGCTATGGAGCCTTACCTAACTCTTAACCTAGACCTTCTTCTAACCTTAGCCCTAACTCTCCACCAGACCTTAGAAGTTATGAGGACCTGCTACAATATTGACACAACAATGTATACCGAAAAATACCCTCGCAGTGACTTTGAACAAAGATCTGTCCATACTGCCATAGAAACAACTCACACATACATAAACATAGCTGCTTGTGTGGAGGCTTTAACTCTATCTGCTAATTCAGTTAAGTGCAGTTGTTTCTGAAACTGCAGCTGAGCCTATGAGAATTGAAAGACACATAGGAGACACAGATGATGGTGAGGCGGTATTTTAAGTCTAATCAGAGCTTTTGTCTGCGGTTCGAGGTGCTTTGTTCCCAACTTTCCTTACTGTAATTCCAGCTCTGTTACTCATGTTTGTCTCTGGCTTCTGCTTCTAAATCTAGATCTCTTCCTGATCTGCAGCTCTGTCATCTCTGCTTTGTGTCTTTTTCTTCTCTCTTCCTTTTCCCATTTGTTTCATTGTGTCATTTCTGTATTTCCCTTTTCTGTCGCTTGATTTTCAACCCCACCTCCTGGCCACTGCAGGGCTTTGGGTTTGTAACTTTTGAAACGAGTGCAGATGCTGACCGTGCACGGGAGAAACTAAATGGTACAATCGTAGAGGGACGCAAAATAGAGGTGCCTTCCTTTTCCTGTCTCTCCTTACTTCTTGTCCCCACTCTTCTTCTTTTACTCCCCTCCTTTCCCTGACTCTCTCTTTCCCTGTCTCTGCCTGCCTGACGTTTCTTGCAGTACTCCCTCCCTCCCCTGTCTTCCTACATCCATTCCCTCTCTCCCACCTGCCTGCTGCACCTTGAACGCTGCATGCCGAACCCTGATCCGTAAGTGTGTGTGACAAAGACAAAGACAGACCAGTTCAGCAGTGTGTGAGTGTGCTGCAGTGTTTTTGGACACAGTTGCTCATAATGGATGGAGTTGTGTGTTTGTGTCTGTGGTGTGTGCATGAAATCACAGTGGTGTTTAATTTGCATTATCAGCTTCTTCTACTTTGATGCACACCTTTTATAATCTGCATTGTTCCATTTGATGTCACCATACTCGTGCATGAGTAAAATCTGTCCACTTTCCTGTTTAATTTTTTTCCCTTTTATATCTCATTAGGGTTCTTTTTTTTCCTTAATAATTATTTACCTGGGAAACTTAGATGCAGCAACCCTGTCTATTAGAATCTGCACTTACTGTATATTATACTGCTACTATATTTTTTCCATTTATCATCTTTGTAGGAAACATAAATGCCACCTGCATTGTGTTTCCTACTGTGTGTTCAAAGCTGAGGGTGCTGACACCAGAGCCCAGGCTTGTGTGTGCAGTTAGGTACTTTAAAGCAGGTTAAAGAAAGATTAAAGAGAGAAAGACACCCCTGTCACTTTTTTAAATATTGAACCCAGACTGCCATATAACATCAAACAAAAGCTTTGACCTAAACAGAACCATAAGATGAATAATGCTTTTGTCACTATGAGCTGATATTTTATTGCAAGAGCAAATATTGTTGGACAAAATGCAATAATGACATGCTGACATTTATAGTGAATTGGCAAATATGTAGATGAACATTATGTTAATCGACTGGCAATACATTTCATCCAAAACATCTTTGCTCTTGCTAAACTACTGGCATAGCAACATGATTTCTTAAAGACAAAATTTCACACAGGGTTAATTCTGCTTAGGACCCATGTACAAATATCCTGCTGGCAAATATTTATTATTATTTATTATTGAAAAATTATCAACAAATTTGATTCAATAACAAACTTATAAAATACCTGATTCCAAGATTTCATGTCTCAGTCGCACCAGGAGGCATATCACTGAAATTAATGTAACAGTGGCTGTACATGAAAATGTGGCAACACAAAATTCTGTGGCTTTCCAAACCCACCGCTAAAAACGCTAAAATGCAGCCAAATTTAACTTTGTACCTAGATGTTTCCAAGTCACCAAGATCATGCTCACTTTATAAACCTGAACAATAATGGAATTTCCAGCAGACTGCAGCAAAGTCCAGCTGTGTGAATCACACATGGATGGAATGGATGTAGGTTGTACAATCACACTTCCAAAACTGGAGTTAAAGCACTTATCTTAAATATGAAGCTTCACTGTCTGATTTTTTGCTCCAGTTTTTTATTTGTTTTTATTTTCGCTCACTTGTTTGATTTTACAGTCTGTCCCTACATAAAAAATGACTGTATAGGTTGTTTGAGTAAGCTGCTTGTTACAACCCATAGTTATATTTTATTGTTAAACAATATTTAGCAGTTGTGACATGTTTATGTTAAAATAACATTGTCGTCTGGGATGAAGGAGGAAATCAGGTAACAAGTGAAAAACTCCACATAGGAAGGAGGGTACAAAACACTGAGCTGTTCACTGTTTCCAACAGTCAACATTATTTCTTTAATCAATGACAACATTTATCATCTGTTGCCTAACCATTTATCAGTGGCAATTCAATAAATGATCAAATGGGGCATATCAGGGGGCAGGGGCAGACAACCTCTATGGTCATTTAAGTTGGTGCACACAGGTTCTTGAATGTTATGTCATTGATTGTGTTTTAATATCAGATCTTTGATTCACTGCATGTAGCCTCACTTGCTGAAATGATGAAACACCAGCATGTCATGGAACGTGGTTTTGATGTGGATTAACCACCAGTATGTACTGTGCTTGCTTGTTTATGTGTCTTGTGTATTTGTCCACACACTAACGTCTCTCTGTCTGCTGACAGGTAAACAATGCCACAGCCAGAGTAATGACCAACAAAAAGGTGGCAAACCCTTACACAAATGGTAAGACTTCAGCTTTCTCTTCATATCCCTCAAGCTCTTTAACATAACTTATAGTTGCAGGCTTCTTTTCATTTGGCCCACTGTTGTCTTCTTCCAGTCATCAGGTTGTGTCCACTATCTGGTTTTCTTCTTTGTCATTTTAATTCACTGCCAGTATCAGACCTAGCTGCATTACAGAGAAACAGATCTTATGGCTATATATGAAAAGAAGTAAATCATCGATCTAATTCTACTGACTGAGCAAATAGGAGTCAGTCAGTAGATGTGGCTTTCACATACACACAAAAAAAGTTGTTCACATTTGATTAATGGAATCAATATTTGTCAAAGAGGCAATTGATTTGGTTTGAAATATCGCACAAATAGCAAGGTGAAATTTTGTCTTACTTGGCAGGGAGATGCGTTAAAAAGCGTAAAAAGAAAAGGGCAGCGGAGAAAGAGGAACATTAGAGATGGATTTGAAGCAGGAAGATGAGGAGAATTTGGAAGATGGACAAGTGAGTGAATGGGTAAATGAATAGAGCCAATAAAAAGAGGCAGGGGTCCTTCGTAAAGAGGGAGAGAAGGCCCTTTAGGGTGTGTTTCTCTCCTCCATCTCTCTTACAGATGGTCATTCATGTGGATAGAATGGAAAAGTGGTGGAAGGAGAGAGGAGCAGAACGATGAGACTGTGAAAAGTAAAAGAAGCTAAGAGGGTGAGGGGATGGATGAACAAGGCAGGGAATTAAATGGCCAGACATGTCAGCACCTCTCTTACACACACACACACACACACACACACACACACACACACACACACACACACACACACACATACATCCATACTCTTTGAGGGTGCAGAGAAAGAGAGAATCAGCCCTGAAGGGTTTTTCATTCGTCACTGTCATCAGGCCCCAAAGCACAAACACACACAATGCTGAGCACATACACACCTGTTGTATATACCAAAGAGCAAGAAGAGTCAGTTGGTTTCAAATTTTTAAAAATTTATTGACAAAGCAGCAAAAATGTTTTAAGATTCAAGATGATTTGTGTCAGTGTGTGATTTGTAATGAATCTCTAGAGGACTGAATGCTGGAGTACAGGGGAAGCTACTTTTAAATGTTAAATAGAATTGTGGGACAAGTTTTATGGAAACACACATAATATAAATACCAGTCAGTAAAGGTATTGCAAAATCATATGAAGAGACAACTTTAGATTGAGCATTTTTATGCGACATAGTGAAGACATACAGTATAATATAAAATCTTATTTAATGGACAAATATAGTAGCAATGCCTGATATTGTGAAAGTCTGTATTTGATAAACAAAAACAGTGTATTGTTTTAGAACTACAGACAGATATAACTTCATTCAGCCATAATTACACTCAACCTGTTATGTCTTTGTGTGTGTCTCATGCAGGCTGGAAGCTGAACCCAGTGGTTGGAGCAGTATATGGTCCTGAATTTTATGCAGGTAAAGAACACACAGTTCTGAAAAGAAATGTGCAGTACAGAACATAAAGTGTACTGTAGAATCCTTACTAGTCCATCTCTAAATCTACATCTCTTTTTATTCTTTGTGTTTGGAAGAAGTGTGTGCATGACATCAACCCCTGAAACAGATTACAGATTTACGTGTGCTCACCTGAGTGCAACAATTTATTCAGTGTATACATACATGTGAGGTGGGTGTGAGTATGTGTGGCTGTGTGTGTACTTTGATGTGGCAGCTTGGTTTCATTTGGTAGAAGTGCTGAGACTGTCCGCTTCTCTTAACTGCTCTCCTTTTTGCTCATTAGTCTGAAATCTGTTCATTCTCAGACAGCTTTATAGCACTCCTCTAAATATCCGCTCTGACAGAGAGGCCATCCATCTCTTTTATTTCTTCTTCTCTCTTTTCCTTCTTTTCTGTTTCTATTCTTCCATCCACCAACCTCACCAAACAGCAACTTTTGATGCCCTCCTCCAAACCATGTAGCACAAAGTCTATCTGGTAGAAATGACATTTACAGCATATACAACTAATTTGCAATAGTCAGCTTCTTTTTAAGTAAATATAATTTTAATGTAATGACGAACATATGCAGATATGTTGATGATCAGTAAAATATTACCAGATAAAGTGTTTGTTTTCATTACCTATCCAGTCCTGCAGTACAGTATCCACATGCAGACCTGTGTGATAGGTGTATGCTTTTGGAATGCTGACAGGTTTTACATGGGTTTATCTGGCATGATGGTGTGTGTGTTTTATTGATGCGTATTATTGATGTGTATATTCAGACATTTAATGCACATCTTTAAAGATGCATACAAAACAAAACCTGCTCCATCTGTCTTATCGCACATGCACATATATCTACAGTATACTGTATAACATTGCTGTTAGACTAACTAATCCAACAATGTCAACATTCATCCTGTATCCTCCAAACCTGATTCAGTCTATATACACAGGATTTAAAAAGTAAGAATCCAGAATACCTAAATAACTGTCTTTCTGGCTGATTTACCTCTTCAGCCTGATCTGTCTCTACAAATCAAAAAGCCACACCACACTCACTATTTTTGTCTGTCCACTTGCTGTTATTGCCAGATTGTCCTCCTTTTTTCTGTACTACAATCTGGCTTATTCCAAATATCCCAAACATATTAAAACTTAGGTCCAAAACTTCTTCTAATTGTTGCTTTAAATGAAGTTCCAATCACTTCTCTAATAATCAGCCATACTGATTTGGCTTTGAAAGTTCTGGTCAAAATTTTAGCCTGCAACTGTTAGGATCAGGGATTTTGTACTTCCTGCCTCGAACCTTAATTTTGAAAATCCAGTTCCTGTGTCCCTGTTACCTAGTGTTTGGTAGCTTATCTATTTATCCTGATTGTTTTCACCTGGACCTGACTTGGTAATCACCTGAATCTGCCACACCTGGGACTGGTGCAGAGCAGCGGCCACATGTCTTTGCTAGTTTGTGATGTTGTCACATGGTACTCATCCTCCAGCCCTGTCTGACTTGATTTCTGCCGAACCACGATTTGACACTTGATGGCTTAACCTGCACCTGGAAATGCCTTTCTTGTTCCTGGAGCTGTAACTTGAACTTTTGATGGTATTACTTGACTCTGGATTATTCGGTTCTCGACCTGGATGTTTGAAGGCATTATTTGAACCTCGACACTTGATTCCTGAACCTTGGGGGCCAAGTCTGTTTTGGAAGGCCAAACTTGACCCTTGAATGCCTTATTGGTTTATTGAATGCCAAACGTATTACCTGGCAGTTCAAGGGACACTTAAAGGCAGAACGAGATTTTTTTTTTTTTTTTTTTTTAAAGGCAATACTTGATGCATGAGGATTAAACTTAATTCCTGACCTGACTCACGAGGGCCCAACTTGATTCCTGAGGTCTTAGTCTGACCCATGAGAACCTAATTGGATTCCTTAGGACCTGACTCAATTCCAGAGGGCTTAATTTGACTCACATGGACCTAATTTGTTTCCTGAGGCTCTGACTCAATTCCTGAAGTCTTAATTGGACTTACGTGGAGCTAATGTAATTCCTGGGGACCTGACTGGATTCCAGAGGTCCCAACTTCAACCTTGAGGACCTAGCTCATTTCCTGTACTGGAACCTGTGGGTTGCTGGACTCTCAAAAGATTAACTTGTTTCCTGAGAACTAGCTGATATCTGAAGAGCTTATCAGATCCCTAAAGGCATTACCTGACTCTGTGTAATTGACCTTACCTTTGGCTGCCTGATGTGAGTTCTGTAAAGCTAATTAGATTAACTGACATAACCTGGGGAAATATTTTGATTTAGAGTGAGCTTGTATTATTTTTACGTTCAGGTGTCTAGCCTGGACAGGTAGGGAGTATATTATTTTTCTTGCCTGATTGGTCCTTGTTACAAGGCCTAGTTTTGTGTTCCTTTTTCTACTTAGTACCCGACTTGTCTTATTTTCTTGTTCTAGCTGGATTCCTGATTTGACTCTCCCTAGTAAATGAAAGTTAGTCATGTAATTGGTATAAATTAGTTTTGAAGATTCTTTAGTTTGTGCTGCTTATCTACGCCTGAACCTGTCCTCTCAGCATTTGCTTTCTTTTAATAAAACATGGTAAAACTAATTTCTTCCAGCACCCTTCTTAAGCTCAAACCTAAAGAACTCTTTCACAAATGAGCAGTACATCCTCAAAATTAAATAAAAATATAATTTTCTATTTGTCTTAGCTCTGTTTTTGCGCTTGTTGACTGATGGCAACACAACTGGCCTAAAGCTGTTCTTGATTAGGGTTGCAGAATACAGGGGAAGAGACTGCAATTTCTGTATCAAGTTTGTTTAAAACCTTTGGCAAAATTTTTTACAAACCATAAGGGAGAGAAAAGCATACCACAACAATGAGAGATAATGCACCTTTCATTAAGATGTATGACAATGCAGGCACTTCAGTGATGGGTGTAGGAAAAAAAATGCATTAAAGAATTTCTTATGTTATTACTGCAAGATTCCTCTCTGATTAAAATGGCTGAACAACTTCTTGAGCTGACAATGTTTGGCTGTGTAATGTTTCCCCATTGTCCTCTGATTGAAGTTCCAAAATATTCTTTCCTTCAACAATATTGTAAGGTCAGCAATGAAATACTTTTCTCAATCTGTTATTTTCCATACATGCACAGCATACCCTAAAGCTGATCTTGACAGTATTTAGTAATGTCAGTATAGTTTTCTATTTTTCCATGGCTGGATACAGAGCTATGATCAGTGAACCAGTGAAAAAGCACACTCACCCATACTCAGTCTAGCTTGCTAATTTATAGGATGTCAATGCTTGGAGTGGTCTTAAATGCACCACTAAAGTTTGCCAAGCCTAAATGAACCAAGAAGAGGGAGGGAGACAAGGATGGAAAAAAGAGAAGACTTACATGCCTGTATTCTTCTACCACTCTGTTTTCTATTTGTTTAGAATTTCTTATATGGACTGTTCTTGTGGCTCAGGTCTACTGGCTTTCATTCATACAGACAGTGCAGCTTATATCCTATGCTTCCACTTGGCATGGTGGGCTTCCTGTGTTCTTCCATGTGTTGCAGAATATTTCCCTCTAATTTCTTGCTACCCTCCTCACACTGTCACCACCATCCTATGAAAAATGAAAAATTCCCACCTGTAAGCGAAAGTGCATGCAATTGGGATTTCTTCTGGAATAATTATGACTGCATTTAATCTAGTTTGGGGCAGGAGTAAAGCAGGATGTAAAGTGGGATGTAAGGACGATTAATCACCCTTTATCAGTCGGCTTTTCCCAGCACCCATCAGCTGAATCGACCTCCATAAATCCTGGCCAGCTGACAGTGCACTCCATCTCCATTGCCATGCTCAGCTACAGGTTTATTGTGCACAAATTCCATTCAGAAGAGTGACGGATGACCTCCACATGCATACACACCCATGCTCACACACTCAAGAATACTCATATGCAAGTACACAGGCTGGAATGCAAGCACAAATGTACCACCTTTCTGGTACATTCATGCTTTGGTATGCACCAAAACAACCAGACATTCATAGTTACACACTCACATCTTATATTGTAGGGATTGTCAAATAAAGCTGGAGCTCAAATAATGCACATACACAGTAATTGCATCTTACTTGGCCTTGTGCACATGGGGTTTTGATGATACAAGAGAGCATGTTCTTAAAAAAAATGTCAGACAGGGAAAGTGTCACTGTGACAACAGCACAGCAGGATGAAAGGGCATTCTACATTTTATGTAGAATCCAGTCTCCGGCCAGCTCACACTCACTCCTATGGGCAATTTAGAGTCACCAATCACATTTTTGGACTGTGGGAGGTAACCAGAGTATCTGGAGTAAACCCACACAAGCACAGGGAGAACATGCAAACCCCTGCTGGGTTTCGAACCAAGTTTCGAACTGTTGCCTTCATGCTATGAGGCAATAGCCACCGTGCTGCCACTACCCAAACTAATTAAATCCCAAATCAATCTAAACATGTCATTATATTAATAAATTAAAATAGTTACATTTTCTCTCTTATGCACTCATGCACACACACCCACACACACCACACACCTCACACCTCACACCAGTTTTGTTGTTGTTTCAGTCTGTTGTTGCATTGAATGTTGTATTGTTCTGCATTCTCAATTTAAAAAAAATAGTTACATGTAGACCGTTAAACTGAACCTCTCTTGGTTATAATATGCCCCTGGCAAACCTAACATTTGTTTCCACAGCTAAGTGTTATGCATGTACTTTGTCAGTCCTTTCAATGTATTTTAAAGGATAAGCTGAGGATTTTCCAAGTTGGTCTTAAAGACAACTTTAAAAGAGTAGATAACCATCATGTACTGTATAAGGTGGTCCCAATTTGAATGGAATAGGCTTTGTTCAGTTTGTTCCTCCCACCAAGGGTAGGAAATAAGAGAGCACTGCTTGCACTTTAAGTAACTAAAGATCTTTTGTCTCACTCAGTCTCTAAGCTGTGTCTCTCACCAAAGTAACCTATTCATCCAAATCAGAAATCCAGTAATTAATAAAAATGTTGCAACATATTCCAGTCAGCCTAACCACTGTGACCAGGTTTAACCTTTCCTGGTTTCTTAATAAGAACACCTGTGAACTAATCCATTCTTCAAAAAACCTCACACCATTACTGACATTTGGAGCTTCTGTGAGCCACATCATTGGTGCTTGTCCAGAAGTGACACCTACATGTCTGAAAAACAAGTTGAATCTGGACCAAATAAAAGAAAAATTAATTTGAACTCATTTGTTTACACTTTTGCACAAGCATTTTATGTTCTGAATCACTGTACAGTACAGTTTGTGCACTGGGGGCCCATGGTCTCTATCTTGCCTAGGGTGTAACAGACACACAGGCCGGTCATAGTAAAAAAACATAATCGAGGCAGCAACATTTTACTTTCAAATGTATTTGTATTGCAAATTACTGCAGTGCTATTTAAACAGCATTTCCAGGAGACAGGTTTAGATTCAGTAAATCCATTAACCTTTCACTGTATTAGGCTGTTATAATGAAACTGAACACATCTTGTAGGATATGCTTATGCTGCATAAATCATAAGAAAGGATACATACAATATCTTACTTTTGCAAAGACCTTAACTTAAAATGAAAAATGAGATTTGATCAGAAATCAAGGAGGCCAATTTAAAAATATATAATGAACTAAAAACACATGAGGAATAAAAGAGAAAGGAAGAAAACACTGTCTAATGGCCTTTTATAGGACAGGTTGAGTGTTCCAGCATAACACAGCTGGAGATGTACTGTGCATACACACCCAAACATATAATATGTAATGCTGAAGCTTTGTGGCATAGACTCTGATGAGTCCAGACTATCTGTAATGTTTTTTATCAAAGTTTGCATAATAGCCTGTGTGAAGTGTGTGTGCATCACAGACCAGAGAGTGTGTGTGTTTGGGTGACTGGGTAAAATAGACTGCATGGGCATGAAGGACAATGAGGGAAATGTAATACTGATTGATTGACTGTGTCCTAGACTGGGTATATGCAAAGCAGGACAAATGGGTGTGTGTGTGTATTTGTGTGTGCACGTGCGTGCATGTGTGTGTGTTGTGAGAGGTGTATGCAGAGCTTGGCAGAGCTGCTCTCTAGAACATGACAAATAAGATTAAAATGCAAAATACAGGCAAGGAAGTAACAAGTGAAACAGCTCAGGTCTTTTTAGTGTATGCTGAAAAATTTGTAAGTTGGAAGGGTGACATTAGATCAACTCTGGGCTTTGTCATATTGTCGCCCATCATTGCTCCAAGGCCATCTTGAGATTACTGTCAGCTGTTGACCCTGCCTTATCTAAATGAATCAATCTGGACTGATTAAAAAAGCAAGCAGTGATTTCTGAATTGCTACAACTTTAGTGATGCTGCTCAACATATTCAGCCATTATTTGTGTTGTGACATTAACATTTGATAAAACAAGATGGAAAATGCCAATATGCAGAGTCCAGTTGTTCGATAAATCAGTGCAGGCCCAGTTAGTAACAGCAGATTCATAGGACACAGTGCAGATGATATAGTGATTGAATATGGTGGTGTGTTAGAGCTTTATCCCATCCAAGTTTGTCAGATATGGCATTTGGAATCCTATCAACTCTCAGTGACAGACTGTGAGCTTTCTGTAAAACAATTTATGTAAAGTGCATTGTAAAAATGCCTTTCATTTTGCTTCCTCCCTCTCAAGCCTGAAATGTTTCAGTTTTTATCACAGCTCATTCTGCCACTCCAGTTGACATGACCATTGTCAGATTATAGTGCTCACTGAAAATAAATATAATCTAATGTCTTGCAGTCACTCTATTGTTTTGCAGTCTTGCTGTAATGTAGCATGTAGATTTTGTACCTAATTAAATGCCCCACAATGAAACTTGTGTGTTCTGTCACTGTCCTCCAATTGAAGTGTGATACATTAACCACAGTGAAACCTATACAAATATACAAATGCATAAAACACACAAATAATATTTTATGACTGTACTTTTGTTCTTATTGTAAATGACTCCAGCTAAGATTACAAACAAATTCTCATTGACCACTTTCATTACAAGATTGTGTGTGCATGTATGTGTGTATTTACCCTTGAGTGTGCTCTGTGTAGTACTTTATGCATGTGTATTTCTGTGGATGATATTTGTTTTATGGGACTGCTGACTGTCAGGAAGAGACCAAGCCATTATTCTTGGATTATTATAGCAGCACTGTAGTATGCAGAACCCACAGCTCATCATCAAATTGCATTCATATACTGTACATCATACGACATGCATATACATGTCTTCAAAAAGTTGCATGTATACACACACACACACACACACACACACACACAGAGGAATGAATATACGGTTGCCTGAGATTAAGAACAAGCAGGAATATGTCACCAATGGACATGTGCTGGCTGTGTGACATGTCGATGCTGTTGCGTGAGTGGCACAGGCAGGAAGAGGACATGGTGGAGAACTTCCATCACCCCACAGAGAGAGGGAGAGAGAGAAATGAATGACAGGAATAGAGATACAAAGCATTTTGGTCTCTGAATACTTGTAGGGGAACATACTGAGCTTTTCAGATTTTTATATTATTCTGTCATTAAGGGATGACAAGGCAGTATTACACATTGTATTCAATGTGTATTCATCATGGAATGGTGGAAAAGGTTAAGGGTCGGATGAGGTGAATGCAGCAGATATGAAAATAACTTTTAACTGTCTACAAAATCTTTTTGGCTCATACTCTTAATTTTGTTTTACAGCTTTGAAGACTTCTTATTTAGTAATATGTCACAGTGGTGGATTATAATATGGAATTTTCAACCTTTTGCATAATTGCAACAAGATACAAATATGAGGCCAGACATGAGACTATGAGACTTACTATTCCCTGCTTCCCTCATTTCTGCACCTATCCCTCTAAAATACATATTTTTCTTGTGTTCAAAAATTCTCCACAGGTATGTGCTTACTTCAGGCACTGAAACCAAAAAAGCATGATACAAACTAACATGGCAATCAAATTATAGTCTACCATAAATGGATGTAGAAATGTCCTTAAACATCAATTTCCATAACAACACCTATGCCCAATCCACCACTCATTAGACCTGTCAATGAGAAGAATTGCAAGAGTGCAGGTTTACTGATTTTTGTTGTGCAATTGAGGTTTTCCAGCAGCTGTTATTACGCATGACCATTAAGCACAGCAGTGGCTATTTATATCACTCACACTATTCAATAATTACATATACCACAATCACTATGTTATGTTGTGGTGGTGTGCTGGAGAAGGAGTGAAGGAGAGGTGTAGGACCCAAGTGCAGGACGAGAAAAAGGCTTTATTATCCTGGAGTTGCCAGGGCTCAGGAACAATACAAACAAAGATACTCAGATGAGAGGCCTGCTATATAGTCAGGTGAGAGACCTGCTGGAAACTCAGGTGAGAGGCTGGCCAGAGACTGGACGGGACCCTCAGCGGGGACGCTGTCGTCGGTGCACTGAGGCTCTCGAAGCCTGGGTGGAACATCAGTGGGGAAGCTGTCATCGGCGCACTGAGGCTCTCGAAGCCTGGGTGGAACCTCAGTGGGGAAGCTGTCGTCGGCACACTGAGGTTCTGTCGCTTGGGACGATGGTGATGCTGTCGTCGAGGAGCCTGGAGCCTGGTGAGGAGTCTGGTGATTCTGGCTGTGGCGCTGGAGACTCTGGCCGAGGTGGCAGAGCTTGGAGGCTTTAGCTGCTGCGGCTCTGGCCAAGTAGACGGCGCTGGAGATCCTGGCTGTTACGGATTTGGCTGAGGCGGCAGCTCTGGAGACTCTGGCTGAGGTGGCAGCGCTGGAGACTCTGGCCAAGTAGGCGGGCGGCACTGGAGACTCTGGCTTTGCGAGCCAGGGTGGTGGAGACTCTGGTGTATAAGGCCGGGACGGCGAGTGGTCATCGGGCAGTGGCTCCGTGAAGTCTTCTTCGGGCCACTGGGAACTGAGATGCTGAAGATTAATCTCAGCAGGGACGGTGTTGTCGGCACACTGAGGTTAATGGGGCTGAAAGGAAGGGTCCTCAGTGGGGACGGCTTCATTGGCACGCTGAGGTTCTGGAACCTGCTTCTTTGGACGGCAGTGGCGCCGTTGTCGTCGAGGCTGCAGGACAGGAGGTTCGGGCTGCGGTGCTGGAGGCTTGGTCTGCTGTGGCACTGGAGGCGTGAAGGCAGCTCGGGGCTCCGTCGAGGACACAGTGCTGGGCTCTGGCTGCGGGAGAGAGGACTCGGGCTGAGGGAGTGAGGACTCAGGCTGAGGGTGCATCAAGCGCCTCGTCAATACAGAACAAAAGTTCAGTACCTCCGTGTATTCCTGGGCGTTCTGGATGATAGCATCCAGGGTGTTCAGGAAACCGGAGATCAGTCGGTCCTCCGTGGTTGAGTCCGCTGGGTCCATACTTGGCGGGAACATTCTGTTATGTTGCAGTGGTGTTCTAGAGAAGGAGTGAAGGAGAGGCGTAGAACCCAAGTACAGGATGAGAAAAAGGCTTTATTTTCCTGGAGTTCCCAGGGCACAGGAACAATACAAACAAAGATATTTAGCATCCACAACAGCTGGTACTCATGTCTACAGTTTCTATCTATCTCCCACAAAGGAAAGCAGGGTCCATATATAGGGAGTAAGAAGAAAAGGCAGATTGAAAACAGGTGAAACTAATAAAGGTTAAATAACATAAAGCTGCCAGGGACCAATGCAGGAAAAAAAGGAACTTAACACAAAATAAAGGTCCCCGGCAGGAAGTCCAAAAAGGGAATCATGACACACTATCAAACTGAGCCCGGTTCTGTTGGAGGTTTCTTCCATTAGAAGGAGGTTTTCCTCTCCACTGTCACCAAGTCCTGCTCATAAGGGATTTGTTGGGTTTTTTTGTTTTTTGTGCCTTGAGATGATTGAATTGTGATTTGGTGCCATACAAATAAAAGTGACTTAATGAATTAAAACGCCTGAAAGGGCATTTTGTAGTACATGTATAGAAGTAGACCTTACAAATTAACTACGTCACTGTTGAACTGATGAACTTGAGGTTGAGAGGGACACAGACAGGGTAGGGAAAGCACTGACACATTGCTGTTTTAGTCTTGACAGAAGTTACTGTTGTAACACATTCTGCTTCTGTGTGTGTCTGGGTGTCTCTCTTTCAGTGACAGGTTTTCCATACCCCAGTACAGGAGCAGCCATGGCCTATAGAGGGACCCATTTGAGAGGAAGGGGTCGGGCTGTATACAACACGTTCCGTGCTGCACCCCCTCCTCCACCTCTTCCTGCTTATGGAGCGTGAGTCCCTGCTAACACACACATCCAACCAAGGCAAACACACAATTAAATGAACACTATACAACAAGTCTTCAAGACTGAAAACATGCTTCTGCACAAATCTAATTCACAGCTTACTCAAACACACATATACACACACACAAATATAAATAACAAATATATACATACTCCAACACATACACACTCATGCAGTAATATAAGAATAGCAAGTGGGAAACAAAAAGGCCTCCTTCTAATAGAGCGGAAAATTGCTCTTTGATTCCAGAATGGCCAAATTTGTCTCTTTTTTTCTAATGTGTCATTCTTTATTCAGCTGTGAATAGACTGCTATGACCTGCTCCTGCACACTCCAATAGGCCTGCTTCAGAGAGCAAGAGAAGCCTAGTGAATGTGAAGGGGGAGAGAGAACAGATATCTGAGTGTCTTAGGGGAGCAAGGGGAATGCAGACCAAGATGGTGAGAGTAAAGGCAGAGGGATGGGAGAAGAATAATGGATGTATGGTGTAGATTGACCACACAGAACTGTAAAATTAGTCATTTACTGCACAGTGGTACTCCTAATGTGAATATAGAAAAAAACAAAAAGTACAAATGCATTTTCTTTCATTTAGCTGTTAAAATTTCATAGTTCAAAACTTAAAAAAACAAGAGCTAATAATATAATATAGTATAGTAAAAATTGAACTTGTGAGATTTTCATTTATGTTTATTCCATGGGACTGTGTGTGGTGCAGGAGCTACAAGTGCACACAAGGCCTTTTATTTTTGACATATTGACACGGCATTGTTTTTCCATACTTCTGGCAACACTACAGACGAAATGTGAAGCAGTAACAAGTGCTGTTACATGCCATGCAAGGCATGGCAATGTGGTGTCCTTGGTGATTGTGTTTAAGTTTAAACAGCATGATGAGATGAGATTGAGATACTTGCCCTCTTTTGAAATCAGTGCCCTGTCTGAACTCAGTTTAAAGTCAGTAAGTGAATATATAACTAAAATCTAGCAAAATGATGACGCCTTACATTCCAGAAATCAGAGTGCTTCTTTGACTCAGTGTTGATGGCTGCATGTAGGAATATAAGCTGCACATAAACACATTATACCATGTTTTTTTTTTATTTGTACAGTAAACCATACAACACTATCACATGAAGCTTTTTTCAAAACAATGCTTCTTTTGTTAAAAGATTTGCTAGAGACATGTATTTCGCGTTTATAAAGACGTGTAAAACAAAGCATAGCAAAAGCCTCCAGCTTTGGAGGTCATGTACCTGTTAGAATTTTGTACCCCTTTAGGAATTAAGAAAGAGCAATATAGAGAGAGGTTTCATTAAGCTATTGCTGCAATGAATAACCAAGTACTGTAAAAATAAATAAATAGAATGGTCACTCAACTTTAGGCCTGTTTATAGTTTCATAACTCATTTGTTTTGTAATTTGCTATTGGAGGGTGTTGCTGAGATAAGAGTGGTGCAGTTTGATAGCTGGTCATTGAAATTTGTTGATATTAGACATGTTAATAGCTATTCATCAGATTTTCAGACTAGAAATTACTGTTTCTGGAGAACTTACCTACTTACTTACTTTGTGCTTTCAACTGGGTACTTCCTCTCCACCTTAGAGAGGACCTGGAATAACTGAAATTGTACTTATGAACAATTCATGCCAACATAGTAGAAAGTAGGAGTGGGAATCCACGATTCAATTCGATTTCAATTTGGAGGCCCACAATTTGATGCATCTATGTACCGATGCACCAATGCGTCATTAAAACCCCACAGCCCATGTTCAAGCCAGAAACTGAACTTTCCGAATATATTTCCAAAGATCGTCTGCCAAATTTGGATTAAGTCAGACAAACTATATACGGAATCATTTAAAGCAGAAAACCTTTCAAATGGTATAAACCAATCTAGGATGGAATTATCACAGCGACAAGAGTTCCTTAATGTTTAACAAGACAGTAATTCTTACCTTGCTGATGTGTACAGATCCACACATGTACTGAAATTCAAAAAAGTGCTGCATATCAGTTTTTTCGTAAGACTCTAGGGAACAAAATGCCTCCAAGTTTTTAGTCCACAAGACATATCATCCTTGAGTAAAATCCATAAAACCATCGTCTTTCATTTTTCAGTCCTCATTAAAAAGTTTTAATTCCGTTTGTTCTCCGGTTGTTTTCACCATTTATTTACCATGAACAGACAAACAGATGGTAGATTCTGCAGACTCCTGCTTTCCTTCTGATTTAACTTCATGAAATCCAAAATGACTCCAAACTGTAGCTTTTAATGAAGAAGGCGCTGCCATTTTCTCATTTAGCTCACACACTTAAACATACAAGCCTAAATGTAGGCTGCTTGTAGTCCATAGTGGTAAAATGTATCTGACTGGTGGACTTTATTCAATCAAATATTGACAATGATTATTAACTTTTCTGCATCAATTCAGAATCGTTCCAAAGTGAACGACGATGCATTGAAAAAATGATTATTTTCCCCACCTCTACTAAAAAGCTTTCATTATCCTGCTCCATGGCTTTCTCTCTCTTTTGGCTGTTAAAGCACAGTCTGTTTTGAGGAGTGTATCAGGAATCCTAGGCACAAACTGAATCTCCTGCATTTTATGTTAGGTTGAATTTCTACTGAATCAGAATTGTTGAAGTTGAGTTGTTTTTCTTAAGTTCATACATTCTTTACTAAAAGGCCACGTCACCCCTCTGTTTCATTTCACTTCAGTGTTTAAAAAAAGCTTACTGTTTCTGTATCCTCTGTCAACAGCGTGGTCTACCAGGATGGCTTTTATGGGGCAGAAATATATGTAAGTGAAAATGTTTTAATATGTGTATATTCCTTATTTAGTTGTTCATTTAAAGGTTAGTGGGGCACTGTGTGTGCTGAGCATTTGATCCAGTGCTTTACATAAAGTCAGATGTTGTATTTGCAGTTTCCTTTTTACAGAGCCCCTTAAGTATTAGGTGGAAATTATTTTTTTAGATTTTGTTTTGTGTTCCCTCGCAATAGTTTTGCGTTCGCTTGCAATACTTTTTGTCTTACCTGGCAAAAAGATTTGCATAGTGTGCATTACATTAGCATTGCTGAGCCCTTGAACACAGCATGCAGGACACATTCACTTCCGTCACATTTTGAATGGTAGCTATTGCGGGCTACTTCCAGCTAAGTTGGCTAGTATGAAAACGAATATATGGTTTAAAAAAAGACAAAGACAGTTTAAAGTCAATCTGCAACCGCAGTGTTATATTACATTTTCATTTTGTTGAAATGAAGGGAGCCAGCAAAATAGCCTACCCGGACGAAATGTGACAACAAGCAATGGGTTGTAATGGGAGGCTTTTAGCAAGTGGCTAATTAACGTTATTAATGTAGTGTTAGGTAAGCTAATGTAATGCACAGAATGTAAATCTTTTTGCGAGGTAACGCAAAACAAAGTCTAAAAAAATAATTTCCACCTAATACTTAAGGGGCTCCGTACCTTTTGGTGATTTTTTGTTCATAATTTAAGATGGTATTGAATTCCTCTGTCTTATCTCAGGGAGGGTATGCAGCTTACAGATATGCCCAGCCAACTGGTACTGCTGCGGCTGCATACAGTGACAGGTATGTCTACTTCCTGTTTCCTTCTCAGGTTTCTCAAAACACACTGTGTATCTTGTTGGCTTTAAAAGATCTGCACAAACATTTTGATAGTGGCTACAATCAAAAATAGGTCCTTTTCAGTGGAAGATGTGAAAACTGACTGGATGTGATGACATCATGTAGATCATTCATAGAACAAGGAGGAAGAACTTTCTCATAGCTGTAGGGTTTAACCCCCAGGGTTTTGTGGCATCTTCTCCTGATAACACCGAAACAAACTTAATTACTCCATCAATTTTGATCGTACAGATAAAAGCAATATATCATTCAAATGTGTAAAGGGTCTAGTTTTAGTTGTATACCATCATAATAACAACAAAACGTGGTGCTTTTGTAAAATAAAGAAAGCAGACAGGGTGCGCTCTCTGTCTTCTCTCTCTCTCTCTCTGTGACCTCGCTTCACAGACGTAAATAAAACGTAAATAAAACAAGAATCTCAGTGAATACTTGCCTCATAAAATAAGAACTATATGGCTAGAAAGCTTGAAATGTTTTCTTTTAAAAGAAACAATTCAAGTCAAAAACGAATCACCACATTTTATTTAATCCGTATGAACCTAAGGAGAAGTAGGGCATGTCAAAACTTGTCCAGGGCCCCAAAACACCCTTAAACCCCAGAGGGTTAATGAGAGCAGGTTTGTATTTGATATTGTTAGTATTATTTTTTTTTTTTTTAGTGGTAATAATAGTAGTGGTAGTAGATCTAAATCCTGTCACTAGATCATTATAGGCTAAAGTAATGAGCATGAAGGAATTCCAACCCTGTTGTTATGCAGCGTTATGCAATTATGTTTTGTAGGAAACACAATAGCAAATAGCAGTTTTCTATTAATGTAATGAAGACATGCTGTTAATTAACATAACTGGTAAATTTCAAATATGTTAACACTGAAGATAGATCGATATAAATATTTTATAAATGTTTTTATTCATACTTTATTAATTAATGAGCTTGTTTGAAAACTCTCGCATCCATTTCAGGATCCTGTAGGAATAATTATAATTGTTGACTCAATACTGTAATTCATTTATTTCATTCAATTCACTAATCTTGCTTTATGATGCAAGCTGCAGGAGTAAATGTTGCCTTACACATCCCACCAATCTCTATGAAAGCTCACCAGGACAGATAGTGACCATAACCTAAAACAGTTTAACATCCTTCACAAGGCTGTAGAACAATGTGGATACACAGAAGAGAAGACAGCACAGGTTGTCTTGCACCTCTAATCTGTGAACCTCTAGGGTCTTTATCATACTGTACCACCCCTGCTCTGGCCCCTGCCCTGGGCCCCACTCTTCGCAGGACTGCTGCTCACATCCCTGTGCAGCTGTCTTCAGCTCTCACAGCCTGCAATGCTGCTAGTGATTGTTCCAGATCAAAAGTGATATGTGTTTAAGGAGAAAAATGTGTGTGCATACGTGTCTGGGAGCGCTACACACACTTGCTTACCATTGCTGTCTTGGCGTGTGTGTAAAGGTGCTTGGGGAGCTAATCTTAGGGAGATTGAGCATGTCAGACCTGATAAGAAACAGCCACAGCAGGAGCCTGTAGGCCTCCGATAATGTAAGATTTATCAGAGATGAGGAGTGAGCAGCGTGCTCAGGAGAATTATGAGGAGAGTGGAGCAGGTGAGGGGGCAGGTCTCTCTCCTCAAAACTTATTTCATTCCCTTTGTTTTTCTCTTCCCTGACATTGCCTCTTTCTCACTCTTTTCCCCCTGCTGTGTTACAGAGTATATCCCCCTTCACTCTCTCTACATTCCATCTTTTATATTATGTCACTCCTGTTTTTTAAGCTCTCCTGATTTAAAGGGAAACCTGAGTAGATGGTTGATACTGCCAACAGATTTGTGCGTGTGTGGATGAGAGAGTGGGTACATCCATGTGTGTGAGGGTGGGGGAGTTAGGGAGAGCAGCAGCAGGTGAGAGAGTAAATGTGTGTTTCTGAGTAAGTACAACAAAGAATTATGTGAATGAGGCAGGAGACTGAAGTGTCCAACCCTTCCTCTGAACAAATTGTTCTATACTAAGTCATAAATACTCCACAATATTCCAAAAATGAGGTATAGACTTATACGGCATGTCAGAAAAAGAGAGAAAACTCATGCAAGTTCTGCCTACAACAGAGACAACTTTACAATGAGCAAAGAATTCTACTTGGTCAGGCACAAGACACAAAATAAATTTGCACCTGTTAAGAATTCAGCATAAAAATATACTCCTTTAGCATCAGTTATACAGTCCTGTAGCTAACTTTGCCTCAGTGTCAGTCCTGTTATTCCTGACTCCTCAGTTTGGAAAGGCCTTGTGTCTCTGGTTGGGTCCAGTGTTTTTGAAGCAATGAAAGAGTTCCAGAGGGTTGATGATTGGAATCAAAGAAATCATTGCCTTGTAGTTCCTTTAAAGCTGTGTGGCTAACAATAAAACTTAACACATCATACATGAACAAGAGTGGGCTATGTTAGTAGTCAGGCAAAAAACGGTGGTCCTTTCTTCTTAGCCCTTTGTTGCAGTGCAGAGGTACAGAAGAGAGATCCATTAGTTTTATTGATACAATTATGTATTAGTATATTCATGAGATGCTGTAAATGCTGAGACAATGAACAGAGTTCAGGGAGGAATTGATAAGCTGAGGACTCTGACAAACTGAGTCGTGAGAGACGTGAAGCCTTTGTATTCAGTTCGATTCAGTTCAATTAATTTTTATTTGTATAGCGCCAAATCACAATACAATCATCTCAAGGCACTTTACAAAAGACAAAAAAACCCAAGAAATCCCTTATTAGCAAGCACTTGGTGACAGTGGAGAGGAAAAACTCCCTTTAACGGAAGAAAAAACCTCCAGCAGAACCGGGCTCAGTTTGGGCGGCCATCTGCCTCGACTTGTGGGGGTGAGTGGATAGAGGAGAGAGAAAAGAACAGCAACAATAAACAACAAATAGACACTGCAGGTTGGTGGGGCCAGTAACTGCACATCAGTGATATACAGCTCCAGGACCAGGGACACCTGCAGAAGGTACAGAGAGAGAGAGAGAGAGAGGGAGGGAGAGAGCACAAACTAGGGGAGAGAGAGAGCACAAGGTTAGTAACATTCAATGGTGGAATATACGTGGGGGGGGGGGGGGGGGGGGGGGGGGGGGGCAGGGGAGGGTTAGGGTAGGGGAGCTCAGTGCACCGATAGTCCTCGGGCAGTCTAGGCCTACAGCAGTATAACTAAGGGATGGTTCAGGGTTACCTGAAGCCAGCCCTAACTATATGCTTTGTCAAAGAGGAAGGTTTTAAGTCTAGCCTTAAAAGTACTGAGAGTGACTCCCTCCTGAACCCAGACTGGGACCTGGTTCCACAGGAGAGGAGTTTGCCTCCCATTCTACTTTTGGAAACTCTGGGAACCACAAGTAGATCTGCACTCTGAGAGCGAAGTGGTCTTTTGGAATAATATGGTACTATGAGGTCTTTAAGGTATGAAGGAGCTGGATCGTGAAGGGATTTGTACGTGAGAAGAAGGATTTTAAATTCTATTCTGGATTTTATAGGGAGCCAATGAAGAGAAGGTAATATAGGAGTAGTATGATCTCTTTTGCTAGTCTCTGTCAGGACTCTGGCTGCAGCATTCTGGATTAACTGGAGGCTTTTTATGGACATACTGGGACATCCAAATAGAATCAGAATCAGAATGAGCTTTATTGCCAAGTGAGTGTGCACACACACACAAGGAATTTGTTTTAGGTACGGGGGGGGTACTCCAGGGCAAACAGACATAAATACAAATGCTACAAAGGGTCAACAATGAACATAAATGCTACCGAAATGCTACAAAAAACTAAAAGAAAAAAATGCACAGATAACCTGAAAAACAGGATGAAAGGGGAACTAATTGGTGTGCAAAGAGCAAAAAGGTGCCAGTGTCATAGTGCAGGTTGTGGAAGGAAATGGTGGAGAGCTACGAGTTTAAGAGTTGGATGGCCTGAGGGAAGAAGCTTCCTTTGTGCCGGGCTGTCTTGATGTTTGGAGCTCTGAAGGGCCGGCCAGAGGGTAAGCGCTGGAAGAGGTGGTGGCTCGGGTTGAACTTCTTCAGCTGGCGCAGGAAGTACAACCTCTGCTGGGCTTTCTTCGTGATGGAGTCGATGTGGAAGTTCCACTTCAGGTCCTGAGAGATGGTGGTGCCCAGGAACCTGAATGACTCCACTAGTGCCACAGTGCTGTTCATAATGGTGAGAGGGTGGTGGGTGGGGGCATTTCTCCTGAAGTCCACAACCATCTCCACTGTTTTGAGTGTGTTTAGCTCCAAGTTGTTGTGACTGCACCAGCAAGCCAGCTGCTCCACCTCCTGTTTGTATGCAGACTCTTCACCGCCCTGGATGAGACCAATGACAGTGGTGTCATCTGCAAACTTCAGGAGTTTCACAGAGGAGTCACAGGAGGTGCAGTCGTTTGTGTAGAGGGAGAAGAGCAGTGGGGAGAGAACACACCCCTGGGGGGGGGGCCGGTGCTGGTGATGTGGGAGCCAGAAGTAAATTTCCCCATCCTCACTAGCTGTTGCCTATCCGTCAGGAAGCTTGTAATCCACTGACAGGTAGAGTCGGGAACGGAGAGCTGGGAGAGTTTATTCTGGAGGAGTGATGGGATGATGGTGTTGAATGCCGAGCTGAAGTCCACAAACAGAATCCTTACATAAGTCCCTGGTTTGTCCAGATGTTGCAGGATGTAGTGCAGCCCCATATTGACTGCATCATCCATGGACCGATTAGATCGGTAGGCAAACTGCAGGTGTCCAGGAAGGGTCCAGTGACGTTCTTCAGGTGGGCCAACACCAGTCTTTCAAAGGACTTCATGACCACAGATGTCAGAGCCACTGGTCTGTAGTAGTAATGAGTTACAGTAGTCTTACCTTGAATTAACAAATGCATGGACTAGTTTTTCTGCATCATTTTGAGACAGGATGTTCCTAATTTTGGCAATGTTGCAAAAGTGAAAGAAGGCATTTGTTTTATGTGTGAGTTAAAGGACATGTCCGGGTCAAAAATAACTCTAAGGTTTTTTACAGTAGTGCTGTCTGTTTCTGACTATGGAATCAGTAATTAGCAGAGTTCTATCTATAACATGACCATAGCCAGTCCATCATATTGGCCTTATGGGTGGAGCAGTGGATGGAAAGTGGTTAATTGTTTTGCCAATCCCAGAAAATAATTTAAGAAAAAAAATTAATAAGTTAATCATTAAATAATGAATCAAGAAAGATATTAAAACCAGCTAACTGATTACATCTTAACACATATGACAATATTTAGCTTGTAACTGTTTTGTGTGACTGTAAATTGAATGTTTTTAGGCTTTGGACTATTGGTCCAACCACAAAGTAATCTAGGCAAGACAAGGCAACTTAATTTATATAACTCAAGAAAATCTAAGTGCTTTATGTATGCAAAAAGCAAGAACAGGCATTCATAACTAGCATACAGTTGATTAAGACAAAATGAATAACATTGTTAAAATGAAATAAAATACATAAAATATAAATTAAAAGACAAAGACAATAGCAGATCAGACACACAGCAATAGTGCAGTAATAACTTGCTTTGAATGCACCAGAGTTAACAATAATGTAGCAGAGACGCTAACCAATCACAGGCACAGGAAAAAAGCCGTTTGGATTTGAAAGTGTCTGTTTGGTTCTGACTCATGGCTCTACCAGCTGTTGGCTTACCAGAGCTCTCTAAGAGCCCTGGTGGAGCTCAGGGAGATCAGAATATCCACTGAGGAGAAGCACTGAATGAGCTGAAGTTGTCTAACAGTCTCTTTGGGAAGACCAATCAAGACCTCTAAATCTTGCTATTTGTTTGAGATGATAACATGCTGATTTAGCTGTGGCCTTGATCAGATCAGTGATCACTATCTACACACTGAAGCATGCATTGTGTATACAGTATGCTATAATATAGTAATAATAATAGTGATTTATTATTGAGAATAAAAACGTTATTTCCATCTAAAACATTAACATACGTCCATCTTTCCTTTCCTCCTTCCCGGTAAGCCGCCTATACTGTCCCTTCTTGAAGTTGTCTTCTGTATACAGTACCCACAAATGAACAAGAGACAGTGAAAGGAATTTAAAGAAAGTGATCTGTTGGCATCAGGCAAAGAGGGATAGAGGGGTGGACTGGAAAAAAGAAAGAGGCGTTAAGGGAAAGGATTAGTTCCAAATCAGTGCTAGTGAAAACACTGGAAATAATCCTCCTGAGAAAGACTGAAAGAGCTATAGAGGGAGATGGCAGCTAGTGGAGGCATCAAGGATGGAAGGAGAGAATGAGGTGAAGAACCCGATGTAGACGAGACATCATAAGAGAAATGTTATAATTCTGCAAAATTCTTTGTTATTTTACTTCTCAACTTTGTCTTTCTGCTAAATATTTTTTTTCTTTTTACAACCATGTATTTCCTTTCTTCCCTATGCTTTCTGTCTCTGTTTCCACAACCTAAGGGATAACCTTTTTCTTTTTTTCTTGTCGATCATAATCTTATTCCCCCCCCCCTTCAGCCATCTACTATTCTTATCATTCTTTCGTTCCCTTTTTTTCTCTGTGACTGATTTTACTTTCATTGCAATGCTTCTCCATCATCTGCAAGATAAGACACTTGTCTCCTTTTCCTTATAAATTGAAATGGGTAAAACAAATCATCGCAATCATACACTCACCTTACAACGTACATTAATAGGGAAACATTGATTGCATTTTTATCCCATAGGCCTGTCCTTAGCGTGAGTGAGAGAGGGAAATGATTATAGATCTCTCCTCTGGACCCCAGTTAAAATCGAAGACCCAGTGCCCTATGTGTCTCATGCAAAGGCATTGTAGTTGGTTGGCACTCCATATCCATTATCAGCCTGTTCAATCAGAGCCAACATGTGCAAGGTCTAGTGGTTGAAAGAGAAACAATTAACAGTATTTCCCAACTGATTACATTCACCTTTGATTTGTACTGGTTCAAAGAATCCATACAGTTTTATGTTTAGGGAATAAGTCAAAATGTCACTCTGAGTGTAAATCTACTGCCTCATAAGCAAAAACACACAGAGCTGTCCTAACCTGTTAGTTTCTCTTTGGAGTTCTAAGCAGATAGTAAATACAGAATAATATACACTCACACTGTGGGAAGTGGAGAAAATAAAATTCATTTAAAATTACAATACGTCTATTCAAATAAATACTGATAGCATTTAAACTTATGTTGTTTGGGATGCAATCTCCTACAACTGTATTATCACATATAATTTGTTATGGATGCATGATCCTTGACACAAGACTTGATTAAGTTTTATAACTTTCATTATTTCAGAAGATATTAGGTTCCCCTGGTACCTATTTCTTCATGAAAATCTGTTTCATCAAATCACAATAAAGTAAAACAGGAACCTTTTTCAATATACATTAGGATTACTGAATGGTTTCTGGGGCTCTGGTCTAAATGTATTAATGCTGCCAGGGGTAAGCTGAGGTTTGCTGTTATGAGTGTCTGAAGAGTACTTAAAGATACAAGATACACACAGTTCAAAGACAGTGGGACTAGTGTGGGGTAAATAGTAGCCCACAGGCAAAATTTAGCCCTGGGTATCCTTGCTAACTGGTCCAGCCCGGCCTTGATGTTGTAGACAATGAAGAGTAGACAGTGGGTCTTTTTAACCCTTCTGTTGTCTTCGGATCAGCCAATGTGTAAAATATAGGGTAAAATATATGTTATTATGCTGGAAACAAGTTCACTAAAAAGGTGAAACTAAAAAATGACTGATCATTTTAGTTTAATTTGAAGACAGTATGACACACCTTTTGTCCATTCTTATAAAGCATGAGGTATAAAATGATCACCATTTTTTTAGTTTCACCTTTTTAGTGAACTTGTTTCCAACATAACATATATTTTACACTCATAGTAGGGAACCATCAGTGTCATTTTTAGTTAATTATATGGAAGAAAACCAAAATTATCACATATTAACTTTTGAAAATGGGTCAAATTGACCCGAAGACAACAGGAGGGTTAATTAGTGTTGTTAATTAGTGAAGGCACCTTTACAGTTTCTAGCTCAGACTGTAATCTGGAATAAACTGGAGCAATGATTTCAGTACTGGTGGACTACCATTCACAATCCCTAGAGGGATATTGTATCCTTGTTAAATACAAGCATACTGATGATATGTCCATATTTAACTACACTGGTCTGGTCTGTTCACTGGTCTCAGAGCAGCTGCAGTGAGTCTGTCATTTTTATTCAACACTCTTTTGTTTTCTCCTCTCTAGTTATGGCAGAGTCTATGCAACAGCTGACCCATATCACCATACAATTGGTCCTACAACCACATACAGTGTGGGCACTATGGTGAGTCTTTTCCCTCTTTCTTACCTCCCAACCATCTGAATATAATTCCAGACTGTATGAGATAATGTGATAAAGTGGTGCGGCACCTTCACACTGTTGTCTCTGATAACATACTGTAGCAACATAAAACATGGATGATAAATTTTGCTTGAGACTTATTTTACACCAGAAAAGATCTACAGAACTACTCATATAAACAACTAATTAACAAGAAAAAATAACTCACATCAAATCAATTGCTGACATTCTTTATATTAGTAGGAAGATCAACATCAAAAGAGCCTATTCTTACTTTTCGACAGGTTGTTCCTATGAATTGTATTTCCCTCTGAGAGATCCATTTTAATGTTTAATGTGAATCTTTGCCACTTCAGTAAATGAAAAAGGGACATTGCCTTATTCTCAAACTCCCCATTCAATTTCATTGGCTTGAAGCTACTTGCTTGAAATCCAATCGAGACTGAGTATTCCTCCCAACAGGAAAGAGTCTCTTCAAATTGTGCAAGGGGAGATAGTCGAATGGTTAATGTTTGTTTTTAGCTAGCTTTGCAGCTAACATCAAAGATGAAAAAAAATGTTCAAAAAAAGAAACAGAGCACCCCAGAAGACGGGGGAGAAACATAAAGTACAATTTGTTTTCTTTTGTGAGTGTGGGTAGGGACTTCCTCCAAAGATTAATGACCATCTAGTACATGCTTCACCGTGCCATGGGAGATTAAAGTAGAAACACAGAAAGATAGACTACAAAAGATGGAAAAGTAGAAGGAGTTTCTGGAAACAAACCAACTGCAGCAGGAGCTGTAGCTCATTGCAGCATCTTGGACTCCATACAGATGAGAGTTGATGCTGAGTGCTGATGTGCTTGTGGTGATGGAAATCGAAAGCCCTGCCATTTCCCTCATGCGTTCCTCCAAACACCACCCTTCCCCCCTAGTGCAGCTGCTAGCTAAAAGCCTTCATTAATTACGACCATTTTTTCTTCTTCATTTACTTAATTAAAACAGTGGCCTGTGTTTCCCTCCTTATTGCTCTACACTTTCTTCTCTTTTTCTTCAAATTACTCCTCCCTTTTCCCCACCTTCCATATTTTATCCACATTTTATTCCTGATTTGCAATAATGAAAAAACACTCATTTCATTTCAAAAGGATCTTGCATTCTTAACTGCAGCCCCAAATAAAACTTAATAAGCCCAAACTGATTAGATCTAAGTAATAATCGTCAGACTAATATAGGTACAATTAGGGATTATATAAGTGAGTTATTGTACCCTTAATTACTCTAAATGTGAAAAATCTGAAATGCTAATGTATCTACTTATCGTACCTTGTGTGTTTTTTGGGGATTTTGTGTTGCAAGTTTATTTTCTACATTAAGAGATAAAATAAGAATATTTTTTACTAGCATTTCTTTCAGGTCATGTGGGCTTTTTTGGTTTTTGGCTGGATGAGACATTCTGCACTAGTTTTGGCCTACTCTTTTGGAAAGTTGTCAGACATCTGGATACAGGACTGGGTTACCAGGTCTGAGTGCATGTGGCTGTGATGCTTCAGACACCAGGTGGACAATTAACTAAAACCCAGCTAGAGTCCAGTTTGACTACCAGAGTCATGGTAACACCAATATGAAAGAGCTGTCTGTTGCATGCCAGCATTGACTGTCAAAGTAGGGAGTCTGTCCTATGAGTAGTGAGTTGGAAAGCATGGATGTAGAAGCTGGGTGTAGCCAGTCAGACATGTCAGACCTGCAGTTATAACACTCACCTTTTTATTAGCTGTAAATATGATCGTTCATAAAATTTAACCAAGTCTGTTAGTACAAAACTGTCACATCAGTACCATAAACACAATTTATGTGCCAAAGCTATAATCTATACCTGACCTTAAAGAGGAACTCTAGATTTTTAATGTGAGTCATCAAACATCATTGGGTTTGTAGGTGATGTAGAGTACTACTGCATCTGTGAAAAAATATCTATGAAGTCTTCTCTGTCTCCAGAGGAAAGTCTGACAAATGTCCTCAAATGATGTCACTCAGGCTGTAGACTGTAAGTTTGACGAGATAAAGAAGTGAGCTTACCAGATCTCTGCAGCCTGCACCGCATGATCATCAACTACCAGCAAAACACACCTGAGCCTCCAGTGTTAAATTGTGGGCAATCAAGGAAGACGATGCATAGAATAAAAAGAAAATATATAATTTTCATTTCTTTTAACTGCCCAGTACTTTCTAATCTGCCTCTCAAGATATTAACACTTTTTAAAAAATGTTTTAAATGATCTATGAAAGAATGGGCTAAAGAGATTTCTCCACTGCTTAATGCTTAGTCTAATGCACTTAGTTGAATCAAAACGAAAAACTTACCTTACCTACAAGGCTAATTCTGTGCTTGTGTATATACAGCAGTAAAAACAATACAATTACATTCTTTCACTTAACAAATTTCCACACTACTTTGTGCAAAAGTCAGTCTCAAATAAACAGAAGTCAAGTGGAAAAGGGAGGAAAGTTTCTTTGGAGGAAAGAGAGAAGTTCATTTTAATATTAATCTTACAAGCAAAGCTTCTACTTTGAATACTGATTGGAGCTTTTTCATCTTTGATGTTGCAGGCTAGCCTGTACAGAGGAGGGTGCAGTCGCTTCACTCCCTACTAGAAAAGAGGGAGGCACGTCCCCTTTTCCTTCCCCGCAAAACAGACAAAAATAACAACAAATGAAATAACAACAAAAAAAAATCTTCACAGTCTTCATGGAAAACTAAAAACAATATGCTTCTAGATGGCAAATGTGACCCTGAAGTGCAAGAATTATTCATCCCCTTTTACAAAGTATGCATTTATTGATGTAATGTCCTTATTGTACTTTGGAAAATAACATTTTGTTGCTTTGTATTGACTTGAATGTGTTTGCATTGAATTGTGGGGAAAAGGAGCTGAAAAAAATCAGGAGTCTCCCTCCGTCTCATTCTTTTCCACTAAGTTATTAGTCTGTAACTCAGCTCCTTTGGGGTGGCCTGTTGCGTTTTAATTTTAATTCCACCTTATTTCCTTACCTTTATTGTTTCAATTAGTCATTTCCCCCATATACATTAAGAGCACTAATGTTCAGCAATTCCAGTTTCAACAACAAATTTCAGATTGGATTTATTAAGTAAATGATACAGCCATTCCACCCCCTGAGAGAACTTACTTCATTCTAAGTAAGCCAATAACTGGAGTTGAGTTTCAGACTGACTTAATGGGACTCTGAGCTGTTCAGCCCAAAGGAGGCAAAACTATAAGAAATGGCTACCAGGAAGTGATGCATTATAAAACCCAGAAGCTGAGAGGAAGACCACGATGCATTACTGAATCTGAATGCAGGAGGAAGTGATGTATAGCAGGGTGAGGAGCAAGAGCTATAGCAGCTATTGCAAAATGGGCAGCAGTGTGTTAGAACACATTGATCGCTGGCATAGTGCCAGAGGCAGGAGGTATCCCATTACTGCTGAATGGCTTTAAAGAAGAAAACCGCATTACTTCCACACAATGCTTCTCACTGTTTCATGTCCTCACGCCCTGCACATACTAAGCAGTGATACCAAATTTGCTGTATATAGGAATAATGATATATTTTTGTTAAACCTGCCCCAATCAGCTCAGGAGTTTCACAGGGGGAATATCTGTGTGTTTTGGCATAGACTGGCTAAAATGGAAACAGGTGTAGTTCCAGAAAGGAAAGTACAACTTTGAATCAATGCTTCCATGTCTCCAGGCACCTGTCTTCATGCCGAGGAAGCATGATGGAGGCACAGACAACAGTGATATTCATCTTTACCCACAAAAAACAGCCTCACACCATCTTATTGGATGTCAAGTAAAAGAATGAAATATAGGATTCTCAATGCAAACTCTAGATCTCACTCACTTCAGTTTCATCAGTTTCCGGTTGGATCAGCTGTCACCACAAACTCTAATTCAAGAGCACTAAAAACAAGAAAGCAAAAGGAACACAAAACAGAGCAGTGAAGCCAGCATAGATAGATGCTGAGATCAGTTGGTGCAGTTAATACAAAAACATGCTGCTCAAATTCAGTGACACTGAGAAATCTCTCATACAGTGGATTTAAGGATTTAAAAAATGAGACCACAAGGCAGAAAATACCATGTACCAAATTCTCTAGACGCTGTGAGAAAATAATAAAAATGAATAAAGGGCCATGTGCACACCAAAGAAGCCCAGCTCTGGCCCAACCATCAATCTGATTAACATTTATTTAGGCTTTCTAGAAGGAAGAAGAGCAAGTTTAATTAGGTTTGGTTGTTAATCTGGGGGACAAATTACAGGTGTGCTATAGAGGAATCAAATAATGTGATCACAAGCTCCATGTGCTTGAGTGTTTAGCAAAACAAAATCATAATCATGTGGCACACACAAACCATTGATCTGGCCAGCAGCTTCCCACCTTTCTGTCTGACAGTATTAGTAAAAATCTGTTCCAAACTGGCACCAATAAATTCCCAAACACAGTTTACAGTATGTGTGATCACAAACACAGAATATGTGATCACACATACTGTATGTGATCACATATACTGTGTTTGTTAATTTAGTGGTTAGAAACTCCATGGCATATCATAAAATCTACATCCTCTCAAATATTATTTATACTACCCTCAACAAGCACATTCTGAAATTTATGGATTCTAGGACCTGCTTTGGATCAGAGCTGTCGCTTCCTAATTTCCTGATATGGGATCATTAATATACTGTACAATCCCTGATTTTGTTGTATTGCTCAAATGCATCCCCCAAGTCTCAAAATATTCATCAAAGCTCACTATTGATGACAAATTAATGCAAGAACTAAGCAGCATTCATTTAATACAAGATTTAGAGAAGTGTGACTAAAAATCTCTCTCCACACATTCGCTTCTGTAATTTACTTACAGTCAGCAAACATAGTCATGCAACAGGTTGATTTTTTGGTGGCTAAAAGACATACCAGAGAAGGCCATGCAAATACAGAAAGATGAAAATATAAATTTACTAGGAGAAATTTGGGGGTTTAGGTGTGCCCAGTGTATCAGCCTTTTAATGGTCTAGCCTCAACACACTGCACAGCTCAGGACATACGGTAAAAATAACATAGGCAACACTCTCTAATTCACCCATGCATTCAGTTACCCACCAATCTCACTTCCTCCTTCCCAGTCACACACACACACACACACACACACACACACACAAATTCTCCCACCAGTAAATAGCATCTGTGCCTACTGTGTCTGATGGGCTTGTAAAGAGGGGAGTCTGTAGCACAGGAAGAAAGGGAAATGTGAGGAGAAGCTACAACTGAGGCAATTTATCCCACAGATTAGAGATAACAGAGTTCAGTCAATAAGCACTGATCTCATTTGAAGATATATCAGACTGACTAGACTTGCACACACATGCACACTAGTTGGTCTATTGCTGTCACTGGTATATCTGTCTGCACACTGTCTGTTCTCTTGCTGTCTTACTGTTTCCAATGAGGATAAGGCCATTGTTACAGTAAATATGGATTGGATAAATCTCCCACTCCTGTTTTAGCACATCTTTTTTTTCTTTGCACAAACAAAATGTAGCCTTAATCCCAAATGTCTGCAGCCTCTGCACTCTATAATAGTATAACTTTCCTGCTCTTAGTTTCCTCTCAGTAGTGAGTCAGACTATTATACATTGCAGTCATGTTTACCATAGTCCTTCCTATATGCTATTCAGACTTATTGCATTGAATAGATATTTTTGTCACTATCAACAAATCCCATTACAAATGCAGAATCAGTGAGGAACAGATCATATACCTGACATATCTTTAGTATGTTTGAGGAAAATTAGCTAAAGTCTACAGTGGACAGTTATTTTTAGGAACTTACTGATCCTTTTTTTTAAATGTTGCTTTTACAGATTCCCATTTTAGAGAGCCAAGGGACATGTCACAGAAAAGATAATTAGAAAAAAAAGTTGATTTGATTTTAACTATTTTGAAATATGCATTATTAAAGCAATATAAATGACATGATAAGGGCCTGCTTTATCATTTGATCTTGATGCATATAAGTTTTAAGACCTGTATAATTTCCACTTTCCACTAATTTCCAACCTGTAGGTTGCATGTTCCTGCATTGCTATGGTCAGAAAGGGGTGTCCAGCACCTTGATTTTGTTCTAATATGCCTTCTGACACACAGAACATACTGACACAGAGCTGAATCTACTTTCAGTGGTAATGGGATATCAGCTGCTGTTCATAAATGTCAATGTAAATAAAACTTTTGTGTTTTCGTTTGTTCATTGTTCTTCCATGCACTTTACAATTTGTAAATGTATGTCTGTCTTCAGGTTATGAGAGTCATTTACCTGTTTTTGTGTGTGACAGAAAGATGTAATAGTGTAGGTTTCATTATCATTTGTTTAGAGCGATACTGACATAAGGTTCTTATACTATAAAAAACAAAATACATATGAAAAGAGAAAAATATATGTTTTTCCTTTTGTACAGTTATATATTAGTGGATAGGGAATAGATAATTGCATTTGACATTTTATATGACATGGCTTTAACTGCTTTTGATGTCCAGATTTGATGTCTTTCTATGTGTCTGTGATCACACTTTATGAGGTGTGTTTTGTTAAACCATAGGCCTATTACTGTCTATGGCAATGTTTCCTAAATAACCTCTATATCTCCCAGCTCTCAGGCAAGACACTATTTTTTTTAATCTGCTGTCATTCTGTTTAGTTTTTCAGTTTAACCTCATTTCAGTTGGAAAAAATGGAGCGTGCAAGTTTAAATGACCATCAGTCTGTTACTTGCAATTTTGCTAAAACACTAAATCTGTGCTTAGATGTGAAGCAACTGGTGGGTTGCAGAGGATCGCTATGCTGTCTTAGAATGATAAATGTCTGCACAAATGTGCCCAGGTATGGCAGCCAGCTCTGTTAGGGAAACTAGGCTCAATGAACAATTTCCTATGATGATGATGGTGAAATGCAAGCATAAAAAAGACCAACCCCCTAAATTTTAATTGCTTCCTCATTACCGCCTGCTACTCCACAGTGAGATGAAGCAAAGAAGACTTCATTTTGGGATGTAATTTGACACATGGTGGGGAGAAAAGACTTTTAATAGCACTGTTTATATAAACACTCTTTCCTTTGGATTTCTGCCATTGTGTCTCATAAAACACACAAAAAACAATTACTTTTAAAATGATAATTTTCAAGTTTCATTTCCATGTTCCACAGAGCAGGAGCCCAGGGCTCCCTTGGCCAGTTAACAATGCAGTTGTTTTGGCCAGACGGTCCTCCATTAAAAACACTCCCAGAGGTCATTTGTGCATGCATTTTATTATGTCCATGGTTATGTTTTACTGTTAGCGATGTAAGCAGTTGGGTGACACAGGATTGGTGGTTTCAGCAAATGCAAAATAAGGTTTATAATCAAGTGAAAGCACCCTCTAGTGGGCATAATATTTATAACAAAGGAAGTCAGGAAATGTAATGTAGTGTCAGTGTGTGTAGGGTGTGGGGTGGGGGTCAGGGTGGTCTTTAACACAGAAGAATGCAATGAAGTCAGTCAGTGCTGTTTCTTCGAACCATGGCCACAATCATTCAATAACCCTACAATTAACCTTAATGCTTATTATTGTAACCTTAACAAAGTACTTATTTCCATGCAAAATATATATAAAATATATATAAAATACCCAGCCTAAGCCATTACCGTAGCATTGTCACATCATAAAAGCTGTTTTTTTTTAACATTTTGTGGCACATCTCTTATTGCTGGTAGAGACACTGAATGGTCCTATGGATTGTATTAGAGGGTAGGGACAAATTACATATATGGTTGTTTAGGTTGGAGGATTTGTTAGTTTTAAGCATTGTAAAAGCTTTCAGCTGTGACTTTAAGGCTGCTTCTAACAGTCTCAGTCTCTTTGGTGATTGACCTGATGAACGTCTCCATCTTGCATGGCTGTGTAGGAAGCCATTAAATGATTGCCGGTATAATTGGCTCTGTTAATGCAGTCATTTGTAAGATGGCACCATGGGCCGCCATCCAAATACAAAATGGTTGACTCTGGATTTTTCTTTCTCACTTTCTTTTTTTTCTCTTCACACTGACATATAAGGGGTAGACATTTTAACCTAACAGTCACCTCTGTAAGGATGTATCTATAACATGTTGCATGCAAACTAATTAGATCAAACTGTGACATGCTAGTTAAAGACTGAAATTAGTAAAGAGAAGGTTAGCCCTTGGGGTTTAGTGCTGGTCCTCTGTGGCTTGCACAACACCATTTTCCCTGTCTACTTCCTGCTTTTCTTGCTCTTATGGGAATAGATTCCATCCCACTGCTCCACGGTGCTGCTATTTGGTCACATTCTCTTGCCCACAAGTGGTTTCAGGGTAATATCTTGTAAATGCAGTCCTGATAAGAAATGCTGTGGAATGTGTAATAGAATCTTTCTGATCAAAAGCCATGATGGATTTGCATTTACAGAGGGAGGAAGAGGTTTAGCTTGGTGCTAGAAGTAGGTTCGCAAATTTTACATTTATATTAATCAATAGTTGAACATGTTAACAATCACTAATCAATTAATCATTAATAATTTATGGTAACCCCTGAGAGGATGTCATATTTTGGCTTAATGTCATTTAGGAGTCCATCCAGCACATCTATAGGTGTCATGCTGTTTTCCATCACTGCTACAGCTTCTTCTAACTATCGCAGACATGACAGTTTGTTAAGAGGACAGAGCTCCACTGTAACCGTTGGGTGTTTTCAGATGACACTCTTGTGGTGGTGGTGTACTTTCAGAGTCAGTTTGTGTTCTAAAAGACTACGGCTATAGTACTAAGCCAACACAGACTTCCCCCATGGGACTGTGTGTGACAGAGTCTGAGTTAAGAGACTTATGAAGGCAGTGGGTTTCTACTATCAAAGGAGCCACAGTGGAGCCAATTTAAAGACCGCATATTTTTCAGGAAGCCATAGTTGGAATGATCATAGCAATGTTCCAAGCAGAGGCAGAGTTGAGCTGCAGATGTGAAAACTACCACATCTGCAATTCTGAGACTGTTTTTCATATTTGTAGACTTTTTTTTCACTTAGGACAGATTTAAAATTTGTGTTCTTCACTAGTTTTGAAGTTATGGGTTTACATGTGAAGAGACCTTTTTAGAGATAAATGTTTCATATGAAAAAGTAACCAAACAAATGCTCTGTGGTTCTAGTTTAAAGATATGTCATTTGTGATGTGTTTTGAATTAATTTATTTTTGTAGGTTTAGATGATTGACAGATGTATCTTAATTATGTAAGTGGCTTATTCTAACACTTTGCTAAATCTTTGAAAACTTTCTGTGTGCAGTTTTGCTCTTTCTGATGGATATGTTCTAGGCTGCATTTTTTTTTTCTGGGCATACAAGAATCCTCGTTTGCCTAGTATCAGTGACTCCTGCACTAATTTATTTGGTTTTATTGTCTTTATTAAACAAACATATATCTCTCTATATCTACATCATATAAATATTATGTTTAACAGTTTATTCTCAATTAACAATATATGTCTTTAAAGAGACACCTGTCAGCTTGATTGACTGATTGAAGATTGTCCATTCTTTTCAAGATTGCTCATGCTTGCTCGCACAGTCTCACACACACACACACACACACACACATTGACACAGAGACACGTGCAGGCACACACACATTTTAACCCACACACAGGCAGATGTAGAGAAGTGGGGGAAGCCTATAGGGATTTTTTTAATTGCAGGGCAAGGCTTCCTAACCTATTAACTTAGCAGAGGTATTTACCCAAAGTGATTAATATATAGCTGATTAATATCACATCAATGCAGCTCTCAGCTCACTGCATCCTTAGTCCCAGCTCTACCGCTCTGCTCATCCCCTGCTGCTCTCTGCTTCTCTTCCCGACAAGGCCCCATTTCTACACTGGCCCTGGTACAAAAATGCATTGGAAAGCGAGCAGGCCCATTAAGCTGAGACAAGAGAACACCATTATTGACTGTGATTGGTGGCTCAGCAGTGCAGCTGCAAAGGTCCCATCTCTCTCTCTCTGTGTCTCTGGAGGGGCAGTGCAACTACAAAGTGATGCTGAAATTAAAGTCAGTCTTGTGCTCTTGCCTCTACAGATCTCACACACAGACACAGACACACACTCACACAGACCTCCTTCCTTCACTTAAGCAACTCATCTCCCAAAATTAAAGAGGTTCTGTTGAGATGAGAGCCTCCCAGGACATAGCTGACCTTCCCTTCTCCTTCTCTCTAGTCCTCCTCTTCCTCATCTAATACAGAACAAAAAAACTGCAGTTCACACTTGGTCTGGTGATTCTCAACAATTATACTTGTACTAAGGAATTAATTGAAATGCAATTTTAAAGACTGATATTGTTCTGTTGAAAGAGTTGCTCTGAGATTTTTTATGATTTTCACAACCTACCTGATCAGTGTTAACCTATGTTGTACAGAACTGGTAAAAATGTATATTTCCATTTGATGTGGTTTGGTACAAACATAAATCCCTCATTTTGATAAAAAAAAAAGTTGCATGGCAGTCCTCAGCTACATCCATCTGCAGTTGGCCTAAAAATATTTGACTTATTGGATAAACAGGTACATTTACTAGAACGCAACCTTGTCTCCTACAATGTATATTACAGATGAGTGTTTTCTGATTCACTAAGCTGGTTAAAATGAGCTCTGCCCATCTAATTAACAAAAGAACTATAGTTTTTAACATTCCTTAGAAATATTTATATGTTTATGATCTGTGATGTTCCCCTTTAATCACTATTATGTATAATATTGTCAGGAAAAGGTGGAATGTGACGTCTTATGTCCAGCAATAAAGACATTTTTATCAGGTCTGTCATCGATTCCAATCAGTTACTTGCAAGACTGAAAATCATGTGCGTCTTCTAGTGTGAGAAATATATCATGTACAGTACTGTGCACGTTTTAGGCACTAAAAATACACAGGAGATGCTTTTAACATAAATGACATATTAGTTTTTCATTTATCAGTTAACTTCATACAGTGAAGGGGAAAGAAATTAAATCTAATCGGTATTTGCAGCACTCCCTTAAACCAGCAGCAGTTGACCTGCAGCTGTTACAGTTCTGTAGATTCAGGCTGTCCCAGTGTTTCTGTCTCTTCATGTGATCCCAGACTGACTCCACACTGCTGGAATCTGGGCTCTGTGGGGATCAGACCATCTGCTGCAGGACTCCTGGTTCCTCTTGCCCCTGAAAATTGTTCTTCATGAACTGTAATAAGTACTTTATGAGCTTGTTGTCTTGCACATTGGGATGCACAATGAATGATGGTGTGTGATAAGAATCTAAAACATCTAAGCTACCTAAAACTTTTGCACAGTACTGTATATTTCCACTTTCCCATGCAACATTGAGGCTGCTAAACAATTTCTAAACATTGTTTACATTATAGCCTTAACCTGGATTATTCAATAATTATTTAATATATTGATTAAATATTCTTGATGACTCCAAATTGGGATTGTAGGCCTATACTGTACCATAGTATCGAAACTGTTCTAGTTTAAGTTTTAAATGATATTTGCATTAATACAGAAAAAGAAAACTGCTACATGATCTTGCTCGTTCTTGCACATTGTTGCTCGTGCTGCATTTGATACAGTGGACCCTGGAATTTTATTGGAAAGGCTGCATATTTGGATGGGGATTTCTGGAGATCTAAAGTTCTAAATTGGGTTAAACCTTACTTAGAATATAGAGATTGTTTTGCTGTTTTAAGAAATAATGTTTTAGGAAAAATTGACCTGTGGTGTACTGCAGGGGTCAAATGTGGGACCTCTGCTCTTTAAATTATATATGTTACTTCTGGGTTGTATAATATGTAATAATATTGCATATTTGCTAACGATACACAAATTTATGTAGCACTTCAGCCAAATTTTCATGGCCCACTTAATGCCTTGCTGCAGTGTATGAATCAAAATATTGTTTGGATGCATCAAAATTCCTTAAACTTAATGATAAAACTGAAGGTACTGTGTTTGGTTTAAAAAAGAGGGAGTAATGTAAATTGATAACCTGAGGGCTTCATGCTACAGTACCAGTTCCACTATAAAGAATCTTGGTATTCTGTTGGATGCAGACCTCAGTGTGAGCAGTCAGGTCAAGTCTGTTGTGAAATCATCACTTGAACAATTTTAGACGAATTTGAACTTTTGTCTAGACACCACCTGGAAAAGCAGGTTTATTCTTAATATTTTTATTCTAACTACGAAAGAATTACAGCTTCTTCAGAATGCTGCAGCAAGGATGCTTACTAGAACAAGAAACATTAAACAAATTACATCAATTCTTAAAGCTTTACACTGGCTTTTTTAGTTTTAGAATATTTTTACTTGTTTGAACCTACTAGAGCACTTGGAACATTTGCAACTGGTCTCCTGACTGTCCTGCAGGTTAAGTCCAAACATGGAGAAGCAACTTCTAGCTTTAAACCACCTATCTCTGGAATCTGTTACCTGAAAATTTAAGATTGGCCCCATATGTTGATACATTTAAATCTAGACCTAAAACCTTTGATTAATTACCCTTTTTAAACTTTTTTTTAACTTAGATTTATTTAATTTAATGCATATTAAATAAGTTATTTACATCAAAGGGGCAGCATGGTGGCTGAGTGGTTAGCACTGTTGCCTCACAGCGAGAAGGTCCTGGGTTTGCAACCCGGCCTTTCTGTGTGGCGTTTGCATGTTCTCCCTGTGCTTGCGTGGGTTTACTCTGGGTACTCCGGTTTCCTCCCAGAGTCCAAAAACATGCATGCTAAGTTGATCGGCTCTAAATAGCCCATAGGATTGAGTGTGAGTGTGTGTGGTTGTTTGTCTTTGTGTGTCTCTATGTGTCCCTGTGATGGACTAGTGACCTGTCCAGGGTGGACCCCTGCTTTCCACCCGAAAGAGAGCTGAGATAGGCTCCAGCAGGTCCCTGTGACCCAGGTTAAGGAATAAGCGGGTATAGAAAATGGATGGATGGATGGATTTACATCAAAGTATTTTTAATGTAATTTATCAGCTAATTTCTGTTTTGCGTGTGTTCTTGTGTATTTTTATTCTGTTCTTCTGTTTTTGTAAACATTCAGAATAATCCAGGTTTTTGATAAATGTGCAGATGCTTATCAAAGATCTTTCTTTAAAGGGAAACAACACAGATACAACACCACAGCTGTTAAAACAGTTTTGATCCAGCTGTGCCATCAGAAACTGACAGCAGTTCCGATGATAGTGGACATCTTTCCCTCACCTTAACCACAGAGTTTGAGTTGGCCAAGCAGAGCCGTAAAAATGTATAATTACTACATAATTATCTAATTGAAAGTTTAGGAAAATTAATAAAGTATATTGACAGGAAACATTTAACAAATTGTTTTGCAACTTTGCGGATAGGTTGATTAATGTCATATTGTAGGCAGCATTACATTTTCGTAATGCTGTAGCTGTACACAAATGTAGGCCTAATGTCTGGCTGACTAGGGGACAGGGTTGCAGGTAGAGACACAGAGATTATGAAGCCAGATATTTTCCTGTGTGTACCCCACCCCTATAGATATCGAGTGCTTGATCAGTAGTATAATAATTAATTCATTCATTCATTAATTACACAATGATAATTGCATTGTGCTATCACAGAACACAGGCCCATGCTGATTCAAGAACTCAATGTTATCAAATCAATAAGTCTAATCCTGCTGCTGCTGCTGGTATTTAATAGATTACTATGAGATTCCTGATACATGTGTCTTTATTCAATGAATACTGTTTTGATGTCATTAATTTAAAGGTTTTATATGGCAGTTCTTCCTCTGCTTTTTAGTTTTTTTTTTGTCTTTTTACTTTTTATTGTAAAAAAAAAAAGAATGGTATTCTGCACACTGTGTAAAAGCAAATTCAGCTTCCGCAGTATAGATGAATGTTTTATTTACACTGATTTACCTGTTTTCTCTTTTTTAGTAAATAAAACACTAGAGGCATGAGTTCAGATGGACTTCAACTAAAAAAAGAGAAGAACAACACAAAAGGACTTTAAAAAAAACATCAACTAAAACAAAAACAGCAGATTTGTAATCAAGCCCGCCTATCAAGTCTTAAAGGGATCTGAAAGGATGGATGGAGGATGTTTCTGGGCCTGCTCTGAGGCCACAGCCTGAACCTTTGAGCCTGTAGTCCAGGAGAGGGGAACCTGCTGACCCCTGAAAACAAGCCTTGCTGAGCGGAGGAGACCAATTAGAAAGGTCACCATAAAACATTTTATTTTTGTAAACTTTTTTAAGTTCATGATTTTCAAAAAGAGCAAACACTAATGTATGTATATACATATTATATATTATATGTGTGTAATATAATAAGTATGTTTAAAAAAAAAGAAATCTTGGAGGAAGGTGTGCTATGTGTCTTTACAGTTTAAAAGAGGGAGGTGAGGTGAGGAGATGTCTCCCACCCTCCCCTTCTGCTGGATGAAGCAGGCATGATGCGGAGTGTGTGTGTGTGCGTGTGTGTGCATTAATATGTGTGGGGATAACTGATCCAGCAGACATGTCACTACGTAGTTGTGGAAAATATGGAGTAGTCTTCAGATAGTAAGAATCTTTTGAGCCTGTCTTCCACTAATGGACTGCAGTAGTATAGTTTTGCTTTTCTGGCTAGTTTTGTTAAGTTGTCTGCATTTTGTAGATTCCAAAAAATGTATATGAATAAAGTGTCCTGACATTTGTCTGAGCAAATAGAAATCAGAAGAAAGGCTGGAAATTAATATTTGACAAGTGCTAAAGTCTGCTGTGAGAGCTAAAAGGTCAGCAGGTCCTGTCTGCCAGAGATCTGGTGGCCCCTGATGCTGCTACCAGACATCATTGTAGAGTTGTGGTTTGCGGTGGCTGTGCTCTGTAATAAACAGCTTTTGTATGTCATGTTGGGTAGGGTGGGGTAGGGGTGGGTGGAACAGGCACTCTGAGGGAGGGTACAAATTAGAAACATGGGAGCTGTCCGCTTCGAAGCATCACAGGAAACTCTCCCATCCATCTTTGAACATAGCCCTTGGCTTCCACTCCTGAAAAGGGACAGAGAGATGAGAAGGGGAGGGGAGGGGCAGAAAAGCCCTATTTGAAGTCAAAAAAGGGTCACAAGCAAACAACATTTTACTAAGAGTCTCTTTAAACCTTTCTATTTATATGGATCTCTACTTTAGTGACATCCTTCTATATTTAAACGTGGTACTAATAACATGCTGTCAGGCATGGTCAGAGAGTCAGTTGTAGCCATTTACTAATGTTGTATTTATTGTATTACCAGTAAGAAGAAAAAAAAACATTTATATATGAATATAGATATACCTATTTGTGATCTGCAACATAAGTTTGCCTTTGATTTTCCACTGTCATGCAGGATCCAATGCACTGTCAATGTATGATGAGGTTTCTACTTGTGTGAAGTTTTACTCTGTTTACATTCTTTGGTTTTGTTTCCCTTCAGTTCAGCTACTGAATGTAACTTAGAACTCTAACTTTTTAGGTAGATGTTGTTGTTTTATATATACTTAAAAAGCGTACACTACTCTGTAAATTATATACACATGTAAATGATATAGCAAAATGTTTCTGATGATATGCTGGATTTCTTCTACTGCTGACCCAGACAGACTGTAATGCCATTGCCAAATTAAAGAAAAAAAGAAAGAGGAAAAAAATAAGAGATAAAAAATGAGGGAAGCATTTAAAAAGCAACATCAGTGCCCTGCAGTCAGTGGGAAGCAGGTGGGAGAGACAGAAATGTGTAATCACTACAGGATCAGACAGAATTTTTCTCAGTCAGGCAAGTCTTATAAGAAGGAGATGGGGAGTAGCTTGCCCTGTAAGAGAGAGAGAAGGGAGGCAAAGGAGAGAAAGAGTGGAAGTAAAGATTTTTTTTTTCAAATACAGATTTTTCTTTCAGTTCTTCCTCTTTGTCTTCTTTCCCTGAATCTCAGCATTATTGCTGAGGGTGAGTGCTATGTGTAGGGTCAGGAACAGAAGGAGGAGGAGAAAAAAAGCCTTCTCTGTGACACATGAGGTGGACAAAATAAAGAAAAATTCCATTAGGTATAGCATGAGAAAGACATCACACCCTGAAAACCTGTGTAAATGGCCTTCCTGCTGTAAATGAAAATGAGGATGGTGCCATCTTGTTTGAGTAGTGGGAGCCCTCACATTGGGCCTGGTTGATTGAACATACATTGTAAGCAGACAAGACAGATGTTCAGGCCATGTGGGAAGGTGTAATATCAAGGTTTATTTGTACTTCTCCATAATTACATGTAGACATGTATGGGTAAGCTTAGGTCACTGAGGGTCAGAGACAGGCATATGCACAGGTCTCCCAAGTCCTGCATGCCAATTAGCTTATTTGACGTCCTGTTGGGAGGTGGAAGGTGAGGTCAAACAACAGAAAATGGAACAGATAAGAGGAGACACTTTCAGCATAGTCCTCAGTAATGACACAGCTTTTCTGTCAGCAACATCACTCTTTATCAAATCAGTCAGATTTCCCCAGGTTTCCTCGTCCGTCATTCTGCTGCTGTCACAAAGAAATTGTCTTTCTTACTGGGTTCCAGTTCCTGGCTTTTTCTAAGTTTTTTCCACTCTGTTGTTTGAGTGCTCCCTAGTCAGAGTGTCATGCTTCACAGAGGTATTAATGTGAGTGGTTACCCTTTATGCCTTACCATTATTTACCTTCATATTTTTTTCTGTCTCTCCAGTGGTTATTGTTTTTTTGTCTTTTTCTTTTTGTGTCTAGGCAATTTGAGTCTTGTCACAGCATTCAGTGGCTTATTATGACCATAGTAATTCTGACATAAGTAAAGGAGGAAATGATGTGAATAAGTCTGTGGGAGGAGGAGATTGTGGTAGATGGATTGGTCATAAACCATCAATCAGACTTTCCCACAGCAGAAAGATGCTTCCTTTTGTGAAACAGAGCATTTTTCATTAGTATTATCATTATCAGTGAGCATTTTAATTCAAACTGAGCAAGTAGTTTTAGTCCCTGAACCTAACCAAGTAGTTTTTGTGTGTTAAGCGGGTATGCTCCATATTTGTTAGTGCAGGTCTCTGACATGGTACCAATCTACTGTAGATAGAGAAGAGACCTCTGGAGCTATAACAATGGTTAGAAGACAAGTAATAAAAGGCCATTGAATATCATAAAAGCTCTGAAGCAGCTGTCAGGTGCTTCCAGTGTGTGTGAGGGTAAATGATCTTCCAGCCGGCTGAATGTAGCTCAGTGTAGCTGAATGAAAGCTAGACAGTGTGTTGTGCTGAACATGACTATGAACACTACAGCTTTTGTGACAGCTAATTTTTTAACAAATGAAGCATTTCCTCTCACGGTCTACTGCAAGTCATTTAAAATATTTCAAACTGACACATTGCTTACTGGATCGTGCAGTTGCTATTGCATGATTCTGATGTTACCTTTGTTATACTGTATTTTTGTTATTTTGACCACCTCCTGTAGAGCACAGTGTGTAATAGTAAAGTCCTTCGAGTTTGGTGACTAACGATCTGGAGACGCAGTTGATCCAAATGTGTTGAAACGTCTATTCCTCCTCCTCCTCCTCTTTTCTGCCTTTTTTAGATAGACTTCTCAAATCAGTGAGGACACTGGTTTTTCAGTCAAAAAGATTTTGCCTCTGTGTGAAAGGATCAGGTGATACCTCGTTGCTGCAGTTATTTCTTTCTCAGTTGCTCAGAGTGTGTTATGGGACGGTGCGCAGGACTCTGGGTTCATACACTACTCTGGCTGGAATTCTGACTAAATGTCTCAAAGCTACTTCAAAAACTGAGACTATATGAATGTGTGTGGGTGCATCCAGTGGACAGACTTTTTAAAAATGCCCACCACCATCCCTGAGTAATCCACTGTTGAGCTGTTTAACTGCGATAACATGCTTGCAGTGGATTGAGGCAACTGAGACGGACTACGTGAGACAAGAAGACAAGAAAAAAGGACTTGAGAATGTTGCAGAAAACAAACAAAAGAACTCATGAAAAACAACTAACGATGTCAATCTTAGCAGGGATCCAGGTCTCTGCTGTGTTTTTCTGACTCTAAAGTTTTTTGTTTTTTCTGTTTTTGCTTAAAAGACTTTTGTCCTGTTTACATGTACTGTAAATGCTGTCCATCCATTAGTGGTTGGAGAGATTAAAAAAAAAGGTGTGAAGCAACTTTTATTCTAGCTCTGGTATTCTCTATGGCTGATTACTGTAACCCGGAGAAAACTCTTCTGTTCAAGCTAGCATGTCCTCCTTTACCCTGACCCCTTAGCCCTTCTGTATGTGTTTCTCTAGGAAACCCTACCCCTAACACAGCGAGACCCCAACCTTTTCACCTGCTCTACAGTACACATGCTATATAAAAAATCCTTGAGCTTCCTACCAAAACCTTTCCCATTTCTTTATAATGTGTATACCTCAGATACAAGCCACTAAAGCAGCTATTATTGTCTGAAACTTACTGGCAAACAGACCTCATTCGCCCCTCTTCCCCCCATTCCCCCACCTCCCAGTGTAGCTCATGTAGAGCTCAGCTACAATCGCTAAGCCAAAACTACACCTACCTCCCCTGGTTACCCACTGACCTCCACTATAAAGGCTACAGTAATACTTGCTGCAGAGGCACATTTTAACAGGTAAAAATGTACAGGTTTCTACAGGTTTGTACAGGTTGTAACAGGTTTCTCTAAGTAAAGGGCACATACAAATTCAGCACACACCATTTGTAATGGTGCCTTTATCTATAGTTGGTCTGAAGGTAGCTCCAAACATCACTGAATCATCTCTTTGCCAACAAATAAAAGTTTTGTTTTAATTACCCAACATTATCTTACAAACATTAAATCTCTAAGTACTATGCACAAAGTATAAAATCTGAAAATGATTCTAGACTATCTCAGTAAATATAGCTTAACTGTGCAATCAGCTACTGGGGAAAGTTAGTAAACAGGTAGTAAGAAACAACTGACACAAAAATCATATACTATGAGTACTCACAACCCTTTCCTACTGAAAACAGAAAGAGGCAATATTTGCAGGCTGGTCAAAGATCACTTGTAAGGAAAAGTTAACCCATTTTCCCTAGGTAACAGTTCACTGTTAAATCTTCATGAGGCCTCTATTGAAGTGCAAGTAGTTGTTCAAAATAAAGCTGCTGTGAAATAACTACAATTTGTATGTGGCAACGTGTTCCACTCTGTTTCCATTTCAGCAATTGTGACTTTGCAGTAAGTATACTGTTGCCTTTATACAACCACATCACTCCCCAAACCCCAGCAGCATCCCTGTCCTATGCAGATCCCCAAAGCACAAAAGTTTGAATGGTGACTTGTGAGTAAAACAGAAAGAAAAAAAGAGTTTCCTTCAATTCTGTTTGTATTTGTCTGTTTCATCTGTTTGAGGCTTCAGTGTGCTTTTGTATTCTTTATGTACAGATCCTCTCTTTCTCTGTCAATAGCAGAACCTTGTATTACCGCATATAAGAAGAACAAAGACACACTTCATGTGTGGCCATGGCTTCACTTAACCTGTGCAATCTAACTTTTTTTTGACAGGTTGGGTGTTTGTTTTTATATTTCTTTTCTCTTGGTTTTGATTCTTTATGCTCCCAGTGTGCTTCAAAGAAAAAAATACTATTTATTATAATATTGGTACATTATTATCACAATTATTATTATAGTTATTACTACCATGATTGTTATTAATAAACATTTCTTTCCTCAGTAACTCTCCTGTCAATGCAATTAATGTGGTTAAAACTTTCACATATGATTTGCAGTCTATTAATGCACTCATAAGGCAAACACAGAAAAGTGTTTTGAAAATGAACATTTGCGACATTTGTGTGTTTGTTTTTGTGTGTGTGGAGAGAGGAATGTGTCTTGTGTCCTTGCATGTTTTATAATATACAGATAAACAGCTCCTTCTAGTGGTATATAAACTTGTTTCTTCTCTTAATTGTAAGTAGGTCCTGTTTTGGCTCCCCATTAACTTCACATGGAACAAAGTAAATGTGAGAACATAAACAGTAGTAGTATGAATCAGATTTACATTCTGACTTACCATTTCACATGAAACAAGGACTATATTTCCATGACTGATGGTAGAACTTTGACATGATATATGTATGTATATCTGTGAATGTGTGAATACTTCAGAACCTGTTGATTTTTTTCTTTTAAATAGATTTGGTGTGCTGCAGGCTGCAGTAGTTGCTGTGTAACACCTCCAGCCATGTACAGCTGAGTTGCTTGGGTGTGTAGTACCCCGTTCATTTCAGAAATACTGGTATCCCTCTTTTTTAGGCATGGCATATTTCAGATAACATGATCTGTATTGCATTTTATTTTAGGTTTATTTGGTTTTGTAACAGGTTTCAAGAGACAGAGTTTAAATGATAATAATGCCTCTGATTCAGAGACCACCAGGCCTTGATGTAGATACTGTGCGCAGAAGTGCTAATGAAAAGGGCATCATGATTTATGTATTCAGATTCAGCTTAGTGATGTAGCTGTGAGTTTCTCCAAGTATCCCCAAGGATAAAATTGCTATTTTTAAATCTATATTTGCTAGCCCTCTGTGACAGTAGGAAGCAGGGTAATTGCTTCTGTAACTATGCTGATGACACTCAGCTTTATGTTTATGTCTCTTGATGATACATGGGCATATTGGAAAACTTCTTAGATGCATTTTAGATATTAGTGCCTGGATGTTACACAATGGTTTACAGCTCAACCACAACAAAATTGAAATTTAAACTATAGGTTCAAAGGTGAAACTGAAGAGAAAGAATCTGTCCACAAAATAAAATTCTTTTGGACTGACTCTGAGCAAACAGACCTACAAACAATTGTGTTACCCTGGACTTAGAACTAAGCTCGTCACCTTATTCACTTTTTGTCATCTTGCAAATATTGCTAACACATTCATTTCTGTCCTTCTGAGAAACCAATACACATTTGTGTTTCAGCAGAATGGACTATTATAGTGCTCTTTTATCTGGTCTACGTTAAAAAAAGTTATAACTCAATGTTACTTCAAGGCTAGATGACTGTAACTCATTACTATCTGGATGTCCCAGTATGTCACAGTGAGGGGTGGGGGCGCTGTTTTGTGCACCCACGAAAGTTACCAAATATGGTTACCTGCCCAATAAATTTGACTCACACATAAAACAAATCTCTAGAACTGCCATCTTTCACTTGCAACATTGCCAGAAATTAGGAACATCCTGTCTCAAAATGATGCAGAAAAACTAGTCCATGCATTTGTTACCTCAAGGCTAGATTACTGTAACTCATTACTATCTGGATGTCCCAGTATGTCCATAAAAAGCTTCCAGTTAATCCAGAATTCTGCAGCCAGAGTCCTAACAGGAACTAGGAAGAGAGATCATATTTCTCCTATATTGGCTTCTCTTCATTGGTTCCCTGTAAAATACAGAATAGAATTTAAAATCCTTCTCCTCACATACAAATCCCTTCATGATCAAGCTCCTTCATACCTTAAAGACCTCATAGTACCATATTATTCCAATAGACCACTTCGCTCTCAGAGTGCAGGTCTACTTGGGGTTCCCAGAGTTTTCAAAAGTAGAATGGGAGGCAGAGCCTTTAGTTATCAAGCTCCTCTCCTGTGGAACCAGCTCCCAGTCTGAGTTCAGGAGGCAGAGACTCTCTGTACTTTTAAGGCTAGACTTAAAACCTTCCTCTTTGACAAAGCATATAGTTAGGGCTGGCTTCAGGTAACCCTGAACCATCCCTTAGTTATGCTGCTATAGGCCTAGACTGCCTGAGGACCATCGGTGCACTGAGCTCCCCTACCCTAACCCCCCCTTTCCCTTCCCCTCCCCTCTCTTCTCTCCTCCCACCTCATGTATACTCCACCATTGAATCTTACTAACCTTGTGTTCTCTCTCTCCCCTAGTTTGTGCTCTCTCCCTCTCTCTCTGTTCTCTCTGTACCTTCTGCAGGTGTCCCTGGTCCTGGAGCTGTATATCGCTGATGTGCAGTTACTGGCCCCACCAACTTGCAGTGTCTATTTGTTGTTTATTGTTGCTGTTCTTTTCTCTCTGCTCTATCCACTCACCCCAACCAGTCGAGGCAGATGGCCGCCCAAACTGAGCCCGGTTCTGCTGGAGGTTTTTTCTTCCGTTAAAGGGAGTTTTTCCTCTCCACTGTCGCCAAGTGCTGCTCATAAGGGATTTGTTGGGTTTTTCTTTTTTGTAGAGTGCATTGAGATGATTTGTACTGTGATTTGGCGCTATACAAATAAAACCGAATTAAATTGAATTGAATTGATGCAAAGTAAGAACAAAACTGAGCTGATTTTTTTTTTTGTACAGTGGCCCACAATAAAAGCGTCTCTATAGGGTTTACACACCACAGTACCCCACAGCTGAAAACAATGTGAGCTACTCACAGTATCAGGCATATCATCTCTCCCCCACACAGGGAAACACTGGTATTTGCAAAATCATTTTGACAGACAGTGTGGCTTCATCTGCACAGTAACCATTAGCATTTAGTAAAAAAAAAAAAGATCACCTTTTTTGGTGCATATATATTTGTCAGTATTGCTACAAACACTCAGACTCCCCTGTGTCTTAATTGCTGGCATATATGTTTTTAACCATTTGTAATCATTACCCTGGTGCTATGGTACATTGCACAGACTGCAGACACATCACATCATATACACATCCGCAGGTCTTGTCTTTGCTATGAGAAAAACAAACAGCATGCACACCATTCCATGGTGTAAGTTACAATATAGTTGTATGGGAAGATGTGTACCATTGCAGGGGGAAGGAAAGAGGAAGATGTTTATCAGGAGGCCAAATGTTCACACTGTGAGGGGAGGATAAATGCTAACCCATTTATAAATGCTAAAATCAAGTCTCAAAATCACATATCTGTGATTTTGAGACTTGATTTTCTCAGTGGCAACCATATGACTAACTTTGTGCATGGATTTTTCTGTTAAAACGTCTTGTTAGTCATTTAAAATGTGTATACACAGCACTCCTATGGGCAATTTGGAGTCACCAATCAACCTGACATACATCTTTCTCGACTGTGGGAGGAAACCAAAGTACCCAGAGAAAAACCACAGAAGCACAGGGAGAACAGGCAAACTCCACACAGAAAGGTCCCTGATAGATTTTGAATCAGGAACCTTCTTGCTGTGAGGCTAACCACTCAGGCACTGCGCTGCCCCACTCCCATACAGTTTTTTCCAAAAAGTAACTTTCTGCTTCTGAAGCAGTCCATGTTTCTTTTAGTGACAAATTATAGCTTCTCTTAAACTGGGGGTGGAATAAGCTTCAGTGCAATATTGCTTGCAACTATAGCTGTGTACTGAGACCCTGAATCAGATTAGTCTCCAAAACACTACCAAACACTTACATTACTATTGCATAAAAATATAAGGTTTTGCAGTACCCCAAGGAAGAGGAGACAAGAATGAGTGTCTTGCCCACGCCAGCGCTTGTTTATTACTAAGCAGTACATGCACTGGGGCTTTAGCTATAGTCCCTCTAGTGGATCCACAAAGTTAACATCTACTGACGTAAATATGCTATAGCACCAAAGTGTGTCTTTTGTAAAGTTGTAAGTTCACAATTGTCAAAAAAATAGAGGGGTGTCTTGTTTATACAAAAACTAACCCTTTTCAACCTACTACACAAGTGATCCCAAGGACCTCCAACTTTGCTTGCCACCCTGTGCAACCCTGCCACCCGTGGGCCCAGTTGAGAACTTGTGGACGAACAGGACTAGGAACAAATTGACAGTTAGCTGGACCATTTCCTGGGTCTGGCTTTAAATGTTGGGCCTCTCTAACCTGGGTCTCAATTCTCCAGGTTACTGCTCCAACCACACAGTGGGTAGAAAGGATGGTTTCAGGCTGAGGGTCTGGCTCTGGAGAACTGGCGGGAAAGTGTCAGGTTTTTTTTGGTTTCTGGATCCAGGTCAGTAGGTGACTGTGAAGTTAAAACTACCAAAAAAGCAGAGCCCAATTTACCTGCTTGGAGTTGATTCTCTTAGCAGATCAAATACATGAAAGGTTCTTATGGTTCATCCAGACTATGAAAGGTTGCTCTGCTCCCTCCAACCAGTGTCTCCACTCCTCCATAGCCAGTAGTTCTCTGTTCCCAGCGTCATAATTTCTTTCAGTCTGGAGAAGAAGGCACATCATTGAAGTTTTCAGAGGTGGGAAATAACGAAGTACAAATACTTTGTTACTGTACTTAAGTAGATTTTTCAGGTATCTATATTTTACTTGAGCATTTATTTTTTGAGGACTTTTTACTTTTACTCCCTACATTTAAACCCAAACATCTGTACTTTCTACTTACATTATCAAAACGTTATACTCGTTATACTTTTTCAACCTCTGAGGATGACAACATGACATAAAAGATGTAACTAACTAGACAGTGAAATCGAGTGAGTGTACAGGTTATGATAGAAAGAAAACTTGTAGTGCGACATGGAAGAAGAAAGGGATCCAGGGAGTGTTGCTGAGTCCGATGACGATGCAGCAGATTCGGAAAAGCAAGACATTCATGTGTTTTAGGGCAGCATAGTGGGTGAGTGGTTAACACTCTTGCCTCACTGCAGGGCCCGGGTTCGCAACCTGTCAGGTATCTTTCTGTGTGGAGTTTGCAAGTTCTCCCCATGCTGGCCCTGTAATGGACTGATGACCTGTCCAGGGTGTACCCTTTCACCCAAAGAGAGCTGGGATCGGCTCCAGCAATCCCCATGACCCTGGTTAGAAATAAGTGTAACCGGTTGCCTTAGAAGCCTCCCTGTGCCTGGTTTGCCAGTGTCTGCCCCGACAGCTTGAGTTTCCTCCCGTGCTTCGTGTCACCATGTGCGGCCAGCTGGTATAGTGGTTCCTGATGTATTTGGGGAAGTTCTGCGTTGTGTTGTGTTGTGGACAAAATAGTGACACAAGGCTCTTGGTTGAGGTTTCATTTATTCCCGGTACCTCTCCCACAGGAGTACTGTTCAGAAAGGGGAGAGCATGTTCACATATAACACAGAATATGAATTCAATTACATTTTCACATACCTGGTACCCAAAACAAAACAGTATGAAACCACCTCTAGTGCACAGTCCGCCTGCACCAGCTCCTACACAAATGAGTACGAGGAGTTAGCTTAAGTTCGACGAAGCTCTTTAGCTAGCGACACTTCGCCAGTAGAAAGTTACATTACAAAACCTAAAATAGCTAAAATAACCACAGACTAATAACAGACAGTGACAAGAATTGAACTGAACAGAGGAAAAAAGCACCATCCTCTCCCACAGGAGTGCTTCAGAAAGGGGTGAGGAAGAGGCGTGCTCCATATTTACATTTACATTGGCTATTGTCATACAGTTCATTATGGTGCCATATACCATTCTGGGTATTTTTAATTTTCAATTTTATGGAGCCTTCAAGTGCAGTTGGGCTTATTTACTTGTCATGCAATACATGCACATAGACAACAGTGTCTTCTCCAACAACAGGCATATTTTGTACTTTCATTCAGCAACATTATGTCACTGTGACAAACACAGAGGTACAGGAGTGGTGAGAAAGAGTCGTTCTAAAGGAATTTAATCACGCCGAATGGAAGGACATTTTTGCATGCATATTATGCTGTTTACATAGTAGTTTTTTTTCAGAGTATTGTCTTAATCTGATTAATATAGGAGTTTTGTTGTCCATGTAAACATACTCAATAAAACCCAAAAAAGATATTGAGGAGCGACAAAACATTTTTCTGCTTTAACATACAACATTTTTTCAAGCAAGCTCTGTAACACCTGGCGAACATGCCCAATGTGTTCATCCAGGGAGTAAGAAAAAACATCTAAATAGTAATAATAATATGCTAACCGGAGGCACATCCGCTGGGTGAAGCAATGTGTCAGAGGGCAGGGCCGTATAGCGCTTGGAAAGGCTTAACCTGGGACAAGAAGCCTCCCGGCTCCTCTTCCATCCATGGGCCACGACTTCCGCCCAGGAAGAATGGTGGTTAGGCATTGAGCAGAGGGATGGTCGCGGACAACTAGAAGGATCCCACAGAGCCGTGTCCTGGAGAGCTGTGGTAAGGGAGGCAATCCGTTTGGACTGCTCCGAGGCCACGTCGAGGACGCTGGTCAATAAGGAGTCCTTCTGTCGAAGATCGTCGGACAAACGGCAGATGCCTTCCTTCAAGTCAGTGCTCTTCTTGTAGGCTTTCTGAAGTAGCAGATTGTCATTTTCGGGGGACATTGTTGTCACAGGTGTCCCTTTTTAAGTTTTCTTCAGTATGAGAGTCACTCTCCAATGTTAGCTAGCATTGGGTAACGCTACCTAACAGGGCCTGCTAATTACTAATTCTAGACTCTAAACTTCATTCAGTAAGACACTTTTGATTTTATAAAATCCTTGTCTGCTGGTTGTCTTTTCAAGTTAAATATTTCAACTACACAAACAATAATTAAAAAGCTAGTAGCCACAAACGACGTGTCGTCCTTGATAGTGCACTCTGATGTTGGAAACCTCTAAATGTCATCAAGATAGCCAAACACAAAGTGGTTCAAGAAGTCCCTCAACACATCATTGATGAGTGCCTGGAAAACAGCAGGGGCATTAGTGAGACCAAATGGCATTACTAGTCAATATGCCCTAGGGATGTTTTAAAAGCTGTTTTCCATTCATCGCCCTCACGAATTCAGACCAGATGGTAGGCATTATACAAGTCTAATTTTGAGAAGATAACATCTCCCTGTATAAGTTCAAAGGCTGATGTGAGTAATGGAAGAGGGTACTTGTTCTTAACTGTTCTGTTATTGCCACGACAATAGTAAATGCAAGGTCTGAGAGTGTTGCCTTTCTTTGAAACAAAAAAGAAACTAGAACCTACTGGGGAGGACGAGGGCCGAATGATACCAGAAGTTAAAGACTTTCTTATATATTTCTCCATGGGCACCTTCTCTGGGTGCGATGAATGGTAAGGTGGTAAGGTGGAGGATGTCAGTGACACAGTCATAGGGTCTATGAAGCTGAAGGGACATGGCTCTGTCTTTACTGAAGACTGGGGCCAAGTCATGGAATTATGGACAGGTCAGGTGGTTCCACAGGAGTGGTGACTGGATTGACTACTGGAGCGAAGGCTGAACAAAGACAGTGTTGAGTGACTGAAATTCAGAAATTTTACTGTGAGCCCAGTTAATCGGGGGATTGTGTAATTTGAGCCATGAGTGACCAAGAACGAGAGGAGAGTTGGGATCTGAAATTACTTAAAGCTAATTTCCTCCTGGTGAGTCCAAGGAAGGATCAGGGAAATGGTAATGATGGATTAAGTCACTCAGACTAAGAGTCACCCATACAAAGCATCAGCTTGGAGCCATTTTGCTCCCATCAATCTCAAATGGATTAGGAGTAATAAAATCAGTATGGTAAATAAATGTAAGCTTTTAAATATAGTAAGTACTGCGTGGAAATTGGTAGACACATTTTCAACATTTGGCTGTTTTAATTACCTTTAAGATATTTAGCCTAACAGAAACTTTGCATAAAGTAGCCTGTATTCATGATTATAGAATTTCTTAATACAAATATTTTATGATTTCAATATCCATTCTATTATCATTTCTTGTATTTTCACAAAGAGCGCATTTTAAGACCTTTACAGATAGTTTTTGATCAACCAATCACACTCCTTGAAATGCTGTGGCATCCCTAGCAACAGGGTCAACCACACCTCCTCACTATGATAAAGGTTTTTGTACTTTCCTTACTCAAAGTTGCTCTAAGAGGTTTCCTAAATCACTTTTAGTCAAGGACTCCCAGCTAGGACTTTTTTCAGATAAAATAGTAGCTCTCAGAGGATTCTAAGAAGCTTTGTGAATTCAGGCCCAGGTTGTCACCTGAGGTTGCCCAGTATTTGTTAGAGCAGAATGTCTGTTGAATATCCAAATTGACCAAATCCAATCAATTTGAGTGTGTCAAGATATGTGTGGTTATTTGTAGCAGTCTGGTGTCCAGTGTTCATCCTTTAATGAAAGTAAACACAATGGATAGTCGTGCATAATGGCACTGTACTGTGGCGTGGCATTCCAAATCAGAGGCTGCAGATGATCAACATGTTAATGCTTTATACACTAGTTTAAATTACCAGTTTAAATGTATTTCTTTGCTTGGGAATGTTTGGTTAAAATTGTTTATTTACTTCCTAGCACCATTAGGTTATTTTTGTGCATTTGCTTCTAGAATTTATTTGCTAAAAGTGAAGCAGAGAGCAGGTATATATACACCTGCCACTGATTACTAATTCAGATCAGGTGAGGCCAATCACCTAGTTGCCTAGAACTAGGTACCTAGAACCAAAATAGAACCAAAATTCTCAGAAAATGCAACACTTGGTATTTTCCAGTGATTACACACTGATGACAACATATTTATGAATACTACATTTCATTTGTGTTAATAGATCACTATAAATAATACACATTGAACCTTTAACACGAATACAAGGCCTTCCTGGTATAGTTCCATCACTGCAATAGTTCATTAGTAACACTACATTTCCTGAGTCCAAGTCCAACTGTATGAATGCAAACAAGTGGGGTGGAAACTCTAGTCAACTACCTTTACTGCTGACTTAAACTTCACAGCTATGGGTTTCCCTACTTACCACTCAACTCTGAAAGAGCACTCTGTCCTTCTCCCACCTGACTTCCCTCTACTACTCCTGCTGCTGGTAGTATTGCCAACAAATGACTTAATTTTCTGCAATGGGAGGTATTACTCTCAAGTGATTTCATTTTTTTCTTATTTTCTCCTGGCTAACCTTTTCTTTATTTTTCCCTCCATGCTGAGAATGGAAAATGTTGTGTTCCTGTTTTCTGTCCACAGCCACTTTCACTACTCAATATGTCCAGCATGCAACCAAAGTAATCATGCCAAACACAAAAACATTACAATAGCAATTAGCACATATTTAATTAAATCTCCTGTAAATATTCTTTAGAATGTGCAAAATGTGTGTTTAAGAATAAAAGTTACATCTGTTTGCAGTAGTGTGCATGGCCTACAGCCATCAGTCAACAAAGTAAACATAATGAACCCTGGTATAGCGGAAATGAGTGAAACAGGGAAGATGCAACAGTGTTTTTTTTTTGTGGGGGTGCTGCTTATACTGTTAGACCAGGTATGTGTCCATCCATAAGACAGATGTTTCTTCTGTGCCAGTTTTAGTAATGTAGTAGTGTTACTTAATGTTATCTGGTGCTTTTAAATATCCAGCAGATAATTAGCTTGTAACTTTGCAGCATCATTAAGAGTGCTGTATCATCATTGGTTAACAGTAACATCTGAGCTTCGGCAATATTACTGTGGTTGCCTTATCTTTATTTGAAATATTGACTATGATAAAAATGTTGAGGTTTTACTAATCTCACAGTAATCTGAGAATTAGTTTTTATGGCAGTCCTTTGAACATTGTTTTGCCAGTAGGGAGCTATGATATGCAGACTGATTAACCATGCTGAGGATCAGTGCCTACAGTAGATGAATAATAAGGCCTTCCCAGAAAGAACACCCCCAAAAAGTTTTTATAAAAGTGTCAGAAACAGTAGCATGTCTGAATTCAGTAAAAACTGATATATTTGCTACGATGGACTGCTGACCTGTCCAGGGTGTACCCCTGCCTTTCACCCAAAGAGAGCTGGGATAGGCTCCAGCAGACCCCTGTGACCCTAAATTGGAATAAGCTGGTATAGACAATGGATGGATGGATATATTTGGTCTACTTAAAAAATTATATGTTGCAATCTACATAACCGAATGTTGCTTTATATTCTGGGGTATTTTAGTTTTTTCTCACAGAAAATCCTAGAGGATCCTAGATTTTTCTTTTTAATTAATTAGTTTATGGGTTAAGTTCCATGTGCATAACTATGTAATAAAAGATAAATTATAACGAATATATATATTTTCAAGTTTGGACTTTTTGGAAAAAAAATAATAAAATAAAATACAAAAGATAAGTCAAACTGTACAAAATAACATACAGAGAGCAAATATAATGAAGAATAACATGCCTCCTACCCTCACCCACCACCCACCTCTGCATCTCTAACCTCAGAGTGAAAGAGAGAGGATAACACAAATAGCATATGATGGAGAGGCATTGTTGCACATTGCCCATTCATATCAGCGAATTAGCACTAGAAATCTCCAAAAGACCATGGTCAAAGTGCACGTTCTCAGTACATACCAGGGTTGACTTAAATAGTTGTATTTTAACTTAGATACATAACTAAACAACATAGCCGGGGCTACTAATAGAAGTATTTGCCTTCTCGTGCTCTGGATGGATGTTTCAGGCAACAGGCATATCATAGCACATTCCATGCTAACTCCAGTTAACATGCCTACTGCCAAATTTCTCATGTGTCTGATGTAATGTGACATGCTGGAATCAGCATGCTATGTTCAAAATTTCAGCTTATCCAGAGTTGTGGAACAAATTCCTAACTTAGGTTGTGTGCATGATGTTGACTGTACAACTGATGCATTATAGATAGATAGATAGATAGATAGATAGATAGATAGATAGATAGATAGATAGATAGATAGATAGATAGATAGATAGATAGATAGATAGACTGTGTCTGCCCCTCAAACATATAAATCAAATAAATCAGAAGTTAACAGAAGAGGAGTTATTCATAAAAACTTAATAAAAATTAAGACCACTCCTCTTATTGAACAGAAAAACAGAACTGTCAAATGTGGATTAATAAATATCAGGTCTCTTTCATCTAAATCTCTGTTAGTAAATGATTTGATAACTGATCACCAAATTGACCTACTTTATCTTACTGAAACCTGGTTACAGCAGGATGAATATGTCAGTCTGAATGAATCAACCCCCCTCAGTCATAAAAATGATCATGTTCCTCGAAGCACAGGTCGAGGTGGAGGAGTAGCTGCAATCTTCCAGTCAAACTTATTATTAAACTTTCATCCTCAGAACAGTTATAACTCATTTGAGAGCCTCACTCTTAGTCTCTCACATCCAAACTGGAAAACACAAAAACCAGTTCTACTTGTCATTGTGTACCGTCCACCTGTTCCTTACTCAGAGTTTTTAACTGAATTCCCTGACTTCCTGTCTGATTTAGTGCTTAGATCAGATAAAGTCATTATAGTGGGAGATTTTAACATTCATGTAGATGTTGAAAATAACAGCCTCAGCATTGCATTTAATTCTATATTAGATTCAATTGGTTTCATTCAAAACGTTAATAAACCCACCCACTGTTTTAATCACACCCTTGATCTTGTTCTGACCTATGGCATCGAAATTGAACATCTAATAGTTTTTCCCCCAAATCCTGTTTTTTCAGATCATTCTTTAATAACTTTTGAATTTAAAATGATGGATCATGTAGCGTTTGGAAGAAAATTCCACTACAGCAGATGTTTATCCGACAACGCTGTTAATAAATTTAAGAAAATGATTCCATCTTTATTTACATCTATGCCAAGTATAAACATAGTGGAGGGCAGCTGCCTTAATCCTACTCCCTACCAAATTGATCATGTTGTTGACAGCGCTGTAACCTCACTGCGTGAAACGCTTGATTCTGTAGCCCCTCTGAAAAAGAAGTTAGTGAATCAGAGAAGACTAGTGTAGTGGATGATCCGGTCCCGGTGTGCACCGCCGCCGTTATCAATATTCTTGCGATTGCGAAGCTGCCGGTGTGCTGTCGTGTAAGAATGGCACCGACACGGGATTGCTCTCAATCTGGTACAAAAGACAAACACACAGTTTCCTTCAAACGTGTGTTGTAACTGCGACTTGGGTCACCAACCAGACATCACTTGCTTTATTTTCAATTACCCGTGATCGTATAGTGGTATTTTTACATTAACAGAAGATTTTAGAACATCATACAACAATGTACTGAACAACACATTAATCCGTAATACTGAAAAGAACAGCTTATAAAATAAAAACACATTTCACATTTACATTGAGCCTACCTGGTACAAAAGACAAACACACAGTTTCCTTCAAACGTGTGTTGTAACTGCGACTTGGGTCTGGTACAGGGCAAAAATAGCACAATTACATTTAGCATCATGACTATGCGGTGACAAGCTAGCCTGCAAGCTAGCGCTAACTTAATATGCTACTAAGTGTAGACAACATAGCAGTAACATTTTATCCACGCATATTTTCAATCTGGTTTACGAAATACAATCTAGCAGTGCTTATGTACCAGTTACATACTATAAACACTGTCATAACCAGGATATTAATAATTTTTATGTCGAAAACCGGTCTAAGCCATGTTACCATGCACTTACCACCAACCAGACATCACTTGCTTTGCTGGAGGTAGTGCAGAATGCCTGTAGGACCTCTGTACATGCAGTTACATATAACAACCAGCAGGCGGCTCTATTTCCCAAATTCAGCACATGGGTGAAATTCATTATATTTTCATCTCTGTTACACCCACCCCTGCTGAATTTCAGCCAAAACAAGAAATTTTAAAAAAAACAACGATCACCATAACAGGTTGCAAGAAACATGAATTCACGTGACAAGGCCATACAACAGTCCAACAAAAAAAAGTATCCCCCCCCCCAAAGGGATGAAGTGGAGAGGAAGTTGTGCCTTCTTCCTCACCAACAACTGGAAGTAGGATGCAGCCTACATCCTACATAGGCCACGTCCCAAAACACACACAAAAAAAAAATATATACATATATGGTCCCTCAACCCTATATTGTGCTATGGTGATGCAATTACTTGTAGCAAATCAAACCACCGGTGCATCAAAAAGAATGAACATATAGAACATGGCCAAAGACGCCATCATTTACTTGAACACTCGGAAAACTGAATAAGAAACTTTGTCAAACAGTTGGCCAGCATCATTTACAACAGCTTTGTTGGACATAACATGTAGTAACCGATTCACTGGTTTGATTACCCGCCCAACACGTGTTCTAACTGTATGGGTAGTGCTTGCATCAGAATGAAAGCCAGGTGCATATGTAATGTCAGACTGAGTGGCATCTGAGGCCTGTGTGTGCACACTATGAGTGTCTGCAGAAGTAGCATGCGTGCAGTCCTGCTCACAGCCTAACTCACTCTGCGACACGAGTGATTCTTGACTTGCTTCCTCAGCAACAACACTAACTTCTCTGGCAGTTACATCCACTCCAGAAATATCATTTGGTGCATCTGACAGGCAACTGATCCATTCTTGGGTCCTTGATCTTGGGTCCTTAGTACAACCAACTGAGTCCAGGACAACGGAATCCGTAACATCAGGTCGAGCACATGAGGATACAAGTGTGCAGTCCGATAGATCGTCCCTTTCCAGCGGCAGAAAGTTCACAAGCATCAATAGGTTGCGGTGCACGACTCTGTCTTGACCAGTTAAAGGGTCCCTTATCCAGTATGTGTGGGTGGAAGGGTTCACAGCTACAACAGAGTACACCGTAGATTCCCATCTGTCAGCTGTTTTACGTTTCCCTCTTTCACGTTTGTTCGAGACCAAAACACGGTCACCCACTGTGATGGATCTGCCTTTGGTATGACGATCGTAGAGTGCAGCCTGGCAATTTTGTTCTTTGTCAGCATGACTCTGAGCTAGGGCCATGGCTTCCTGGAGGTCTTTGGTCAAGGATAGCACATAGCTGTCATAACTGCAGACTTCAGGATCCCTGAGAATGTTTCTAAACAGGATGTCAACCGGCAGGCGGGGGACTCTACCATACATCAGGTAAAACGGGGCGTACCCCGTGGTCTCATGAACCGTACAGTTATACATGAAAGTCAGCGTTTGAAGGTGCTTAGGCCAGTTGCGTTTGGTATCAGGTGGCAGGACGCGGATCATGTTACCTAGTGTCCTGTTGAAGCGCTCAACACTACCGTTGCCCATTGGGTGGTACGGAGTTGTGTGAGACTTCTTCACTCCAGCAACTTTCAGCAGTTCACTTATAAGCTTACTCTCAAAGGAAGGACCTTGGTCTGAGTGAATCCTCTCAGGGAATCCATATACACAGAAAAATTTGTCCCACAACTGCTTAGCCACCTGTCTAGCTGACTGATCACGGCAGGGAAAGGCTTGTGCGAGCCGTGTAAAATGGTCAGTCACAACCAGCACGTCAACTGACTTGTTATTGGCATCCTCAGCAGTCCAGAAATCTATGCACACAATCTCCAAGGGTGCAGAAGTTCTGATGCTCTCCAATGGCGCTCTCCCCTCTGGATCAGGAGACTTGCCGATGACACACCTTAGGCACTGGTGGACATAGTCTCTGACGTCACGGTCTATGTGGGGCCAGAAAAATCTCTGACGGGCGATGGACAAACTCCTAGACTGCCCCTGATGACCAGCACCATCGTGAATGCCTTTCAAGACTTCAGACTTGAGAGAATCAGGAACCACAAACTGGTAGCGTCTCTTACGGGTTGCTTGGTCTTTGGATAGCCTGTAGAGAATACCACTAGATGTCGTCAACTTCTCCCAGTGCTTAAGGTACCTTAAGGCCATGACAGGCTCATTTGGCTTTTCTCTCCTGGAAGGGCGACGACCACGTGCCACATAGTACAGCACACGTGAAAGGACAGGATCACTCAGCTGCTTCTCGCACAACTCGCTTTCAGAGAAAACAGGTAGGTCAGGCTCAGATGGAGGGATCAGCTGGGGAAAATGTTCCAGCGTATTGACAGCACGTAACCTGGCAACTGAATCCCACGCACTGTGTGTTTCAAGAATGGCAGACATCATCTTTACAGAAGGACTGGCACATCACACAATCTGGCACGTAGGACAACACTTCTGTGCTACCGGATTTGGCGTTAGAGAGCCGGAAAGCGTCCTGGACAGAATCAGAGGAAACTGGATGGGCCTCCGCAAGAAGCTGGTTGTAGGGGCATTGCAACAACCGCATACCAACATTGGACTTGACAAAGGGCCGGCGACTGAGGGTGTCTGCAACAACGTTCCTCGGGCCAGGAATGTACTTTATGTCAAACACATACGAAGCCAGCTTGGCCACCCATCTCTGCTCACAGGCGTCAAGACGCGGCTTTGTCAGGATGTGCGTGAGAGGGTTGTTATCAGTCCAAACCGTGAAGACATGCCCCTTGAGCCAGTGGCAGAATTTGTCACACACAGACCACTTCAATGCCAGAAATTCGAGACGATGGGCGGGGTACTTTTTCTGGGCCCTTGTAAGGGATTTGCTTGCAAATGCTACTGGTCGAGCCACGCTCTCACCTTCCTGAACCTGCGAGAGAACTGCACCTAGTCCCTCTAGCGAAGCATCAGTAGACAGTATGAAGGGGCGGTTGAAGTCCGGATGAGCCAGAACCACTGAGTTGACCAATGCTGCCTTGAGGTCCTCGAACGCACGCTGGTGTACATCTGTCCAGTCAGCTGGAGTCAGCTTGTGCGGCTGCACTTTACGTTTGGCGTGTAACTTCGACTTGCCTTTTTGCTTTCCACCAGCTAGGAGGTCAAAAAGCGGTCTGGCCATGGACGAATAGCCTGGGATGAAGTGTTGGTAATAATTGACCATCCCAAGAAAGGACCTGAGCCGGGACTGCGATGGAGTAACACCATCTGGTTCCATGAGGTCCGCTGAGCTCATGTTACTGACGGCCTCGACTTTGGCGGGGTCAGTTGACACGCCTGATCCATCAATAATGTGCCCCAGAAACTTTACAGATCTCCTGAGCAACCAGCACTTCTTCGGGGCCAGTTTCAGGTTGTGAAAGTGGAGGCGACTGAACACCATCTCCAACCTTTCTAGAGCCACTTCCTCTGATGGAGCAAACACCAGCAGATCATCAAGGTAAACCAGCAGGCTGAGAAAGTTCTGGTCACCGAAAATGGACGTCATCATTCTCATGAAGCTGGCTGGGCTGTTGCATAGACCCTGAGGGAGGCGGTTATACTCATACAGTCCCATGGGTGTAGTGAACGCTGAGTACTTGCGGTCATCTTCGTGCAGTGGCATGTTGTAAAATCCGGATGTTAGGTCCATAGTGCTAAAGAATGCATTCCCACCCAGGGCAGCTAAGCAGTCAGCTTGGTGCGGTAAGGGATGGGCATCCTTTAAGGTCTGTCTGTTTAGCCATCGGAAGTCAGTGCACACTTGCAAGTCTCCATTTTTCTTCCACACAAGCAAGAGAGGTGATGCAAACTCGCTGGTAGACTTGCGAATAATGTCCTTCTCCTCCATCTCAGTCAGAACTTGGCGGAGCTTTAGGTACTCAGCACGGGGTACACGGCGATAGGGTAACCGGAAGGGTCTCTCATCGGTGAGCCGAATCCTGTGCACAAACCCTTTTGCCTCTCCACAGTCCAGGTGATGTCGAGAGAAAACGTCCTTAAAATTTATTACAAGGTCAGCCAACTTTGTGCTCCAGTTCTCCGATACATCACAGGACTGCAGGTCAAGGTCCCCTAGGTCAGCTTGCTGAAGCCTCTCCTGAACTTCACCACTGTTCTCCAAAGCAGAAGCTTCAGGGGTTTGGACAGAGGCGACCTGGGTCGCACACTTGATCTGCGGCTCCTCCAAGTCCTCCAGAGCAAGGCAAGTGTAGAGCTCTGCCAGCTTTGCATTTCTACGTATGGCAATAGACTGATTAGTGGCGTTTAGGATCTTTAAAGGGACCCACCTGTCCCCCCACAGAGGTGTGACTACTCTAGCCACCAAGATGCCCCTGGGCGTGGAGCGAGAAGAAGTAGGCTCAGACATGACGGTACTGCCGGGTGATAGTTTGGTGCTCCTAGGGAGCCGACCCCACACCAGATACTCTGTGCCGGCTTCCAAAGTGACAGCTCTGTTACATCTCACAGTGCCAACTTTACATGGAACATCCACACCCGACCAACGATCCAGGCCAGCAAGCAAGGAGAGGAACTGCTCCAGTTCTGGGTCACTCGCATGAGTTGAGGACACAGCTTCCCAGTAGGAAGAATCTTCCTTAAACCGGTGCAGTAAATGTCTGATGACGTTGGAGCCCACCAGCAGGTCATCTTGTTGGTTTTCGACAACAAAGGTAGGTACAGACAACCTGCATCCATAGATTTCCATCTCAAGCATCACAACTGAAGTAGGCTTTACACGAACACCACCACATCCAATGAAAACCACAGTAGTTGGTTCTCGATGGGACAGACTAATCCCAGAATCCATCAGTGTCTGCAGAGCTACTTCACTCACAGAACAGGCCATTGAGCCGCTGTCAAGCATGGCACCAAGAGTCACAGTATTTTCAACTTTGACAAGCGTATAAAAGAGGCTGTCACTGCTTCTCACTGTTTGTGTGTTCTGTACAACAACTGTCTCAGTGTCACTAGAAGCTCTAGTATTATGGTACAGTTTAGCACCATCAGCATTGTGGGAGTTTACATCACCACCTGTGCGGCCTCCCTCCAGGCACAGGCCACTTAGTTTCCCTGTACATTGTCCATGGGGGTAGTTTTGGTTGGGCAGGAGCGCCTTGTGTGGCCAGGACTGAAACATGTGAAGCAGAGGCGGTTTGAACGGCAGTGGGACTCAGTGGAGTGGCCGCTATCACCGCATACACAACAATCCCTTACAACAGCTCTGGCTTGTCCTCTAGTTTGACTATGCTGTGCAGGAGGCCTCCTGTCATTCACCCGAACTTTATTGAGAAGATCTCTGAGCATCGACATTATCTCAGTCAGAATAGCTCCATCCTGCTGTTGTCCTATTGGCTGTTGACTGTGAGACACAGGAGCAGGAGGTGGGAAATGGCACTGCATTTGTGTAGACTGGGTCTGTTGCATTACAGGCTGTGACGCGGCTGAGAAGAGGAGACCGGAGCAGTGGACAGCTGCTGGTTCTGCACCAACACAGGAACTTTGGAGAGGGGCAGAGCCTCTGCGACAGACTGTGTAATAGGAGAAAATATGTCATTATTAGACACAGACATAGCACATGAGTTTTGGGACTGAATATGTGCTTCATAGCAAAGTAGTGGGGTAACACTCAGCTTCGGCACTGCAGCTTTACTGTCAGACACTCGTTCTCTCTGATATTCATCGAGTCTCTCCTGAATGTCTTTAGATGTCCACTCATGTATTTGTTTGTATTTGAACACTGATGCAAGCTCGGGATCAGGGCAATGCTTAACAAACATTTTTGCAATCTCTTCTCCCATACCTTCAATGCACCTGTCTTGCCGCCTCAAACCCTCCTCAGCCATGTCTGCTGCTTTATTGAGACGAATCCAGTAGTCAACCGCATTCTCTCGCTGGTGTGGCAGTGTTGAGTAGAAGTCTTGTAGTGGCAGGCACGAGGAAGTAATACTGAAGTACTGTATCAGTATGTTGTATATAGTGTCTGGGGTGCATGTGGTTCTAAGTGCAGGATTACTTCTCAAACCAATCTTAACCACATCTCTGGCTTTCCCCATCAACTTCCCCATTACCTCATCAGTTTGCATAGCAACATCATAGTTGCGACTCTTAAGATAACATCTCATCAACTCAACCCACTCAATAACACTGTATTTGTCAGTACTGTCACCCCTGAAAATAACAGGCTTTCTTTCAGACTTAACAATGACATTAAACTGTGAACTTTCAATAAGTGGATTGGTACTAGCACTTGAAACACTGACCTGGTTGTTAGAATGACTACCACAACGATCATCGTTGCCCACAATACCCGATGATAACAGTTTTGTTGCAATAGACTCCCCAATCTGCGAGCCTAATTGATAGATCATGTCGCTTAACTGGTGTAATGCAACACTTTCACCATTAGGTGTTGAATGACTTGGCCCACCACCAAATGACATCTGCCCCATAGGTGACTCAGCTGGATCCTGAACTGATCCCAGACCCCTATCACCAGCAGGTAACATCGGCGAAGCCCCCAAGTCCCTCCCAACAGCACTATTGGACTGAATGGTAACTCCCATCACACCTCGACCCCTACCAAAAGTGAAGTGACCTACAGAAGATTCACCACTTGGCTGGAACCTCTCGGCCATCATGAGAAGAAGGACAGCAGTGTAATAAAACAACAACAAAGAAAAAAAAAAAAAACTGTAATTAATGGCTCAGGCAATATTGCAGTTTATCCCTTTTGAACCAGTGAGACCAACAGTCCCAAACATAATGACAGGCAGTGAAGACTTGAGTAGACCAGTTGTAGACCACGCTGCAACCACGGCCGATCAGCATCAAGCAGACCAAGGACCACGGAGTCACGGCACCACTGTAGTGGATGATCCGGTCCCGGTGTGCACCGCCGCCGTTATCAATATTCTTGCGATTGCGAAGCTGCCGGTGTGCTGTCGTGTAAGAATGGCACCGACACGGGATTGCTCTCAATCTGGTACAAAAGACAAACACACCGTTTCCTTCAAACGTGTGTTGTAACTGCGACTTGGGTCACCAACCAGACATCACTTGCTTTATTTTCAATTACCCGTGATCGTATAGTGGTATTTTTACATTAACAGAAGATTTTAGAACATCATACAACAATGTACTGAACAACACATTAATCCGTAATACTGAAAAGAACAGCTTATAAAATAAAAACACATTTCACATTTACATTGAGCCTACCTGGTACAAAAGACAAACACACAGTTTCCTTCAAACGTGTGTTGTAACTGCGACTTGGGTCTGGTACAGGGCAAAAATAGCACAATTACATTTAGCATCATGACTATGCGGTGACAAGCTAGCCTGCAAGCTAGCGCTAACTTAATATGCTACTAAGTGTAGACAACATAGCAGTAACATTTTATCCACGCATATTTTCAATCTGGTTTACGAAATACAATCTAGCAGTGCTTATGTACCAGTTACATACTATAAACACTGTCATAACCAGGATATTAATAATTTTTATGTCGAAAACCGGTCTAAGCCATGTTACCATGCACTTACCACCAACCAGACATCACTTGCTTTGCTGGAGGTAGTGCAGAATGCCTGTAGGACCTCTGTACATGCAGTTACATATAACAACCAGCAGGCGGATCTATTTCCCAAATTCAGCACATGGGTGAAATTCATTATATTTTCATCTCTGTTACACCAGCCCCATGGTATAATTTACATATTCGTACCTTAAAGCAGGCATCACGAAGGCTGGAAAGGAAGTGGCGTTCCACAAACTTAGAGGAAATTTTTCTAGCCTGGAAAAACAGTCTACTAACATATAAAAAAGCTCTCCGTAAAGCCAGAACTGCATACTATTCATCACTAATAGAGGAAAATAAGAACAATCCCAGGTTTCTTTTCAGCACTGTAGCCAGGCTGACAAAAAGTCACAACTCTGTTGAGCCCAGTGTTCCCTTAGCTCTCAGCAGTTTCTTTACAAATAAAATCACAACTATTTGAGATAAAATTCAGCAGATGCTTCCTATAGCTGCAATAAATGAATCTTCTACTACAGTAGCTCTTGAATCATCTGTAGGACCTCAGTTATGTTTAGACTGCTTCTCTCCCGTAGATCTCTCTGAATTTACATCAGTAGTTGCTTCATCGAAATCATCAGATTAGCGAGGAAGATTAGCTAATCATCAGTCTTGGCTAATTATAGACCACTATCCAACCTACCATTTATTTCTAAAATCCTAGGAAAAGCTGTTGCTAAGCAGCTGTCAGACCACTTACGCAGGAATGAACTATTTGAAGATTTTCAATCAGGATTTAGAGCACATCATAGTACAGAAACAGCACTGCTGAAAGTTACCAATGATCTTCTCTTAGCCTCAGATAATGGACTTGTTTCTATACTTGTCCTCCTAGACCTTAGTGCTGCATTCGACACCATTGACCACAACATCTTATTACAGAGACTGGAGCATGTGATTGGTATCAGAGGAACAGCGTTAAAGTGGTTCCAATCCTACTTATCGGACAGATTCCAGTTTGTTCATGTCCATGATGAACCTTCGACACGAACAAAAGTTAGTTATGAAGTTCCACAAGGCTCCGTGCTAGGACCGATTCTGTTCACCCTGTACATGCTTCCTTTAGGATATGTCATTAGGAAGCACTCTATTAATTACCACTGCTATGCAGATGACACTCAGTTATATCTATCTATTAAACCTGTTAACACAAACCAGTTAACCAGACTTCAAGCCTGTCTAACTGACATCAAGGCCTGGATGACCAGTAACTTTTTACTTTTAAACTCAGAGAAAACAGAAGTCATTATATTTGGGCCAAAAAATCTCAGAAATAACTTTTCTAAAATTATAGCTACTCTAGATGGCATAGCCCTGGCCTCCAGCACTACTGTAAAAAACCTTGGAGTTATTTTTGACCAGGACATGTCCTTTAACTCACACATAAAACAAATCTCTAGAACTGCATTCTTTCACCTGTGCAACATTTCCAAAATTAGGAACATCCTGTCTCAAAATGATGCAGAAAAACTAGTCCATGCATTTGTTTCCTCAAGGCTAGATTACTGTAACTCATTACTATCTGGATGTCCTAATATCTTAATAAAAAGCCTCCAATTAATCCAGAATGCCGCAGCCAGAGTCCTGACAGGAACTAGCAAGAGAGATCATATTTCTCCTATATTGGCTTCTCTTCATTGGCTCCCTGTAAAATATAGAATAGAATTTAAAATCCTTCTTCTCACATACAAATCCCTTCATAATCAAGCTCCTTCATACCTTAAAGACCTCATAGTACCATATTATCCCAATAGACCACTTCGCTCTCAGAGTGCAGGCCTACTTGTGGTTCCCAGAGTTCTCAAAAGCAGAATGGGAGGCAGAGCCTTTAGCTATCAAGCTCCTCTCCTGTGGAACCAGCTCTCAGCCTGGGTTCAGGAGGCAGACACTCTCTGTACTTTTAAGGCTAGACTTAAAACCTTCCTCTTTGACAAAGCATATAGTTAGGGCTGGCTTCAGGCAACCCTGAACCATCCCTTAGTTAGTTATGCTGCTATAGGCCTAGACTGCCCGAGGACCATCGGTGCACTGAGCTCCCCTACCCTAACCCCCCCCCCCCCCCCCCCCCCCTCCCTCCCCTCCCCCTCTCTTCCTCTCCTCCCACCTCATGTATATTCCACCATTGAATGTTACTAACCTTGTGCTCTCTCTCTCCCCTAGTTTGTGCTCTCTCTCTCTCTCTCTCTCTATTCTCTATTCTCTCTGTGCCTTCTGCAGGTGTCCCTGGTCCTGGAGCTGTATATCGCTGATGTGCAGTTACTGGCCCCACCAACCTGCAGTGTCTATTTGTTGTTTATTGTTGCTGTTCTTTTCTCTCTGCTCTATCCACTCACCCCAACCGGTCGAGGCAGATGGCCGCCCAAACTGAGCCCGGTTCTGCTGGAGGTTTTTTCTTCCGTTAAAGGGAGTTTTTCCTCTCCACTGTCGCCAAGTGCTGCTCATAAGGGAATTGTTGGATTTTTAGTTTTAGTTTTTGTAAAGTGCCTTGAGATGATTTGTATTGTGATTTGGCGCTATACAAATAAAATTGAATTGAATTGAATTGAATTGAATTGAATAGAATAGATAGATAGATAGATAGATAGATAGATAGATAGATAGATAGATAGATAGATAGATAGATAGATAGATAGATAGATAGAGAAATAGATTAGATAGAGAAATAGAGAAATAGATTAGATAGAGAAATAGAGAAATAGATTAATAACAGATAAAGCCACTCAGTCAATAACATATAACATAAATAGCATAAATATTCTAATAATATAATGTTTAATATAAAATAATAATATATGCAGGAGGACAAGTAATATGTGGTTGAGAACAGTGACTTTTTGATTGACATGTTGGCATTTTTAGCTGCATACAACATGTTATATTGTAATGATTTTTTTTAAACTTTAGCAGAGGTTGGCTGGTGACAATCTAATATGTGAATTTGACATGTAAATTTGTATTGACTTGTGTTTTCTTAATACATGTATATTGCTCAGCTTGAAATTCAGATAATTTCAGCACTGGTACTGGAAAAAAACCAAACCACACTAAATCTATTTATCTCTAACCCTGTACGCCCACAATGGTTAGCAATGGCCTGTCCTACTGTTTCACATAGACACACTTGTTGGTGTTTTGTTATCATTTACATTTTATCACTTCTATTTTGAGTCCTACCCATACTTCTTAGGTTGATTTTCAAATCAAAGGTGCAGTTAATGTACACCACAGGCTGTCACCATTAGTCAGAGGTCAGCATAGTTTCTGCTTATATACAGATACACACACACACAGTTATTGCCATCACAGATTGCCACAGCCATACCCAGCACACCACGAACGCCAGTCCACTGACAGAGAAAGAGCTTCTAGATAGCTATTTGTAATCTCCTTCAGTCATGTCCTGTGGGACACAAGACAGAGTACTGTTGTCTGTCTCCACCACAATCATTTACCTAAACAAAACAAATGCCTCATCGATCCCGCATTTCTTTCCACACAGCAACTGGGGAACACACTACACACAAACACATGCCCACACACACACACACACACACACACACACACATATATTGCATTGACACACAGACAGAGAAACTACTGGTACTGTACACCTCATAGCATTGATCCCCTTCCACAGCACTTTGTCATCACCTTCCATTGTGTACTAAACAATCCCCACTGTCGCCACTGTCCAAGACAATGGATTTAGCTGCTTTAGCAGCTTTCTCTGTCCTCTGTGGGGCTTAAATGGTGGAGTTGTCTATTTGGTAAATGGAGCTCTCCTGAAGGAGCAAATATGAGAAACTGGCATTATCCTGATAGCTTTTTCTCTTTTTCTCCTGAATGTCTTACAGAATAATTTCATATTTATAATAAATAAAGTTCTGCTTCAGTACCCAGGCAGACGAGCAATAGCATTACCGACACCTAATTATAGGAATCTAACATTATGTTCTTTACTGCAATATATTTCTAGAGTTTTCTATTATGCTATTTCTAGGCTGCACCAGACCAGGCTAGCACTTTTAGATAATAAAGTCATCCTTAGCTCTGAAAATAATACATTCCAGTGAGACATGATTTGATTGTCTGTTGCTATAAAACATAACAATTCTTTATCTATGTAGGGGCCAGTGTAAATTAGATCAAAGCATAATAAGCTCAAACAAAAAGATACAGATTGTCTTCCTATAGTATTTATAAATGTACAGTATGAAACATTAAATCACTGTTACTGATTACCCTATAAAACACTAGATAGCCCACTGAGTCTACATGTGTATATGTCACGACCGGCTACGTAGAGTCATGTTGCGACTCTTATTTTGAAAAGATCCCCTCGTGGGATTAGTTACCTCTGGGCTTCCCTTAGCAAATAGGCAACACCACTCACCTGTGTTTTCTTACAGGAGCTCACGGTATTTAGTCGCCTCTTCAGCTACAGACGGATCGCGGGATTGTCTGCTTCGCCACCGAGAAGTGCGGTTTCATGAGGAGTTTCCAAGCGGACGAAGGAGAGTCTTCGTGGAGGAGTTTCACCAGGACCAAGCGCTTACCCCGTCGAGTGAAACGAGTTCCCACGGTGAATCCTGACAGCAGGTTCGGACGCTACATTTAGACCAATGACTGTTTGTTTTCTTCCTCACTAATCTGCAGAGGAGTTCGATCTGCGGATTTTCTATGACTGTTGTTTTTCCCCTTCTTGTCCGACAAGAGGACTAACTGGAGGTGTTTTCAGTTATTAAGAGACTAATATTTTGGTTGTGGGACTCTGCCACAACTCAGGATTATATCCTGGTTTGGAACACTGCCATAGCTCCGGATTCCTGACCAGAAATCTCTGTTCCGTGAGATATTGCTCTGCAGGTCTAAACCTGGACTTACCTTCCTCATCCACCTAGACACCCTACGGAGTTACCTGGTGCGGGCCTAGGTGTGAACCATCGACATTTTCGATCCTATCAGACCTGAGGTGGGAGCTCAGAACCACCTTACCAAATTACTTCAAGGAGACAGACCACTAGCCGAATACGTCGTCCAGTTTCGAAGGCTAGCTGAAGACAGTACTTGGAACGCCTCTGCACTCTATGACCACTTTTACTTGGGTCTCTGCTCTAGACTTAAGGATGATTTGGCTCATCAACCCCAACCTAAAGACTTAAACACCCTGATTGAAGTTACCACTCGTCTGGAGGAACGGTTTTTGGAACGCCTGCAGGAGGGGACCCCGACTCAACCTCCTTCCAGCGTTAATCGTTCGTGGCCCCAGTTCACCAGTGACCTACCCAGATCCGACGGCACGGAGCCGATGCAGCTTGGCCGAAGTCGGCTTTCTCCAGCAGAACGGGACCGACGCCAAGCTCTGAGGTTATGTTTCTATTGCGGCAGACCAGGCCACCTGGTTCGTCAATGTTCAGTAAAAGATGTGGCTCAGTAAGGAGAGAGCCAGCCACCAACGGAACCTATTTGCTCACGCCCCATCATCAAGGCCCTCTTCAGATCTGCTCCGCATCAGCAACAGCTTCCTGTGCTCATCGACTCTGGCTCCGACACCAACCTCATCTCTCGATCTGTGGTGGAGGCTCTCCTCTTGGAGACGGAACCTTTGAGCCAGGTTCTCCAGGTCAAGGCCCTCAGCGATCAGCCTCTACACAAGATCAAGGTCAGAACCAAGCCAGTATTCTTATCCATTGCAAATCACCAAGAATATGTTACGTTTCTCGTGGTTGACTCTCTTCTCTCCTCAAGTGTGTTAGGACTTCCCTGGTTACAGACTCACAATCCTCGTATTGATTGGATTACTGGGGAGATATTAGAGTGGAGTCCAAGCTGCCATGTTACGTGCCTTCGCACCGCCCTTAACCCCACTGTTTCAGTATCCAAGGATCAGTACCAGCCCGATCTGAACAAAGTTCCCTCTATGTACCACAACCATCAGGAGGTTTTTAGTAAGAAAACGGCCATCTCTTTACCTTCCCATCGTCACTACGAGTGTGCTATCAAGCTGCTACCTGACACCGTACCTCCAAAGGGTCGCTTATACCCATTATCTGGACCAGAACGAGAGGCCATGCACTCCTACATTCAGGACTCTTTATCTGCCGGCCTTATCCGACCTTCCAGATCTCCAGCAGGAGGCCGGGTTTTTCTTTGTGAAAGAAGCGGGACGGAGGATTATGACCCTGTATCGACTATCGGGGCCTGAACAACATCACAGTAAGAAACTCTTACCCTCTGCCACTACTCACCTCCGCTTTTGAATTAATTCAGGGTGCTAGCGTTTTCTCTAAACTAGACTTACGTAATGCTTATCACCTTGTCCGGATTAAGGAGGGAGACGAGTGGAAAACGGCCTTCAATACTCCCAGCGGCCATTTTGAGTATCTTGTTATGCCTTTTGGACTTCCTAACGCCCCTGCGGTATTTCAAAATTTGGTCAATGATGTCTTGGGAGATATGATTGACAAGTTCGTCTTCGTATACCTTGACGATATTCTTATTTTCTCCCGTTCTGAGACCGAGCATACTCACCATGTCAGGGCCGTTCTTCAGAGGCTCCTCCAGAATCAATTATTTGTTAAAGCGAAGAAGTGTGAGTTTCACACCAGGAGGATCTCTTTCCTTGGCTTCGTAATTGAGCCTGGGAGGATTGCTATGGACCCTGCAAAGATGAAGGCAGTTAGGGATTGGCCAGTACCTCAGTCCCGCAAACAGTTGCAAAGTTTTCTAGGTTTTGCAAATTTCTATCGAAAATTCATTTATAACTACAGTTCATTAGCCCATCCTCTTCACCATCTCACCTCCACCAAGGTTCAGTTTTCCTGGACTCCCGGTGCCAACCAAGCATTTTATGACCTAAAGTCTCGTTTCACCTCTGCCCCCATTCTTACTCTCCCTAACCATGACTTACCCTTCCTGGTGGAGGTAGATGCATCTGACACAGGCGTGGGGGCAGTTATCTCCCAGGTGGACCCAACGGACTCCAAGGTTCATCCCTGCGGCTTCTTTTCCAAGAAGTTGTCCCCTGCCGAGAGGAATTATGATGTCGGGGTAGGGCTGGGCGATACAGGAAAAAAAATTATCACGATATAATGATTCATATCATTCGGTATCGATAATTATTGATTATTTTATTTACATTTTTTTATATTTAACAATCATTTATAAATGAAGTAGAAAAAACTGTTTGAATTTAACCACTTTATTTTAATTTACCAACATTTCTAAGGCACATTGTTTTAATAGTCAAAAACAAAAAAATTTAAACAAAAATATCTTGTCTCTTATGTCTTATAATAAAATAAAACAATCGACAAAACAATAGAACAATCAAAGCAAACGTTGAGGTAGATCAACATCTAAAATGTCAATAATAACGATACACAGTAAACCTCAAACTCTGTAAACAAAACATGCAAACTTGGTTGCTTTCATTCAGACCCCATGAGAGCAGCGCATCAGCTAGGTTTTGCGCAATAAATTCACCCCTGTGGTCTTCGGGAAAATATGCGGTTTCCAAGCATTTACTCTTTAGATTCCAGTTATCGTCAATGAAATGTACACTTAAGCTAATGTGCGGCTTGTCCAGATGTCTGCGGTCGTTGCAAAATATGAGACGGTGGACAGCTCGCTCTCCACTGCTTTTCTACACTCCAAATAAAGTGTTGGAATTTTAGTCTGTGTAAAATACTTGCGGCCCGGGACAACATAGCGGGATCAACCACATTAAGAAGTCTTTTGAAGCCTAACTTTTCTACCATGCTAAGTGGTAGCATTTCTTTGGCAATGTAGTATGCGATCGCTTGGGTTATATCATTGTATTGCTTGGAGGATTTTTCATAAGGCATTGTTGCCGAGTACCTCTCCATCGTTGACTGCTTGTGGGCTGTTTTTTGATCCGAGATGGAGGGACGACATGCTTCAAATTCCAAAGGATGGAAGTGGTTGAGATGATGAAACAAATTACTTGTGTTTCCATACTTGGCCGGAACGGTTTTTTTGCAAAGCTTACACACAACATTGTTCTGGTGTTGGTCGGAAGAAAAGAAACCAAAAAACTGCCACACAGCTTATTGGCTGTTTGCTTGTCACTCATAGCATGCTCATTCATCGGCGCATCTGATAGGCTGTTGAGATTCAGCCAAGGAGTGCGCTCAGCCAGCCGCATTTTAGTAAAATTATAGCGCTTCATACCGAACTTTTTTTTTTATCGTTATCGACAATGGTGTACCGTCAATAAATACTGATACCGTTTTATCGCCCAGCACTATGTCGGGGATCGGGAATTACTAGCAGTGAAGCTGGCTCTAGAGGAATGGAGACATTGGCTGGAGGGAGCTAGGCACCTGTTCACCATCCTTACCGATCACAAGAACCTGGAGCATCTCCGGACGGCGAGACGCCTTAACCCCCGCCAGGCTCGCTGGTCTGTCTTTTTCGCCAGATTCTACTTTTCCCTATCCTTTCGCCCCGGAGTCAGAAACAGTAAGGCCGACGCCCTATCCCGTCTGCACACTCCTCCGGACCAGACTACGGAACCTGAGTTTATCCTGCCAGCCTCAGCCAGATTAGGGGCTACCCGCCTTTCACTGGAGCGGGAGATTCTCCAGGCCAATACAGATATCCCCTCTCTCTCACAATGCCCCTCTCAATGTCTCTTTGTCCCTCCCCAGTTCCGCGCCAGAGTGTTGGACCTATGCCATGCATCCCGGCTCCACCCTCCAGGTGGTACTACAACGCTTCTGGTGGACTGGAGTACGAGGAGACATTCACCATTACGTTCTGGCCTGCCCTATCTGTGCCCGGTGTAAGGCGACAAACCAGGCGCCGCTCGGCCTTCTTCAACCTCTGCCCATTCCCAAGCGCCCCTGGACTCATATCGCTATGGACTTTGTAACAGGACTACCCACGTCGTTAGGTAATAACACCATCTTGACCATTGTTGATCGTTTTTCCAAGATGGTACATTTTGTCCCCCTACCCAGAGTTCCCTCGGCTGCCCGAACTGCCCAGGTCCTCATAGATAATGTCATTCGGCTGCATGGAGTACCACAAGAGATCGTGTCTGACCGTGGACCCCAGTTTGTCGCGAGGTTCTGGAGGGAGTTCTGCCGGCTCCTAGGAATTAACCAGAGTTTATCCTCCGGATATCACCCTCAGACCAATGGGCAGGCTGAACGTCTCAACCAGGAGTTGGAGAAGGGTCTACGCATCCTGTGTGCCGAGGACCCCAGTTCGTGGGTAAGAAACCTGGCGTGGGAAGAGTTCGCCCATAACACGCTCCCATCGGCTTCTACTAACCTCTCGCCATTCCAAGTTGTGTATGGTTTTCAGCCCTCGGTGTTCGATCCTCCACTACCCCGAGGAGGCTCTCCCTCGGCCTCCGCGGCCTTTCGGCAGTGCCCCCTGGCTTGGAGATGGGCTAGACGAGCTCTCCTCGACTCCAGAACCAGCTATATGCGTCAAGCAAATAGGAAGCGGCGGCCAGCTCCTCACTATCAACCGGGGCAGAAGGTTTGGTTGTCCACGAGGGAGGTTCCTCTGAAGGTACCCTGTGCCAAGTTAGCTCCTAGGTTTATTGGACCTTTTCCCATAACTAAAGTTATCAACCCCGCAGCAGTCAGACTACGGTTACCCAGAGCTTTGAGGATTCATCCTACTTTTCATGTTAAGCCTGTCTACAGTAGCAGTCTCCTACCTCCCCCCGCTTACTCGGTCCGCCGGCTCCTCCAGTCACGGCGCAGGGGTCGGGGTGTGCAATATTTGGTGGACTGGGAGGGGTATGGTCCTGAGGAGCGTTCTTGGGTGCCTAGGAGCCGCATTCTGGATCCTGACCTCATCACGGACTTCCACCGGTCGCATCCTGATCAGCCCAGGGGGCCGCCAGGGGTCGGCCGTTGAGGGGGGGGTACTGTCACGACCGGCTACGTAGAGTCGGGTTGCGACTCTTATTTTTAAAAGATCCCCTCGTGGGAGTAGTTACCTCTGTGCTTCCCTTAGCAAATAGGCAGCACCACTCACCTGTGTTTTCTTACAGGATCTCACGGTATTTAGTCGCCTCTTCAGCTACAGACGGATCGCGGGATTGTCTGCTTCGCCACCGAGAAGTGCGGTTTCATGAGGAGTTTCCAAGTGGACGAAGGAGAGTCTTCGTGGAGGAGTTTCACCAGGACCAAGCGCTTACCCCGTCGAGTGAAACGAGTTCCCACGGTGAATCCTGACAGCAGGTTCGGACGCTACATTTAGACCAATGACTGTTTGTTTTCTTCCTCGCTAATCTGCAGAGGAGTTCGATCTGCGGATTTTCTATGACTGTTGTTTTTCCCCTTCTTGTCCGACAAGAGGACTAACTGGAGGTGTTTTCAGTTATTAAGAGACTAATATTTTAGTTGTGGGACTCTGCCATAACTCAGGATTATATCCTGGTTTGGAACTCTGCCATAGCTCCGGATTCCTGACCAGAAATCTCTGTTCCGTGAGATATTGCTCTGCGGGTCTAAACCTGGACTTACCTTCCTCATCCACCTAGACCCCCTACGGAGTTACCTGGTGCGGGCCTAGGTGTGAACCATCCTGCGACCAGATCAAGTACGGACTACTTCCTCCACCTTTCCATGGTCATTCATCAGCACCATTACTACGTTGCTTTATCTTTCCTGTGAATAAACCTGTGTGTATATGGACTAGAGTTTTGTGTGGCTTTTTGGTCCTCCTGCCTTCAGAACCTGACAGTATAGGGCTCAGATTTTTGTTGATGTTCCAAGCAATGATATATGTGTCAAAGATATGTCAATTACATATGCGTGTGTGCATGTAGACACATTTCATTTAATTTCTGGATTACGTTAATTTCCTCAAAACTTCGCCTAACCTTAGCCATAACCAGTACTTGTCACTATCAGTTAAGTTGTCCCTGCAAAATTCACTTATTTAGGAATCATAGTTGTAGGAAGGCCCTATAACTCACAACAAGAGTACACACACAGACACAAAGTCATTTCATAGTCAGCTTTGTGTTTGTGCAAAAGTAATTTCTTTGAGTGATACTACAGTGAAAAAAAGAGAATATGCTTTATTTTGATTTTGAATTAATTTGCTTCTCAATTACCACAGTCACAACGTTTCCATAACAGCAGCAATGTTGCTATGGATTATTGTAGAAAGTGAGCATTTTACAATGTTGACACATGACATAATCCAGGGTTTGCAGAATTATACAATATGAACATGTTAACAGCAGGTTTGTAAAAAGGGACAAATATTCATGTGAAGTGTTAAAAAATGTAGGTAACTGCTGTTAGAATACAACATTAAAAATGAATGATCTCACAGCACAGCACTAACACATTTTGATTATAATTTCATATTTATGTGCATGTAGTGATCATTTGTGATGTCATAAAGTCCTAGGATAGAATGTATTTGATTTAGGCTGATTAACTGATCAACATTTCAATGACTGATAAATCAGAAAACAACAGAGTTTTCAGTATTGTTTTTAGTAGTACTATCTGAGACACACAGTAAGGCAGAATGACATGTTTTTTTATGGTCCTTAATCATTTGGCACATGAGTACACATACACATCCACACAGAAAAAGCTGTCAGACAATAACTTGGTCCCCCACAGGACAGTCTATTAGAGCTAATACCCACCATCCTTCGTGTATTGTTCTGCTCCTGATTATTACACGGAGAACATCCCATGTTACAATACACAGCCTATCCTCTCATATCACATAACCCGTGTAAGAGATGACGACGTGGATGGGTGGCTGGAGCGGGGTGCGGGGGGACTGGCAAAGCATTAATACTACTCAGTGGTGCGGTAAATTAATTTTGGATTGCTTCTCTGGGTTTGAACAAAATTGTTTTGTTGAGGGGAAAAAGAGATTAAGGTTTTTAATTATACTGGGTAATTCATTTCACAAAATAAATCCCTGCTAAAATGGTCTCTTCAGAGGCAGAGATGTGTCAGCCATCTCATGGTGCTAGTATTAAGATATGCCACACACACACACACACACACACACATCCACAGTCCACCATCAGTAATGTTCATCGCTGCTGCTTCCTCTGGACTTAGTTTTCGTCTTGTTTTTAAAAGAAGCAAGCAAAAATTGCATGTATTAATCATTTAAATAACTGTTAAATCCCTGTTTTCATTTTTGCTCCACTTTGGCCGCTTGGTACTCTGGTGGCAACACATTAATATTTGACTGGTGGAGCTCCATCTAAAAATGCACCTTGTCAGTTTTCCAGTTTGCCAGTCCAAGACAGAGAGGAGGTAGGAATATATAATATATATAAAGCCCACTACATATTACATCAGCTCTGTTTGCTCCATAATTTATTCATAATTGGGTATAATTGAACAGCATCAACTGCTGAATGTGTCCTTTAGTGAGCTTCAGGCAATTAGTGGGTGGGATAACTGATAATTGCTGTCGGCTTCTCCTGACAGTCTATGATTTTCTGTCACTTCAGGTTCAGGTGAAGTGGCTCCAGCTGGCAGAGGTGTGTGTACCTTTAGCTCAAAGTCAATATCAATGGGAATTGTGTTCAAAATGGATCACAGTGAGCAGCTGTTTATTCTGAAGAGCCGGAGCCAGTTAGAGAAGAGTAGGCTTATACAAGTTAAATGTAATCAATGACTCATTATTATTACTAAGTGAAAATTAATGCCATTTACTTTAGTTTGTAAATTTTGTTTGTCAAAGCTGCTTTCCAACACCTCTATTCTCTGCACCCACACTTGCTAGCTTTAAAAGGAGTGATCCGTTGATCTGTCCCAATCAGGAGTACTCATTCTGTGAAAACTGTTGGTTTAGAAATATCTAAACTCCGAGCACACAGCCCTGATGATGTCTTTAGGGTTGGGAATTGTTCTACCATTCTACCAGAGTTCTACCACTACAGCGAGTTGTGCATGCTGCGTTTATTATACACTACAACCATGTTCTTTCATGTGGTTGTGTGTGTCTTCATGCTTTTCTCACCGTAATGATAGAATTTGTATGCTTCCTCTTTCTCGTTTACTACAGCATTTTCATGTTGAGATATGCCCGTGAAGAGTAAATGGACATAGAAATAGCCAGGTTTCCGAGGCCTGTGTTGAAAACTCAAACCTCCTGCTCTATTCTCTGAGTGTCTGTTGTCCACTTCATCTCACACACACACACACACACACACACACACACACAAACTTGGTGCTCCTGCACTCATGTGTACACACATACAGTTTGGCTTCATGTGTCTAAGTTGTGCATTGGTTTATTATGCTCAGTAAAGGTTAGTTGTATGGTTAATGCTTTTAGCATTCAACAAAGGCAGTTATATTCAAATGAGCAGTAATTATTGTGTTTCTTGCTCTAAAGTTTACCTTTTAGTGGTGATTTGTGTGAGACCAGTACCTCCAGCTCCAGCTTTCATATTTTCACTCTTACATAAATAACATAAAATAAATTATTTCTTGTAGCTTTTGGAATAAAATAAAAACTTTAAAAAAGATAAAAGATTAAAAACAAAATAAAAAAACTGAATGGAAGTCTGTGTTTGTGTTTAATTTTGATGTTTGATGCTTTTAGCCTTAGATAATGGACTTTCTATACTTGTCCTGCTAGACCTTAGTGCTGCATTTGACACTATCAACCACAGCATCTTATTACAGAGACTGGAGCATGTGATTGGTATCAAAAGAACAGCATTAAAATGGTTCCAATCTGATTTATCCAGTTTATTCATGTCCATGATAAACCTTCCATGAAAAAGATCCACAAGGTTCTGTGCTAGGACTGATTCTGTTCACCTTGTACATGCTTCCTTTGGCAATGTTATTAGGAAGCACTCTATTAATTACCACTGCTATGTAGATGACACTCAGCTGTATCTATCTATGAAACCTGTTAACACAAACCAGTTAACTAGACTTCAAGCGTGTCTGACATAAAGGCCTGGATGACCAGTAATTTTCTACTTTTAAATTCAGAAGTTACTGTATTTAACTTTTCTAAAATTATAGCTACTCTAGATGGCATAGCCCTGGCCTCCAGCACTACTGTAAAAAACCCTGGAGTCATTTTTGACCAGGACATGTCCTTTAACTCACACATAAAACAAATCTCTAGAACTGACTTCTTTCACCTGCGCAACATTTCCAAAATTAGGAACATCCTGTCTCAAAATGATGCAGAAAAACTAGTCCATGCATTTGTTACCTCAAGGCTAGATTACTGTAACTCATTACTATCTGGATGTCCCAATATCTCCATAAAAAGCCTTCAGTTAATTCAATTCAGTTAAATTTTCAATTCAATTTTATTTGTATAGCGCCAAACCACAATACAATCATCTCAAGGCACTTTATGAAAAACAAAAAAAAAACCCAACAAATTCCTTATGAGCAGCACTTGGAGACAGTGAAAAGGAAAAACTCCTTTTAACGGAAGAAAAAACCTCCAGCATAACCGGGCTCAGTTTGGGCGGCCATCTGCCTCAACTTGGGGTGAGTGGATAGAGGAGAGGGAAAACCACTGGTTATGTTCCCTTGAATTTCCTACAATAAATAAAAACTTTTAGCTAAAATGATTCAACAAGCAGAAGTGACCCAGAGATAAACAACCTGTTCATACAACTCTATAGCTTTTGCATTAATCCATTTAAAAAAAAAAAAAAAAAAAGACAGTCAAAGTTTGGGACTAGCTAGTGAACAAGTGGCTAATTTAATAGCTAAAGTTATCTGTGGTGACCAAAACCTTACACAGTTCAAAAATTGGTCAGCAAAACAACTCTGAGTGAATGCTGATGTCCGTCCTTTACTGCTGGATGTGTAAACAGAAAGATGTTTGTAAAAAATTCCTGCCATATAAACTTTGTAAGGTCACACTGTTGAGTTTTCAGCTTGGATTGCTGTTCCTAGGTGGTCACAAATGTAAAAAATACAGCTTTAGTATTTAGAATAACGTAAGTGTGAATTAAAGGACACCACTTTAAGGACTACACCTCCTAGTTGGTTCAGTTTTCCTTCTGATACATAATTATTAGAGTGATGATTGATATGACATTTCAAGCAGGTGATACTATATGTACCTATGAAACACTAAATAAATGTGTGTAATAATATTCACATCTATGGCTATACTCAATTCAATTCAATTCAGTTTTAATTGTATAGCACCAAATCACAATACAAATCATATCAAGGCACTTTACAAAAACAATAAAGCCCAACAAATCCTTTATGAGCATCACTTGGCGACAGTGGAGAGGAAAAACTCCCTTTAACGGAAGAAAAAACCTCCAGCAGAACCGGGCTCAGTTTGGGCGGCCATCTGCCTCGACTGGTTGGGGTGAAGGGATTTGTATGTGAGGAGAAGGATTTTAAATTCTATTCTGTATTTTACAGAGAGCCAATGAAAAGAAGCCAATATAGGAGAAATATGATCTCTCTTGCGAGTTCCTTGCTAGCATCCTGGATAGGAAGAAATATATCAGCAAGATATACATGTCAGCATGATAAACAATATTATATATAAGGTACTATGTATGATATTGGATAAATGGTTTTTCCCTGTACCTACAAAGTCCACATGTTAAAATCTAAGGGTAAACTCTGGTTTATGGTTTTTAAAATATGTGAATAATAGCTCCTCGAGTTAAGTTTCAGCAACTTCTTGAAGGCATATTGGTTTGTGTGTGAATGTGTTTTTGAGAGCAAAGCGCATTTAGTGGTGACACCATGCAAATGGATGAGTGGCACTTGGAATCTAGACAAGGCAGCCATCATTATCAAGTAACAAACGGAGGGCCTAGGAGCTGGTCGGCAGCTCAGTGGTATTCACTTGGGAGCAGAAGTTCTAAGTGGCTGGGACTATAAATGTAAAAGGTGACATAAAATACAAAAAGAAGCAATATTAGGATGAGAGTATGATACTGATACAAGCGCTTGCAGAGAGCTAGGAATGTATTTGTTAGTAGGCAGAGTTGAAAAGGAGAAAGGTTTGAAGCCTGAGATAATGAAGGTCTGTGTTTGTGTGTGACAAAGGCAGTAGCTGGATTAGTTCATGTAATGACTGTAAATAATTATGCAGGCCCGCAGAGACTCCAGTGATCTGAAAGTGTATTTGCATTGCCAAGCAAACACACACACATGAACAGCCAACAAAAAACTTACAAAACCTGGTTATTCAACAACAAATTATGTAGTGATGTGACATGCACAGATGGTTTACAACAAGAAGCATTTAGAAAACACACAGACTCACACAGTGATGACATATGGGACAGAGTATACAATATCCTGCTGTGTGGCCACTGGCCTTTGTCACTGTTGGCTGTGAGGAATAGCTCTATTTACCACTGGTCATCTATCTCAGTCACATCCACTCACATACACACACATTTTCTCACTCTCCTCATTCGTGTACTTACACACACACAGCTGAAGACAGGCAGGCAGCTCAACCAGGCAGCTCAGCCAGCAGGTATTTAAAATGGAGGAATGCAATTGGAGTGGGATGCCAGAATGTGTTTACAACACTATCCACTTCCACTGCCCTCTACTTCCTCTTCTCCTCCATTCCTATTTACTGCTCTCATGGACTTTTATTTCCACCTCTCTTATCCTCTTCCTCTCCCTCTCTGTCTCTATTTTCCCCCTTTCTCCTAGCTTGAATAAAACAAATGGCCTGAGATGTTTAGAGGAGAGATATTGGGGCAAGAAAATGAGAAAAGCCTTAGATAGGTGGAAGATGGAAAACTCTGCCTGCTGAATCAATTGCTTATACTTTACTTCTTATTTAGAGTTGCTGTTTTTCATTGAAACAAACTGAGAAATATTTTTAGCAAATGTGGATCTGATAATGATGTTGATGGTAAAACATGATGAACCAATGTCAGATGGACACCACCTGCAACAGCAAAGTGTCAATAGAGCCTGGACATGTACAACGAACCCCTTTACTCATCTCAGACAGCCTCAGGAGGGGCCTTCAGGTCGAGGTAATAGCCTGTGTGTTTAGGTGTGTTGGAGCTATGCAGGTGGGACTCAAAGCTGTATTCATCAGTGTGTGAAAGAAGTTAATCGCTATGGTGTGCTGGGATAACTCCTCGCCCTTGGCATGTGTTTGACAAGAGCTCAGTGTGTAAATCCATTAATTACCACTATCCACATCAGTACTACAGTCACTGCTGCTGATGCTGCTACTGGAGCTGGAGGTACCAGAATGGGAGCGCCTGGAGCAGCAATGGGACTAGTGAGGATGATTTCAGTGAACTGTGTTACAGTACATTGAGCGGATGAGCAGGGCTTATAAGGAATTGAAAGGATAGCATCTGGGCAAACCACAGCCACTCAACAGCCCATATGAAGGGCCTCAAATTCTATCAGTTGTCCTGTACAGCAGCTGAATACTTTCACTGTCTTTGTCCTGTGCTTTCTCTCTGTTTACTGTGTTTGCTGCAGGCATACACACAGACACACAAGGTTTAGTAATTTATTTGAGTGCGATTAGGCACCCCAGATGAAGAGCCTCAATGGCAGACAGATTCATTTCACCAAATGAGCCCTTATTGTTCTGGGCCACACTGAAGCAGAGCTCTGTGTGAGTGTGTGTGTGTGGAGGAGATGGGGGTGGGTGATTATAGGGGGTACAGGCCATGTCACCATGGACCAGATCACATCACCACTTGACATACTTGACTGAGTTCTGATGAAGCAGGTCCCTGCAGCACCCACAGTCACACAATGATACAGGCACACACCTAATATTGTATGTGTGCAACCAGAAACACCCAGGCCACAAGCTGTGTGTATTCTGTGTTCAGACAAAATTTCACTGTATAAAAAACAGGGGGGTGGGGGGATGGGTGGGTCATACAACAAAGAATTAAATTTGGTTCCTTGCCCAATCACATACATGCATGCAAACAGTCCTGGAAGATTACTGTGCTACATGAAAGTCATGTTTCTGATGCTTACCTCAGGACTGAAAAAAAAAAAAAATTTACAGTTGGCCACATGATAACTTGCAGAGTTGTACAATCCCATCTGTGACTATTTCAAAAAAATACTTCACACATCAATCCAGGCTTGCCTCTGGACTTCCTGGATCATATTTTATTATCTACTGGTACATGAAACAACACACTCCCACCAACACATCTCCTTGTGTTTTTTAATAAGGGCCTAATGCCTGTGTCAATACAGCCTTAGAATCTGAATACAAACACCAACAGAATAGGCTTACCGTTATTTATACTGTGCATACATACTGACGTCTAGTGTCTTTGAATTTGTCCTTAAAGAGTTTGTAGCCATCCACAGACTTTCTTCTCTAATTCTGTAAAGAATTAATTCAATTCAATTCAATTCAATTTTATTTGTATAGCGCCAAATCACAATACAAATCATCTCAAGGCACTTTACAAAAACTAAAACTAAAAACCCAACAATTCCCTTATGAGCAAGCACTTGGCGACAGTGGAGAGGAAAAAACTCCCTTTAACGGAAGAAAAAACCTCCAGCAGAACCGGGCTCAGTTTGGGCGGCCATCTGCCTCGACCGGTTGGGGTGAGTGGATAGAGCAGAGAGAAAAGAACAGCAACAATAAACAACAAATAGACACTGCAAGGTGGTGGGGCCAGTAACTGCACATCAGCGATAAACAGCTCCAGGACCAGGGACACCTGCAGAAGGTACAGAGAGAACAGAGAGAGAGGGAGAGAGCACAAACTAGGGGAGAGAGAGAGCACAAGGTTAGTGACATTCAATGGTGGAATATACATGAGGTGGGAGAGAAGGGGGGGGGGGGGGGGGAGCTCAGTGCACCGATGGTCCTCGGGCAGTCTAGGCCTATAGCAGCATAACTAACTAAGGGATGGTTCAGGGTTGCCTGAAGCCAGCCCTAACTATATGCTTTGTCAAAGAGGAAGGTTTTAAGTCTAGCCTTAAAAGTACAGAGAGTGTCTGCCTCCTGAACCCAGGCTGAGAGCTGGTTCCACAGGAGAGGAGCTTGATAGCTAAAGGCTCTGCCTCCCATTCTGCTTTTGAGAACTCTGGGAACCACAAGTAGGCCTGCACTCTGAGAGCGAAGTGGTCTATTGGGATAATATGGTACTATGAGGTCTTTAAGGTATGAAGGAGCTTGATTATGAAGGGATTTGTATGTGAGAAGAAGGATTTTAAATTCTATTCTATATTTTACAGGGAGCCAATGAAGAGAAGCCAATATAGGAGAAATATGATCTCTCTTGCTAGTTCCTGTCAGGACTCTGGCTGCGGCATTCTGGATTAATTGGAGGCTTTTTATTAAGATATTAGGACATCCAGATAGTAATGAGTTACAGTAATCTAGCCTTGAGGAAACAAATGCATGGACTAGTTTTTCTGCATCATTTTGAGACAGGATGTTCCTAATTTTGGAAATGTTGCGCAGGTGAAAGAATGCAGTTCTAGAAATTTGTTTTATGTGTGAGTTAAAGGACATGTCCTGGTCAAAAATAACTCCAAGGTTTTTTACAGTAGTGCTGGAGGCCAGGGCTATGCCATCTAGAGTAGCTATAATTTTAGAAAAGTTATTTCTGAGATTTTTAGGCCCAAATATAATGACTTCTGTTTTCTCCGAGTTTAAAAGTAAAAAGTTACTGGTCATCCAGGCCTTTATGTCAGTTAGACAGGCTTGAAGTCTGGTTAACTGGTTTGTGTTAACAGGTTTAATAGATAGATATAACTGAGTGTCATCCGCATAGCAGTGGTAATTAATAGAGTGCTTCCTAATGACATATCCTAAAGGAAGCATGTACAGGGTGAACAGAATCGGTCCTAGCACAGAACCTTGTGGAACTCCATAACTAACTTTTGTTCGTGTGGAAGGTTCATCATGGACATGAACAAACTGGAATCTGTCCGATAAATAGGACTGGAACCACTTTAACGCTGTTCCTCTGATACCAATCACATGCTCCAGTCTCTGTAATAAGATGTTGTGGTCAATGGTGTCGAATGCTGCACTAAGGTCTAGGAGGACAAGTATCGAAACAAGTCCATTATCTGAGGCTAAGAGAAGATCGTTGGTAACTTTCAACAGTGCTGTTTCTGTACTATGATGTGCTCTAAATCCTGATTGAAAATCTTCAAATAGTTCATTCCTGTGTAAGTGGTCTGATAGCTGCTTAGCAACAGCTTTTTCTAGGACAAGACTCCTGGATCAAGACTAGGCTTTTTGAGTAAAGGTTTGATTACTGCAGTCTTAAAGACCTGTGGTACGTAGCCTGATACTAGAGATAAATTTACCAAGTCCAATAAAGATGAGTTCATTAATGGCAGGGTGCCTTTAAGCAGTCTAGTCGGGATGGGGTCCAAGAGACACGTTGATGATTTCGATGAAGCAACTACTGATGTAAATTCAGAGAGATCTATAGGAGAGAAGCAGTCTAAACATAACTGAGGTCCTACAGATGATTCAAGAGCTACTGTAGTAAAAGATTCATTTATTGCAGGTATAGGAAGCATCTGCTGAATTTTATCTCTAATAGTTGTGATTTTATTTGTAAAGAAACTCATAAATTCATCACTGCTGAGAGCTAAGGGAACACTGGGCTCAACGGAACTGTGACTTTTTGTCAGCCTGGCTACAGTGCTGAAAAGAAACCTGGGATTGTTCTTATTTTCCTCTATTAGTGATGAATAGTATGCAGTTCTGGCTTTACGGAGAGCTTTTTTATATGTTAATAGACTGTTTTTCCAGGCTAGAAAAATTTCCTCTAAGTTTGTGGAACGCCACTTCCTTTCCAGCCTTCGTGATGCCTGCTTTAAGGTACGAACATGTAAATTATACCATGCGGCTAGTCTTCTCTGAATCACTAACTTCTTTTTCAGAGGGGCTACAGAATCAAGCGTTTCACGCAGTGAGGTTACAGCGCTGTCAACAACATGATCAATTTGGTAGGGAGTAGGATTAAGGCAGCTGCCCTCCATTATGTTTATACTTGGCATAGATGCAAATAAAGATGGAATCATTTTCTTAAATTTATTAACAGCGTTGTCGGATAAACATCTGCTGTAGTGGAATTTTCTTCCAGACGCTGCATGATCCATCATTTTAAATTCGAAAGTTATTAAAGAATGATCTGACAAAACAGGATTTGGGGGAAAAATTATTAGATGTTCAATTTCGATGCCATAGGTCAGAACAAGATCAAGGGTGTGATTAAAACAGTGGGTGGGTTTATTAACGTTTTGAATGAAACCAATTGAATCTAATATAGAATTAAATGCAATGCTGAGGCTGTTATTTTCAACATCTACATGAATGTTAAAATCTCCCACTATAATGACTTTATCTGATCTAAGCACTAAATCAGACAGGAAGTCAGGGAATTCAGTTAAAAACTCTGAGTAAGGAACAGGTGGACGGTACACAGTGACAAGTAGAACTGGTTTTTGTGTTTTCCAGTTTGTATGTGAGAGACTAAGAGTGAGGCTCTCAAATGAGTTATAACTGTTCTGAGGATGAAAGTTTAATAATAAGTTTGAGTGGAAGATTGCAGCTACTCCTCCACCTCGACCTGTGCTTCAAGGAACATGATAATTTTTATGACTGAGGGGGGTTGATTCATTCAGACTGACATATTCATCCTGCTGTAACCAGGTGTCAGTAAGATAAAGTAGGTCAATTTGGTGATCAGTTATCAAATCATTTACTAACAGAGATTTAGAAGAAAGGGACCTAATATTTAATAATCCACATTTGACAGTTCTGTTTTTCTGTTCAATAAGAGGAGTGGTCTTAATTTTTATTAAGTTTTTATGAATAACTCCTCTTCTGTTAACTTCTGATTTGTTTGATTTATATGTTCGAGGGGCAGACACAGTCTCTATGTGGTTTGAAGGGGGCGGCGGCTCTAAGGAAACTGCAGAGAAGCGTTTTAGACTGAGTCTCTGCATCCCGGTCCCCACCCTGGATTGTCAGGCTTTAGGTCGGCTAAGAAACTCGGCCAAATTCCTAGAGATGAGAGCTGCACCATTCAAAGTGGGATGGATGCCGTCTCTCGCTATCAGACCGGGTTTTCCCCAGAAAGTGGCCCAGTTGTCTATGAAGCCCACATCGTTTGCTGGACACCACCTAGACAGCCAGCGACGGAACGACGACATGCGGCTAAACATGTCATCGCTGGTCAGATTGGGGAGGGGTCCAGAGAAAACTACGGAGTCCGACATTAATTTAGCAAAGTTACACACCGACTCAACATTAATTTTAGTGACCCCCGATTGGCGTAATCGGGTGTCATTGCTGCCGACGTGAATAACAATTTTCCCATATTTACGATTAGCCTTAGCCAGCAGCTTCAGATTTGACTCGATGTCGCCCGCTCTGGCCCCAGGAAACATTTGACTATGGTCGCTGGTGTCTCTATTTTCACGTTTCTGACTATGGAATCGCCAATTATCAGAGTCGGTTTCTCAGCGGGTGTGTTGCTGAGCGGGGAAAATCTATTAGAAACGTGAACAGGCAGGTGATGAGCCGTGGGCTTCTGCTTAGGAGTACGATTCCGTCGGACCGTCACCCAGGCTAATTCTCCGGGCTGCTCCGGAGCTGCCCTTGGACCGCTAACAGACCCTGAGCTCGGTGGCTCCACACCAGCTAACGGGGCTGGGCTAGCTGGCTTTTGTTCGAAGGTGCGGAGCCGCGCTTCCAAATCAGTGATCCTCGCCTCCAAGGCTAACAGAACCTTACACTTATTACAGGTATCATTATCGCTAAAGGAGGCAGAGGAATAACTAAACATGTGGCACACCGAGCAAGAAAGAGAGAGAGAGGGAGAGGCCATGTTAGCTAAGCTAACTAGCTAGCTAAGCTATCCGGTAGGCCAACGAGCGCTAAGTCAGGAAATAGCAACAAACACCGGTCAAAACAGAAAGGTACCCGACCAGCACCGGAATGCAGCAGCCAGTGAACCGTTCAAAGTCTAGCCGGTTCCCAGGTGTGCCAAACCACAGCTAGTCTGCCGCTAGTCTGCAGACGAACCACACAACACACACAACACGACACGCCTGCAAGACAAAAGTGATTCGCTTACCCAAAACACTTCAACACAGGATCCTTACCTAATTACAGTTAGTTGTATTACCAGCTACTTTTTTTTCATTTTTTCACATTGCTCAGCCAACTACAACAAACAAACAAGCTCTTGCTATCACATTTCATCATTGTGTATTGTAGTGCACGTGGAATATGTGTGCATATGCAAACCCAATTGTATTATAAACAGAAGCATGTCCATATCTGCATCCCTGTCCATCTGACGGCCAAGCCTACTCCATGAACGTGTGTGGCCCAGCACTGTTTGAATTCATACCGATGCAGTCATTAAATGAAGCACAAGCATTTCAAAATGATACTTAAAGGGGCATTTATGAGGTTAAAACAACAGTGTATTTTTTTTTTTTTTTTGCACATAATGCATTGTCCTTTTAGAGTGTGCTGGCCAAGATGGCATATAAAAAATATAACAAAACTGAGTAAATCCCTGTGCAATAGCCCTGAAACGTTACATGGTTCATGTACCTTTGTATTTTATCTTACAATATTTTTATTTTTTTTACGATACATTGATGATCACATGATCCTGATGAAGCTTTGAGTGAAATGCATTGTCAATATTAATGAAAGATTTTGGGGTTCAAATGTGCCACAACAGCTGTTTTTGTTTACAAAAGACAATAAAATATAAAATATGAATGGATGGAAAATCTAAGTTAAAATAATATCAGTCAGTAACTATTACAATGCATATCAAAACATATTTGCTATGAATATATTTAATTTAAACATTTAATTCATTACAATTAACAATAAAGTAATGATTCTCATTAATTCTAAATGGATAAAAATCAAATAACACTAATGATGACAAATACCCTATATCCTATAATCCTGTGTAGTCAGGCTGCCTCCCAATCTTATTATGATTTTAAAAGCATACACGCATATCTCAGAGAGCAGCATATATGAAGCAAAATCTTAAGGAGATAATCTTTTTTATCTTATGATGCTTACTAGATAGTTTTTTCTTATCTGACTGTAAGTATAGTAATAGAAGCACATTCCTCAAAATGTTGAATTAATCCTTTAAGAGCCCTCATAAACCACATCCCTCTTTTTTAAGACCTATACTGGCTCCAGCATGAACCACTAAAGCATTGTGTATGTGGGTGTGAGACAGAGCACACACAGAGACAGATGTGGCCTTAGAGACAGAATACTGCTAGTGCTTTACCTGTACTGTACAGCATGATTAATGACAGCATTAAGCACATTAATTACCTCACTGATTTAAAAATGAGCTTGTTTCATTACAAGCCACCCCACCAACATGTACAGCACTTTCTCACTCAGCTTACAGCTCTGAATAAGCAACTCCCTGAAGATGATGCTGATAGCGTCTGCTAGTCTGCATGTGTGTATCCATTTGCTGTGCTTAGCATGTTTATTTAGTTAATTATTAAGGTAAAACAGAAGCATCTGCTGCAAAGAGAAAGAATGTGCAGCGGGAAGGGGGAGGAAAATACTGCCTCTTTCTCTCCCTTCTCTCACTCACACACACAGACACACATGCATAGCAGCCTGAAACACTTAATTACAAAAGAGGACAGCAGGGAGGATGGGCATTAGAAGAGGAAAAAAACGACAAAGGAGAAGACACAGATAAATCTTTAAACTTCTCAATTAATGAAGTAGGCAGGAGGGGAGAGAGCAGCCCAAAACGACATCGACATCTGGCCTCGGCCTGCATTAAAAGCCTATTTTGCTGTTTTAACACCCATAAAATAGACGCTGAAACAGGTCGTAAGTGGCGTCAGCCCCGCTTTACACCTCCCCACCGTGTACTTCTTCCCTCTTTCTACCCCCTACAGACAACTCAGTATGTGCATTTGTACTCTAATAACAACAACACAGACAATAAATGTTTTATGGTGTTCAGGTCACTGGAGAGATCCTCCACCTCACATCAGCAACATTGCTTTCACTGCAGCAGAGAAGCCTCTGATTTGTTAAATTTAAAAAAGTAATAAATCAGAATCGAAAACACTGTTTTTGTGCATCTGGGCCTGTAGTAAGAGGTGAGGAAAAAAATCAAATGGGCACCATCCATCTAAGGAGCCCTACAAACAAGAATGACCAAGACATACACAACTGTGGGTGTACATACGTGACTGCACAAAAGTGTGGAAGACCAGGACATGGCAAAACAGATATCTTCCACTGGCACGACACTAAGTAGGTTGACCAACGAGGCAGTTCCACTGGTGGAATGTGCCCTGAGAACAACTGATCATTTTGATTGCTTTGCACCCCCTGATGATGATGATTGCCTTGCTAATTCAGTAGGCATGCTGCTGAGCCAAAAGAAGGGCACCCAAGGCTCATATACTGTGGAAGACAAACTTGTGGTGGTTCCTGGTTGTGTAGTGCTCATACGAGTCCATGAACACAAGCCAGTGTCTTTTGTTTAGTAGAGGTCACACAGCCAAAGCTGTTCAACTTCTCCCTCTTAATCACCAGTCCATCCTTTGTCGGGCCAAGTGGTCATAGTGCCTTTTTGATCACTACTGCAGGCAGATCAGTGATCAGCCATGACCCACTGGTTCCATCTGGACAAGGCCAGCTGTCAAACAGCCACATCACTGCAATTTTAGTTTGGAGAGATGCTCCTCTTGTCCTTGAGTGCATTTCCTCTTGACATTCTGTCTGCTCTCTGACATTAAGGGACACAAGCTGAAGAGGTGATAGGGTCTGATGTTCCCTTTCCTTTTTCAATCAGCTTCACCATGAAATGTCTGAGAGTGCCCTCGCACTGTGGTGTCATTTATAAGCCTGTGCATAGGATGCAGACCAAACTTTGACAGATTGTAGACATCTGAAATCACACTCTTAATAACTAAAAAAACCAACAACACAGTATTTACCTTTTCACAGCTGGTTGTGAATATAGGTGTGTAACCTGAGTGATGTTTCTCCTCTGCGCAGTGTGTTCCTGGTGCCTCCAGCTGTATTTGTCATGTGTCTTACAAGAACACAAAAAAACACAATGCACCTGGCCATAATGGATGCTTGGCACCTTTAAACGTCGTGGTTGATGATATGAAAAATCCTGGGGGCCTTTTGAAGTGATGAACTAACTTCACTGAGGACACTGGCATTGCTGTCTCTGTGCATTGGCCCCTATCCATTGTAGGTACCTTAACTAAATCTGGCATGGGTCACATATAGAGAACCAAAATAAAATGTAGGTAGGTTCAGACATGTCTCATAAGTCATTCTTATAAATTAGTAATTTTAATTAATAATTAAAATGCATAAAATAAAAGTAAAAATGATTGTCACTTAAAGAAATGAGTTATTATAACTACATTACAACAACATTTATAACATCAATAAAGGTAATCTGACATTAGCAACAAAAATCATAAAACTCATCAGTCAGCAGGGTTTATACAATGTGGCCTGCAGTATTTGAGTGTAACAGATCTTAGAAATGTGAAGCTAAACATCAATGTGCTTGTGAAGGAGAGAGAAAGGTGTGTTTGTGTGCATCAATGAAAACATGGACACAGGACTATCCAGTGTAAATATTTGCAGACAGAAATGAGGTGGAGTCAACCTCTGGAATATTAACTATTGACAGAAACAAAGACACCAGCAGTCTCTGCCTTCTCCCTGAATCTAACACTTCTCCTACTTGTTTGCTCTTTCAGTTTCTTCCTACATTCCTTCCCTCTGTCAGGCTCAACCTACCCTTCCATCTACATCCTCTCTCTCTCTCTCGCTCTCTCCTTGTCTCTGTGTCTTTTCCTTTTTCTCCCTCTCTCCACCCCTTTCTGTTTGATTTTAATGTTTCTCCTACATTGAAGCAATTTTAATCATTCCTGCATTTTTGTTTCTCTTTATTAGTTTTTCTCCCCAGAGATATAAGCACAGGATGGAGACATAGTGAAGAAGGAGAAGGAGGGAGAATATGTGCATTAATGTTTCATATTTCACTGGCTTTCACTGGGGAGAGCGCTGATGATTATTTCATGTTGTCTTTTTCTCTCTCCCTCTTTTTTTCCTGAGGTGTCAAGAAATTGGCCCATAACCATTGTCACCCATCAAAAAGAGGGCTCTTCCGCTGACACACACGTCTGTACATATATCTTTTTGAGGACATTCATTGACATGTGTTCCCTAGCCCCTAACCCTAACCTCAACCATCACAATTAAATGCCTAACCCCAGCCCTTACCCCAAACCTAACCTAAATCTGTTTCTGGCCTGAACCCTAAAATCAAGTGTGAACCCTCAAACAGCCCTTGGTAAAAGAAAAAAAGAAAAAAGAAACTTTTCACACAGATACAGATAGATACTGCTGCTAACCCAAAGAAAAGACATCTGGTTTGACTTGTCACCATCTGGATATCTGTCCATCTGTTCTGCTCTGCAGCCACATTTCACATACACATACACATACACATCACATACACCAACCAACAAGGATGTTTTGGTTCAGATGTATGTTAATTAACAAATCCTATAGTGTTTGGAATAAGTTTACTGTTAATTATTCACAGATTTAAAAGATCAATTATTCAACGAATGAAATATTAGTCAAAATAATGTCAGCTTAATTCAGTATTATTTCACATTTTCACTTTTTACTGAAATGTGTGATTTGCTTATGCTGCTCCATTTAAACTAAACCAGCTAGCTGATGACTATTATTAATAATTATCAGAAACTATCCTTCAATCAAGTAATGTAACTCCCTTATTGCATTTTGCTGTCTTAAAGCCTGGGTCCCTCCTGGGTTTGGTAAAGGGGTGATGCTGTTTTTAGGAGGCCATTGTAATTTGTGGTTTGTGGTTCTGTTTCCACCCTTGCTGCAGCAAGTACCTGAGGGTAATGTTACTTACTTGTGTAACTTGTAGTAACCTTCTAATAATGGTTGATATGCCCTTAGTGCTGTAGTGGTGTTGAGCTGGGCTTGGTAGGGCACTTTATATAGGGCCAATTCTTAATTTTCTTCTCCTTAAAGTCTTTTAGTAGCACCCTATTTTACTGGACACTCATGTAGAGAATACTGGTACTGGTTTTTCATTATTATTCCATGAAGATATCAAACACTTTTTAGATTTTAGCAAAATTTTAACAAGCACTATGAAGCATGTTGGAAAATTTGGAATCAAATTTTTAAGAAGACAGGCTTATACCAGATACTTGTGTGGTCCACATGAGCAGAAGCCTTCCACAGCTGTTGGAGTGACAACATCTCCAACAGAAAGCCAGAGGAGTCTGTCATCAAAAGAATGCCCTGCAATCTATCAGGGGAAAAAGAACAATTTCAGAAAGATTATTTATAGCAATAGTGTGTTGGTTTTACCACAAGAAGTCAGAAGTCCTGTTTTTTTCCACAGATCCATGAATTTTTCCTTTAAATTTTACCTTCAAAATTATAAACACTACCAATATATACAATGAGAGTTTGACATTTGGCTAATATACAGGCCTGTGTCAATGCAAACAACTCAACAGCTTGTACTTACAACTAATCGGGATGGGGGAGGGAGGGGGAGGGTGGAGGGGGGTATATATAGCCCCCATGGGACTCACCAGTCATGGGGTCTTTATGAGCTGAGTCATCAACAAACCAGATGTTTTTACTGCTGGGGAAACGAGAGCAAACAATATACTGTCTAGGATTTACCTGCTCTGTTCCTAAATGATCATGGGACTACCATCCCTTTCACTGGGATGAAGTGTAGGACACCTTTGATGGGTGCTATGAAAACATGAACACAGAACATAGTGATAATGAAGGGCAGAGGCTGCAGAAAAATTAGAAGTGACCATGACTAGCAAGATACAGTAGAAGCTACAATGTGTGCAACAAAAGCTGGAAGAGGTCTGTATGCAACAGGTAAGCATCTCAACACAGTACTCAACCTCTGGCAATAGTATGCAGTGGGTGGAACAAATCATGTTTCTGAAAAGCAGCTTGTAATATCCATCATGTTCATCTTCTATCGTGATGAACAATTTGATTAAACCAGAATTAGAGAGGGCAGAACTGGATGCATAACTATGTTGGATGAGGGCTTGACCATACAGGAATGCAAATTATGCAGAGGTGTCTTATAATGCAGTAGAAAATACTGCAGGGCTCTCCATGTGAAAATCCTGGTGGACAGCGAGTTTGAAAAGATGCACTGTGATGCATCAAAAAGCATTAGCCAAATCAATGACTGTGAAACATGTGGTGGCTGACGGAATGTTTGATATGCTACCAGATATGGAACCACTGAAGCTGGAGCGTGAATTTCAGAATTTACTATTTGTAGATCTTTCATTGGTGCCATTAGCTTTCTGATCAGGGAAAAAAGGGGCTGTTATGTGACTTATCAAGACATAGAGCAAGTATATCTTTATCATATTAGTTTTGGATAATGGGTGTCACTGCAGTCTTAGCATCAGGACACAAGGACTTTGTCTATAGAGTTTGTAGACTTTTGTGTGATCTGTGAGGGAGCAGAACTACATCATACATATGTCAGCTCTTGTTTGAAGTAACAGGTGCTCTGTAATACAGGGGGGTTCTGCTACATCATACTTCACTGCATTTCAGAGCAGAAGTTAGCATGACTACAAGAACTCAAACTGCACTCCTAGCCCTCAGATGCTGCAAAAGAGAAGGTTAATAAATGACAGAGAAGAATCCAAGAAAAAAGTGTGTAAGAGTATAAAAGAGAATTAGAGTAAGAAATTAGGAGGAAAAAACAGAAAATGAAACTGAAAGATGAGAGAGAGACTGCAGATACTGAGAAGGAAGTGTGTTTGTGTGTCACCTGAGGCTCAGTAGCACTGCTTTGAGCATTGCATTAATTATGCAACAGCAATCATAGCAGGGAAATAGATAGTCTTCTTCCTGCACCTTTTATGTTTGCAGGTCTGAGGCTGGCCAAAGAAGAAGGCAGTGGAGAGAGAAAGGGGACTGTGAGGGAGGGCGAGGTGGAGTAAGAGCACTCTAGAAGTAGGAAATGGTTCTTATGATTAATAAAGAAAAAAAATATGATCATAAAACACATATTTTTGGCATTGACGGAAAAATAATGTACATTATGTTGATCCTCTTAATGAAGCTACAGAGAGGAGCTTTGACATAACGCAAACAATGTATTTTGTTTAAAAAAAACACATTTTAGTTTTCACTTGTGTGGTTTGAGATGCATAATAGAGGCTCATTTTATCCTGTAGCATTTGACTTGGTTGAAATTACAGGCATACATTGTCATCATGCTTGAGTGCTTATTCAAATATTTAAGCTCATTTAAGCACTTACACTGTAGCTGCCATTTTCATCAATTTCACTATGTTCTGCATCCTTCAGCTCCTTCCTACTTTTCCAACTCTTCACATTCCTTCATACAAAGTTAAAGCAGCGATTCAGTTTGGCTCCCAGCTCTTTCTCCAAATATTCAACTCAGCTGCAACTAGTAGAAAAAGTTCCCACACAGCTGACCAGTGTTGCATATACTCAAAGCACATTACTTTTCTTCAACTTTGAAGAGTTACACTGTGTTTTTTTTTTTCTTTTTCCTAAAACACATGAAAATCTCTGAATTTCTGAACTTGACAAGGCCAATTTCTTATGTAGTGGTTCTTGTAAATGCAGCAGACTGCACAGAAATTACACTTCTGCAGTGATTTGTAAAGCAACAATACTGAATCACATTTCCAGACACCTCCAATGCTTCTAATAAAACATATCCTGCTGTCTGCAACTGAACTGTGATGACGATTTTCTTTGACATAAATGTTTTCTCAATGAAATTACATGTTTATATAAAGGATGAATGAAACACACACACACACAGAAGGCTTACAATGTGCACTGATGTGCAGTGGCTGTGGTAGGGAGCTCTCAGCAGTACTGACACAGCCATCGCTTTCCTATTGTAAGTTGGCCTGAGCGGACGAAGAACAACATGAGCAGAGACACTCAGGGGGCATTCGCCGCTATACATCTCTAGGCGTGCCACATTTGATTTCTCGTTAATAAGGCTGGAGTCAAGCTTGCGTTAATTTACACACACACACATGCGCACACACACTTGAAAATTATACACATCTATATACACAGGTATAGCATGTGCTATGAAATATTAATGCCTCACAAGCTGCCCCTCTGAGGTTAATTATTTAGTACAGACCTAGTATCGATTTATGCTAATGAACAGATGACACTGCCTGTAGCAGTCTGTAGCAGTCCACTCAGAGTGCTCACTAGATTAAACAATGATATTGCCCTCATATATAGAATTACATATCCAGCTGAGTACCCATAAGTCCATGAGGACGACCCTGGCTGTTGCCACCAAAGCATGAGGCAAAGCAAATGTGATGAATGTGTTTAGTAATGAAAAGGAAACCATGTGTGGTTATTATCATTAACCCAGTATGGGACGATTGTTGACAAACAAATTTGGTTACCAAATAAAATTGAACCTTCCTGGTGATGTGTAGAAACATCCAAGAGATTCATGATGTTTTCTTGCTACCTTTTATTACCTTACTTTTTCTACAATGCATGTTTTTAGAATTATTTTGTGTACCTCTGGAGTGATGAACAGTTCTGCAAATCTTTCAGGACTGATGAGGATATGTTGAATTGAAATAATACATGAAAGTTGTGAACAAGGGTTTAGGAAACTACATTAAAGTAACAAATGAGGTGGTGGATGAGATGCTGTGGTCATGTTTTGTGTTCAGTGAGTCCAGCACCAAAGTGGCTATTTGTCTCATACAGAGTGGATTAGGGACAGGTTTTATATAGTAGCATATTAGGTGTAGTTCAGTCATTGTGAAAGAGTGTGATTGAAGCTCTTTGGTGTCCCCAACATTCAGTTGACAGCCTTATTTCCAGCAATATTGAAGCTCCGGGGTGTCACTTATTAATGTTCCATCCATCTGATTTCAAAGCTGCCGTGCGTGAAACTCAATCAAAGCAAATTATGGTAAAGTCTGCCCTCATGTGGTGTTTTCGTGCTATTACTACTGACCGGTTTTCCTCAACTTGGAATGCTTATGAAGAACAGACAGTAGTCTTTACACCAAGACGTATTATTAGGCCTTTGAAAGAACCCAATATGGGAAAATGCACTTTAAAAATCATTACTACATAAATTATGTTAGAGTTATAAATTCTTATTTGCCATAGGTCCAACACTTCTAACTCTGAGAACCATTAGACTAGACACCACATATATATTTAGATTTAGTGCTAATGGGTTTTTTCCTGTCCTTCAACACTGCTGAATCATTTTGTTTGAACCCTCAGTAGGGTTCTCTGTGTTTCTAGTATAATATAGAGGCCTAGTGGTTTTTAACCACAGCATGTTTAAGTATAATTTTCCATATTAAGTTTTGGGAACACCCATACTTTCTGTTTTGTAGACACACACTCCTTCAGCTTCTTACTCGACTTAAGCAGTTTGACTTTCTGTACATACAGGTCACAGGTCATACACTGTACTGTCTAAAAACAGAGTAAACAGGTTGCAATGCTCCTTTTCTAGCAATAGAGCTTGTAATCATGTCTGACTGTTGTGTGACTGTGTCGTGTTTTCACAGAGATTTATCATGGTTTTTAAAAGCCTTAAACGTTAAACCTATGAGCTCATTTTAATGGGCTCTAGTGTGAAAAATCCCTTTTTAAAAATTCATAGCGGTTCAGATGTGGTCCCACTGTGTGGTTCCTCCTGTATTCCTATAAGATAAGCACAAATGCTTCATAAGAGGAAGGAAATGCAAAGAGCAGAGCATCTAAATGGAAATTCAAGAAAAAATGTCATAATGGTAGAATTACTAGCCTTTAATACTTTTACAGTTTTTTTTCCTGTACATTACACTTAGTTATGTTCAGTAGATTTGTTAATATAGAATCTACCTTTTGTCTCCTATAATCTTGTATTATATATGTATCTTGTGACTTTATTCCTGTGTTTATTGAGAAAGCAACATTAACCAACTCGTGGGCATTTCAGCCGGACAACAATGCTAAATATCAATGCTGAGTATTTGATTGCTGAATGGTGTTGGCCATAAAGGTAGAATAGGTCCCAGCAGGTTAAATTAAGTCATTCAAACACCTTTAACATTTACGTTTATACACTGACTTTTTGCCAAGTAATCATCATTGCTTCAGCAAGTACAAGAGCAGCTCTTGTTATTGACAGCCTTCCCATCAGTATTTATAGAAATGTGTTTGATAATAGTACCCTAAAGTAGCTTCAGAGCATTTCTGTACATTTATACAGCCTTATTAGGTGCCAGCTAACACATGTCCGGCTTCCTACTTACAACTCATTTTTGGGCTTAATCAGGTGTCCATTAAAGATGATGTAAGTGTCAAATTCGTCACTGAAGATGGCGTTTTCCCTCTCGCCTTTAAAAAGTCTGACCCACACCTGGTCATTTCTCTCAAGTTCCAGCATCAGGCTTTGGCTCTGCATAATAGAGCGGTCACTGGGCTGCGTGTAAAGGATCACCACCTCTCGCTCATTGTGCATCACATGTAGGTATGTCTCCTTCTGGTTCCATGTATGCACATTCAGGCTGAAGTAGTAGATGCCAGGTACATAACAGTAGAACTTACCAGTAAACATGTTGAAGTGACCATAGAGGTTAACCAACTCTGTGTCAAACACCAGTGTTTGGTAGTAGTCGTTGGAGTGGAGACCTTTCTTGCGGGCAACAGAGAAGGCAGCATAGTAGGACTTACAGGTCTCACCTGGGAGGCCCATGCTGCCTTTACTGCCCTTTATGCCATTAGGACCAGGAGGACCCATCTGACCAGCTCTGCCTGTTTTACCATAAGGTCCTCTTTCACCAGTATCACCTTTTTCTCCTAGGAGCAGCAAAAAGAGTCATGCTAAAGGATATGGTAGGAGTAAAACATTTGCATACATACAATCATTCATGATAAGGTCTTTCAAATACAATCACTTACAGGGATCTATTTTTCTGTGAGTGCGTAGCACTTTGGTGACTCTTTACTGTCATCTAAGGGAGTAGGTGTCTGTTCCATTTGCAGTTTCTAACAGTGTACTGTTAAACCACAATTACCCAAAGCAGAAGTGCTAGTTAAATGTTGCTCAACAAGCACTGTACTGTAGCAAAAATAACAGAAAAAATTCCTTGTGCTTTAGACCAACTTGATGTTTTGATCACTTCAGTTGTGTCTACTTCAAATAAAGAGCACTTTCATTGTACATGGCATCATATTTTATGCAAACTTATTAAGTATCATTGTATGATAAATAGGATGACAAAGAAAACATTATTCAGCTTCTGTGTTTCTACTATATTTGAGCTGCTGCATTTATTTTTGCAGCGCTGCACATCACAGTCAACATTAAGTTTCCCCTGGGAGAAACTATCATCAAAGGGAAAGTCCTATGTTCAGTTACAAATAAAGAAGTGAATGTGATTGGCCTTTATTACCTCAAGCTCTAACACTGTCATCTATAATCTATGGTAAAATATATTTTTCTGGTTCCACCCCATTTCTAGTTATTTCCAGTTGTGCCATAAATACACTTTACATGCTCCTGAAGCATCAGACTCTTGACTGCATTCTGCATTGTGCATCAGATTAAAAATAGAGGCAGTAATCTGAGAACTGCAGCAGTCAATTTGCCATCCAAGAAACAGGTACTGGTAAATATAAAAATGAGCAGTCATAACCCACACTAATGTCAGAGATATGAAAAAAATATTTCAGTTTCTGCAGAAACATTTGTAATAAAATCCAGTAAATTTAGTTTATCCTTGAATAAACCTTTAATTCCATCAAATTATTGTTAATATATTGTTATATTATTATATTATATTGTTATTGAATTCCCATTTGGTGAACTACGTGCAAAACTCAGATTGTTAATTTCTACTGGATGGCAAAAACTCATAGCTCATTATCAGTGGTAAATGTCAGGTACTGTATGCAATGAGTATCAATGTGATCTGTAACCTAGAGTTAATTTAATCTATATTAGAGCCTACTGAAAAACCGGGGTTCCAAAACAATATTTCATAACATGCATTGCTGCTTATGAAAAAATGCACCTCAAAGCTTTGACTTTACTGACTGTGGCCTTCAGGGGACTTTCACTGCTGATACTATTGGCACATAGTGACTGGCAAGTCATAACATCTGGAGGTGCTATTCATAATAATCTGGCAGACAGCTACACAAAGCATTAAGCTAGTATGTACATTTCCATCATCCTCTACTCTTTCTGCAACACTTGGCAAAAAACATCTTGGTCCTAATTCTGTACCAACAAGTGCTTGTACCACAGGAAATTTGTCAGTGCCTCCATAAACCCTCTTGTATAGAAGCCACATGGTTTGTATGCTCAATCCTTTAAATTTAAAACAACTTCCTGGCCCAGGTTACACTTTTATTACCAGTGCATACAATTCATCACCTGATGCTGTTGTCAAAGCAGTAAAATCTCAAAGTGTCAACTCAAAAGCCAGAGATCACCAAACCCAATACAGTTCATCCTTTGCAGAAGGAATGAAAGAATGTCTGCCAAGTGTTGTGGTATATCCTGACTCCTGACAACTTTCTGTTAGAGACTTTATTTAGATACACTGCAGCATTTGTATTGTCCTGTGGTCCACCTTTACCGCATTCATTAGTTGCCTTGACTAGTTTTATGAAACTCCAAATAAAGCTCAGCTATGCTGAGGGAAGCTGTAGGTTTAAATTATTGGTTAAATTTGGTTAAATTTTCTATAGGTTCATCATGATTAAAAAAAGGATTTAAAATTGATGCTTTTTGTTTTGACATTGCCATTTAGAAATCTCTATGTTTCTGATTTTTTTTACTTCATTAATATAACTGGAGAATGATCTGGCATCACAAGACCACACCTAGAACACCATGTGGACATGAGAGCTACACTGAGATGGTTTATGTTTATGTTTATTTACAATGCACATTGATTAACACGTGTTCATCAGTCCAGCATGTAAATGTGCCAGATTTACCCACATGGCCTAATTTTTATCTGCAGTCCCATGGCAGGTTGATGGTAAAGGAAAAGGACATTTAGCAGGCGCATGAACAGACAACCTGAAGACTTACAAATGACATTACACTAAAAAGTAGTAAAAAATGTTGGCGCAGATTAGTAAAAATTAGAACAAGCAATATAACCCACAATATGCATGAAGCATAGAGCACAGACACAGCAGACAGAAGGAAAGAACACAGAGAAATAAAACATTTGTTAGTTTAAAACCACATTAGTCCAGGTTGCATTGATTATCCAACAGCCACGTTTTAATAGATTTACTGAATCCTAGTTCTGTTGGTACCTTATTCCATGAATGTGAGGAAAGGACTGAAAACAGGGACTGTCCAAGGGAAATTTTCCTGAATGGGATTTTACAGTCTCCTCTGCTAGCAGCTCTTGTTGTGGTGTTTGGATTTCATTGAACAAACTCTTTTAATGGTTGTGAAGCCAAACCATGCAGAATTTTGCAAATATATCTGAAGTAAACATATTTTCGCAAGTTAAAAATGATATTTGCTCAAAATCTTACAGTGATAGTGTGAATTTAACTTTTTGTCCAGTGTTTTCAAGGTCTGCTTATAGTCTTTCTATGGACAGTGATGTAGTCCTACTTGTCTGGGTCCAGCGCGTGGGACATTTTTTATATGAGAGAGGATAGTAGCACTTAGGTATAACTTCAAAAAGTTTGTTGTTAGATTATTTTGAATGTGTCTAAAGTTCACCAAATTAAGTTTTATTTTGTTTATTACTCTTTAACGTGTTTTGGATGACAGATGCAAGTCCATGACAATGCCTAAGTATTTATATTCTTACACCACAGCTCGTACTTTGCCCACTGTTCCCTTAGCTCTCAGCAGTGATGACTTTATGAGTTTCTTTACAAATAAAATTACAACTATTAGAGATAAAATTCATCAGATGCTTCCTATAGCTGCCATAAATGAATCTTCTTTTACAGTAGCTCTTGAATCATCTGTAAGACCTCTCTCCCATAGATCTCTCTGAATTCACGTCAGCAGTTGCTTCATCTAAATATTCAATATGTCTTTTAGACCCCATCCTGACTAGACTGCTTAAAGACACCCTCCCATTAGTTAGCTCATCTCTGTTAGACTTAGTAAATTTATCTCTAGTATCAGACTACGTACCACGGGCCTTTAAGACTGCAGTAATCAAACCCCTACTTAAAAAGCCTAGTCTTGATCCAGGAGTCTTATTATAATTAATTATAATTATAGACGAATATTTTCAATCAGGATTCAGAGCACATCATAGTACAGAAACAGCACTGTTAAAAGTCACTAACAATCTTCTCTTAGCCTCAGATAATGGACTCATTTCTGTACTGCTAGACCTTAGTGCTGCGTTTGACACCATCGACTACAGCATCTTATTACAGAGACTGGAGCATGTGACTGGAATCAAAGGAACAGCGTTAAAATGGTTCCAATCTTATTTATCAGACAGATTCCAATTTGTTCAGGTCCATGATGAACCTCCCACCCGCACAAAAGTTAGCTATGGAGTTCCACAAGGTTCTGTTCTAGGACCGATTCTGTTCCCCTTATACATGCTTCCTTTAGGCAACGGTATCATGAAGCACTTTATAAATTACCACTGCTATGCAGATGACACTCAGCTTTATCTATCTATGAAACCTGATAACACAAACCAGTTAGCCAGACTTCAGGCGTGTCTAAAGGACATAAAGGCCTGGATGACTAATAACTTTCTACTTTTAAACTCTGAGAAAACAGAAGTTATTATATTTGGGCCTATAAACCTCAGAAACAAAAATATAGCTACTTTAGATTGCATAGCCCTGGCCTCCAGCACTACTGTGAAAAACCTTAGTTATTTTTGACCAGGATATATCCTTTAATTCATACATAAAACAAATCTCTAGAACCACCTTCTTTCACTTATGCAGTTTGCCAAAATTAGGAGTATCCTGTCTCAAAATGATGCAGAAAAACTAGTTCATGCATTTGTTACCTCAAGGCTAGATTACTATAACTCATTACTATCAGGATGTCCCAGTAACTCCACAAAAAACCTCCAGTTAATCCAAAATGCTGCAGCCAGAGTCCTGACACTAGTTATTGTCCAGACTCTGGCTGCAGCAAGAGAGATCATATTTCTCCTATACTAGCTTCTCTTCATTGGCTCCCTGTAAAATCCAGAATAGAATTTAAAATCCTTCTCCTCACGTACAAATCCCTTCATGATGAAGCTCTTTCATACCTCAAACACCTCACCCTCATATTATTCCAATAGAGCACTTTGCTCTCAGAGTGCAGGTCTACTTGTGGTTCCCAGAGTTTCCAAAAGTAGAATGGGAGGCAGAGCCTTTAGCTATCAAGATCCTCTCCTGTGGAACCAGCTCCCAGTCTGGGTTCGGAGGCAGACACTCTCTGTACTTTAAGGCTAGACTTAAAACCTTCCTCTTTGACAAGCCCTTAGTTATGCTGCTACAGGCCTAGACTGCCCAAGGACCATCGGTGCACTGAGCTCCCCTACCCTAACCCTCCCCTCCCTTCCCTTCTCCTCTCTTCCTCTTCTCCCCCTTCACATGTAAATTCCACAATTGAATGTCACTAACTTTGTGCTCTCTCTTTCTCTCCCCTAGTTTATGCTCTCTCTCTCTCTATCTGTCCTCTCTCTGTACCTTGTGCAGGTGTCCCTGGTCCTGGAGCTGTATACTGCTGATGTGCAGTTGCTGGCCCCACCAACCTGCAGTGACTATTTGATATTTATTGTTGCTGTTCTTTTCTCTGTCCTCTATCCACTCACCCCAACCGGTCGAGGCAGTGGCTGCCCAAACTGAGCCCGGTTCTGCTGGAGGTTTCTTCCATTAAAGGGAGTTTTTCCTCTCCACTGTCGCCAAGTGCTGCTCATAAGGGATTTGTTGGGTTTTTCTTTTTTGTAAAGTGCCTTGAGATGATTAAATTGTGATTTGGAGATATACAAATAAACTGAATTGAAACTGAATTGGATCCAGATCTCTACTGGCAGACTTTGAAAAGAACATGCATACAGTTTTACTGATATTGAGATGTAAACAGTTTTTAACCACTGAGAAACTGATACCATTGCAGATGATAGCTTCTCTGCAGCCTGCTGCTTGTTTTTTGCATCTAAGTAAATGACTGTATCTTCTGCATATAATTGACAGATTGCAGCAGAACAGAAATCAGGCAGATCGTTTATGTATAAACTGAATAAAAGTGGAACCAAAGTCTATCCCTGGGGCACACCTATATGATTATAAACGACATCAGAGGTCTCATAATCTGTACGCATTGTTTTCTATTTGTTAAATATGATTTTATCCACTGTAAAATTATATATTAGTGTAAGCTTACAGAAGGCAACATAAGTTCAGATGTGTATTTAATATAGACATATACTGTGGAATTCTAGTGTATTGTGTCACCTTACCTTTGAGTAGAGTGATGTTGATCTGTGGCACTATCTGGTATTTTAAGTACTGCTGGCTGGAAAACTGATGGGGAGTCTCATCTCCTGGGTCACAGCATCGTTGACACTCCCTCACCTCCCTGAGTCTTTACAACCAAACCAAAGCATGCAGCAGAGTGAAATATAGGCATTTTTTCATTTCATTATTTATTTCATTCATTTAAAAAGCGATACAATATAAAAGAACAAACAGAGGAAAAAAAATTGTGAATGAAAAGAAGCAGAAGTATAAACGTAATATCTGCCCCCTTTTACAGAAAAAACAATAACAGTTTAATTCATAAAAGCTATATCACAGCCACTTTTCAATGTTTCTAACGAAACGTAGATTAATGAGTTGCAGATTATTCTGCAGTTTTATATTTCTTCATCAAAATGTTTTTTACGGTCTTTTTAAATACATTAATGTTTGTAGAGTTTTTAATTTCACTGTTAAGATTGTTCCATAAATTCACTCCTTTTATTGAAATACATCTTTCCATTGTTGCAGTTTTGAATCAGTTTTTTATCAAAATCTCAGTTCCTTTTAAATTATAATTGCTTTCTTTCTTTATAAATCTGTTCTGAATGTTGGTGAGTAGAACTTTCTGGTGTGCTTTATACATAATTTTCAAAATACTGTACTCTACTAATTTGTTAAATTTAAGTAAATTTAGCTGTATAAATACAGAGATTTTAGAGTTTGTAGGATCCCTGTAGCTGCTTCCACTAATAACTCTCACAGATCGCCTCTGTAAAAGAAGGATTGGATTGATATTAAGTTTTACATGCAGTTCCCCACTCTTCAACATAGTAGGTCAGATATGGAACAATCAGTGACTTATAGAAAATATGCAATGCATTATCATTTAAGGAATCTTTAAACTTATGTAACACAGTGATAGTTTTTTAAAAATCATAAATTTGGTTTTACCTATATTTATGGACAACCTATTAATGTCAAACCATTTCTTAATTTTTAATTTTTCATTCTCGACTTCTTGTCAGTTGTATCATCCACACTTTGTTGTTCAGCTTTTGGTACTTTTACTGTAAGTTCAGACTTCAGACACTTCTTAACCTAACACATTATTTTACTCGTTGATTCCTAAAATATAACCTTTTCACAACATAAATAAAATGTTGGCTCAACTGAGGCTAAACTGTCTCTATAAACTCCCACTCACTGAGCAGTGTAATAGAGGGTATACTCTACAGTGAGTCTTTGTCATCTTTCTCGTCAGCTAAACCCATCAGGTGGGTGCTGGTTGTGGTTTTTGGATAACATTTGAGTTGTATTCTTTTCCTCTAGTATATGTGGAACTGCAAATGTATGCACCAGGCAGGCTGCATTAAAAGGATACCTAGTATTTTGATGGTAGCCCTTTCGGTCCATTTGATGATGACTGGGGTCTGGACCTTCTCTTTCATCATAAGAAGTCTGGTAGGGGACCACTAGACAGGCCCAGAGAAGCAGTAGAGCCCACACAAAGGCAGTAGTCATCTACAATACAAATGAACCGTGTTCCTTATTATACATCATAGACACATAACTAACACTTTGGTTAAGCCAGAAAAATAACTGACGTTTTAGCAAATGTTTAGGTGTTCACATTACTTCTCAAAAGCTTCTTAAAATTCTAACCTTAAGGTCACCCTTGCCTAAAAGTATGGAAGTATGGAAGTGGTCATGTTACAAGTCTAAGAGGCAAAGAAATCTTTGTAGAGAATTTGTTGAGGTTTTGACTTATGATCTGCTATAGGTCTATAGTATCTGCTACCTGTGATATTTGTGGTTGTGGTTTCTTGACCTCAATACAGCGTAAGGTGAACTGCTCTTGGAGGACTGAATCTGAAGCTTGTAGGGTTGGTTGGACTGGGCCTCTTCTTCTTGCAAGGTTGGTAGTGACTCCTTAATTATCTCTGTGACATTCTGGTTGGAGATGTCTGATATGGAAGCAGTGTCACCAGGTGTGCACTTGTCAGTAACTTTAAGCATGGGCTGACCTTGAGACTTGAAATAGTCTTGTAGCATTCTTGGAGATTTGATTATCCTCTGGTTTCATTTATTCCTATGGTTTATCTCATAGTTTCTTTTCATGGATTCATCTGAAACCTGCGGCGGTTGGAGACCCTGGAAATGCAGTGTCTGGAACAGAGCCTTTGGGATTCCAGTGAGTTTCATGTTGCAATTTTGATTTTGGTATATCAGAGTAGTGTTTCTTTTCCTAGAATTACATTACTTGGCAGAGCTTAGTTTTGGCCAGATGATGAGTGAGTTGGAGGATGGATGTTGTAAGTCTGAGGCTGGTACTGTGACACTTGGGATTGTCATGGTCTTGGGTGTCTTCTCAGATGGCATCCTCTGTTAACTGCCTTTACAGCTAGGTCACACAGTTACTGACTTGTCATTGTGCAAAGGCAAACCATGAGACCTGACACAGAGAGCTTTTAAGATCCTGCTCCTTGTCTAGTTCACTTTTAGAACCAGAGAGTGCTCACAAGAGGCATTTGTAGTAAAGAGTTCTGATTTGTTCTCATTCAAGGTCAGTGAATTCAGGTCAGAGTTCACTGAGGGCTTCCTGAAGTAGCTTGGAGTCAGTCTAGACCTTGTCTGGCCAACAATCAATGAAGCTTCAGATTTCAAGGCCTCATATGATTGTGATTAAGTAAATTTGATCTTGAGTATTTGCACGGTTCAGCCTCTGCAGGTAAAAGTCATTTACGTGGTCCCCTGAATGGCTGTGTGTGAGGGTGCTGATGTTATCAAAGTCCCTAGTAGACACCCCTTTTTCTTGTGAGGTCTGCCAAAGGATATGTGCTTCCTACTTTCTGCTTCAAATTTAAATTCAAATGTATATAAAATGCATTTCATCAAAAGTCTCAATACACTATACAACAATTAAAGTCAATATAAAACAGTAAAAATATGTATACAAGCAACTTAAAATGTAGCCATAAGCCGATCATAATTAGATTTAGAATGATAAAAGTAAAATAGAATGATAGTTTAGAAATTGTAAAACGAATAAAATAAAAGGATACAAGATCTTATAATAAAATTAACCATGTGCAAGCTTATAAAAATGTGTTTTAAGCTTCTTTTTAGAGGAAGTAACAGAAGGCACCATTTTAATGTTAGTTAATCACAGCAACCTAGGAAATAACCTGAAAACAACTTTAATTTCATGTATACAGCTGATCTTCCAAAAAATATATTGTAAAGACAATACCTTTCAGAAGTATGTCTACAATACTTCAAAACATCTTAACTTCCTTTACCGTATTTCATATAAAGATCCTGCATAAACATAAAACACATATCATAGACTACACTTTTAAAGCATACCCATAACAATGTTCAAACCTCATACCAGCAGCTCAAAGAAATGTTATGATCTTAGGTTTCTGTTATCGGTCTGACTTTTATTTTGGTTAGTTTCCTGTTTTCTCCTGTATTGATCTTGGGTACCTTTGTGTTTGTTAGTTTGATTAGTTTCACCTGTTTGTCATTAGTCCCCAAAGAAGTGGACTGGGCTGAATGTCAGCTGGTACTCTGGGAATAATAGCATTCCCACAAAATTGCTGTTTTAGGATGAAGCAGTGTCTGAGGAGATTCAGTCTTTTCATTGACACCCAGCAACCCTCTCTATTGTAATAATAAATACTGTAACACTCTAATTCACTCAGGCCTAATACTCCATACAATGAAAACAGGGTGCTTCTAAGAAATAAGACAACTCAAGCCACCAAAGTAAAAATAATCATTATCTGCCTTATCAAATACAACAGCAAAACTTAGTGACCAGTGGACTTGCTTACATTTTATAAAATAAAGGAGCTGCTGACATGCATGGAGCAGTTGAGAGCTGTAGTTCAAGATTTGTTTTGCTTGGTGCTGTAAAAAATACTTGGTGCTTCAACAAAAGCTGAGCGTGAGTAACAGATGGGTTGCTGTTTATTTTGCAGGAGCTAAGTGAGTGCATGTGTTTGGACATGTATAATAGTGAACGGAATTTTTTGTTTATTGTGTGCTAGCCAGCTCTATGTCAGAGCAGAACAGCAGCAAGAACAACCAGATGCCAACATGCCTTGATCTTGTTTCATTTAACGGCTTCAGTACAGTCACTTTGTTGCACCAACAAACCACAGCTAGTGTTTGACTTGTTTACCTAGAGAAAGTTCTTTGAAAACAATAGAATTCTTACTTTTGCCGTTATAGTCCAGTATTTCTCCTCTGGCAATGAAAATTCTGGTTTTTCCTAGTCTGTATCCCTCCCTTCTGCAGTCCTTGGTTGCTTTCTTAGGTTGTTGTCCCTTCTATTCCTCGTCTGGTCATTCTTTTTTTTTGTCTGTAAGAATGTCCTGTTCCTTCAAACAAGTGGAAGAGATGAGAAGGAGCAAATAGAAAAACTGCCGAACTGACAGAAAGAGAAGCAAGCAAAGCTTAATGGTTCTGAGGAGGAGGAGCTCCTAAGGGGAAAATAACAAAAACACATAAGAGAAAAAATAGATGTGTGTGGTAAGGAACAGAACAAAAAGAAAGGACACTAAGAACAGCGGAAGCTTTATGTCTCGGGATCGAGAATATTGTACATGAAAAGAACAAATACACCTCAGATAAATTCATCACTTAAGCTTCCATTATCCCTGTTCCTAAAGTAAGCCCTCTAGGGCCAGCCCTATTGCATTCAGCCAAATCTCTCTGTGAATTTTAATTTTGTAAATTCTCCATTAATTATTGCCTACCATCTGTCTGGGGATGTAGATTTGTTCTTGAGCTAGTTCAGTGGAGACCACTGCAGCCAGTAAAGTATATGTAATAATTCTTTTTTGCAATCTCTTATTGCCTCAGGATCTACCCTGACTACCCAAGGGTCCACAGGGAGGTTGAATCATACTTACTGAGTAATTCAAATATAGGGTAATGCCCACCAGTAATGCCTGAATCACCCAGTTTTTTTGATGGGTGAAAGATTTGGAATCTAACCAGGGGCACCTGCCTTGCTGGATAAACCTGGAAATTAACAAGTTTGTTGCAAACATATTTTTAGTGACAAAATTGGCAAAAGTTAAAGAAGAAATAGAAGTCTAGGCAGGACATTCATTCTAATACATTTTATCATGCATGCTTATATCACCTATTGCTGTAAGTAATTATGTCTTATTTGTTGTTATAACAAAACCTGTTCAAATTATGAAATATATTGGTGCGTGGGTACCTTATTTCCTCCAAAGGAAAAACATCTTTAAATTGGCTTAAGTTTTACCATACACTTTTTAACCTGCCATCTTACTAAGAAGATGTGGCCTGGTGACCTATAAGACGTGCATTTGGAGAGATAAACCAGCACACTCTGCACATATTGAGATGTAGTGAGTTACACTCAAAACTAAAATGCAGGCTGTATTGTTGGGAGTGGCAGAGATGAAGAAAGGGATGATTGTTGTCAGCTTGGGTTTAAAAGGAGTGATGTCATAGACTTGTGCAATCTGACAGCAACTCATGACACAGGGGCATAACATTAACCCCGATGAAGCATTAAAATAGTTATATCTATTTGTTTGTTAGTTTAGAGAGGACTAATGTCTGTTGTTTACACTATTAATTTGCTAATAGCAGATGACTAAGCATGTGACTGCATGTGTCTAAGCTTCCTTCAGGAGCATTGTTTGTTAGAGAAAGACATTTTTCCTAAAATCTATCTTCAGGGACAAAGAGCATAGCAGGTCACAGCCTCCATTTGAAAGTTTTTCTCAGCCAGCATAAACAGCCATGGAGGCAGGAAATAAAAACAAGGGGGATGTGTTAAACTGCTGTTTTTGGAATGTATGTTGATGTGGATCTAATGTGTGAGATACACTGTTCCCTCAACCAGATTGCTCACTTTTTTTACATTTTCTTAAACTGAGAGTACCTTTAGCATATGAGTGTATGAGAGTAGGCCATTATCTGTGGAATTAATAGGCTCTCTCTGGAGAGGAGGGTGGGTCATCAAAGCATTCTTTCAGTCCCCCCCAAGATTCAGACACTGTAGCTATGGCCTCCAATATCCCCACATGTCAGAAAATCATCTTGTGTTATTTTATTGTTCTGTGTACACGTTCATATTAATATGATATTGTTATAAAAGTAATACTTAGTGTCATATAAAACTGTAATAAGATGAGCAGCAACGTTAGGAACAATGAAAACAATGTTTTGCTAAAATAATCTAAAACACACTATCACGTTGTTACATGTCACAGACCTTTCAGCCTCACAGTCTTTGTCAGCTGTTGGAGCTACTTCATTGGTTATCACATGAGCAAGTTTAAAAGTATATTTCTATTAAAGTACATGTACTCAAGAGCAATTTTGAGGCATTGGTACTTTCCATTTCTACCATGTCATATGTCAGCTTCACTACATTTTAGAGGTAAATCCTCTACTTTTTAGCTCCTTTTCTGAATCAGATGAATAAAAGAAAAAACTGTATAATCATAAAACATTACTAGAGCTTAGTTGGAAAACAAGCGGGGTACTGGCCCTTGAGGAACATGGATTGGCTAAATTCACTATTTAGGAGCCATTCTATTTCTTAGCATCGCAACTACATTTCCTAATCATGGACAAACCCACTGCCTTCTGTGTTTCCTTGCTCTTGTTCATTTGCATTTTCCTCCACCCCTTTCTGTTTTATCTCTCTACTCTGATTAGTGGTTGCAATATTAGTTCCCATAGTCACAGTGTCATCTGTAGGTGAGTGCTGTGTTTGACTGGTCTGACCATTTTTCACATTCTTTGGGTGAACTTTTGGAGCTTCAGGATTTGGTGTACAAACATTCATGCTGAAGTTAGTTTTTTTCACTGTCAGGGAAGGATTTGTTTTGTCATCTTATGCAGATGCTTCAGATTCTGCTGTTCTTGAAATGTAAACTACTTGTAAATCCATGCTGTATTGCCCATGCTCAACTTGTATGACCTTTGCCTCATCTTGAGGCTGATCATAACGAGATATGTGTAATATTCTACTTCCTCCTTAATTTTAGGCATTTATTCTTTATCTCCACCTCCAGATGCATAAACAACTTGTCTGTTATATTTTAGAAGCTTTTCAGGCCCTTCTGTGTTTTTTGGCACAAATTCATAGACAGTTTCTGACCTGTTCACAACAGTGAAAGTGGTTCCAATGCAGTGTTCAGCAATTTCAGTTTTCCCCTGATGTCAGCATTGCAGGGAGTTAACAAGGACTCAACTTCCTGTTGCCAAGGTGGATTCTCACATTGTCAGATCTCTGATGTTTTGTGATCAGGCTATGATCGGTACATCAAGATAACTCTAATGGTAGCCTATCTTACGTAAAAATGCTTCAGTTGAGAAATCCCTTCAGGGCTATCACCAGTTCATCCACTATATGTCAACATTAGTTTGAATCCAGACTGGACACTTCATCCAAAAAAATGTTTTTCTGGTCAACACATTCTGTGCATGTGGCCTTAAAAATAAAATCTGTCTTTTACATACACAGATCTTACCTAAACTTGTAATACATGTTATCTAAGTTCCTTTATATTTGGATGATGTCTCTCAATTCAGTTTTATTTGTATAGCACCAAATCACAATACAATCATCTCAAGGCACTTTACCAAAAACAAAAAAACCCAACAATTCCCTTATGAGCAGCACATGGTGACAGTGGAGAGGAAAAACTCCCTTTAATGGAAGAAAAAACCTCCAGCAGTCTGACCGGTAATATACATCACAGATGTAGCACAAGTGTTACAGTATATTTCTGTGTAATTATGAAATGTTGTTTGCTTTACATAAACAAGACTTGATGTTTATGAAAATGATGTTAGAAGGCAAAGTTTATTCACTGATGTATTCTGTGAAGCATTTAGGACAAATACTTTTAAAATGAATATAAAGATCAAGATATATATTCACCTTGCCTTTGACTGCAGCTTTGCAAACTCTGACCATTCTCACCGTGGGATGTTCCAGGTATTCTGCTGGAATCTCTCCCCAAGCTGTCTGCAGAGAGTTTGTCCCACGATTTAATGATGACAATTGCTCTGAAATGTATAACCCTCATGTTTAAAAATAATCACTGTCTAGTTTTTAATATTTGTTAGCTGTTTGATAGTTTAGAGGACATTAAGTCACTTTGTGTGTGTGTGTGTGTGCGTGTCTCTTTGTGTGTCTTTGTGTGTGTGGACTCCGTGCAGAGCATTGGTCTACACGTGTGTGCCTGTTATCCAATCTGTAGAACAGCAGGTCTGCCACGTGAGCTGAATCAGCTATTTTTTCATTGGCCTACAGGCGGCCAATGAAAAAAAACTCTTTGCAGCCAATCAGAAAAAAACTGAACTTAGTGGGTGTGACTACAGAGCAAGTCGCTGACCTAGCGTGGATGTCAGTAGAACCTCAGCACAGAATTTTCCTTGATTTTTCACCTGGATTAATACAGCATAACATTTAGGACAGTGTATGTGTCAATACTGTGGATTGTGAAAAACAAAAACTCAATATGTCTTATCTCGGGCAATTGTTGTGCTGAATACTTCATTCAGTTACTTCAGTTTTCATTCATAGTATGTACAAAACCACCCAAACTAGTATTTGTAAACATGTATATGTGTGAGGTGGGCCCAGACAGGTTTCATTCTTATTCTATTGATTACTGCTTAGTAATTATTTACAAATACCATTTACTAATTAGACTACAACAAATACACATAATGTTATTAATATGTCATTTATGAATTTCTTAACATCATGGGCAGTGTATATCATACATATTCAAGTCAGTGGTTCTTAAATTTGTCCTGTTTTATTCTTTTCCAGCTGACAATGAGTAAATTATTATTATGCCTGGATAATTAAAGGATTGGCAGTTTCCTCAACTAAAATCAATCATTGTACAACTCTCTGAGGCAGTAAACATAAAATAACATAAAATTCACCAATCAGAAGCATATTACTCCATTAGGTTGTAGCAAAGTGTGACTTTGGCTGTTGCAGTGTTTCTCTCTTGCGTGTGTTTTTGGCTGTTGCGGCGTTTCTGTCTTGCATGTGTTTTGACTGTTGCGGCGCGTTTGCCCTTGTTGGCCACCGTAGTTTTGGTTTATCCAGATTTGCCTGTTGTCGCTATGGGAAGTGACGTTAGCAGTGAATGACAGTTTTCATAGTGGAGGAAAAAAAATCAGACATTGGAGTAAAGCAGCGTAGGAATAGGGATCAAGTCTATCAGCAAAATCCGTTTCCATCCTTACGTTTTAGGCAATAATGATCCCCAAAATAAGGAGGACATAAACTACGCGTTGCACACTACCGGTTGATATCGATATTATCGCTGTACGTTCCGCGGAAAGATATAAAAGGGATGGTGAAATTTGGATTGTTGCAGAAGGAACTAGGATTCTGGGGGACGGGGGAGTGTAAGTAAAGGGGTTGTAAACCAGTAAAAGGGGGTAGGATATTTGCAAAGGTACCTTAAAGTAAACATAAGATTAAAAGCTGAACATTCAGGTAGAATAAACAACATTGGTATCCGAGCTCTAAACGAGTATCGTTAGCTAATAGCGACATGGAGCTGAGAGTGGGGAACCGATACAGACTGGGCAGAAAAATCGGAAGTGGTTCTTTCGGGGACATCTACTTAGGTGAGTACAGTTTATCTTCAGTATGCTTATAGGTTCATAAACCAGGTGCTACCTGCTTGGATTATAGAAGCCCTTTGAAGCAGGTGTTTGTCCAGATTACACGGAATTCCTGTTTGTATTAGCTAACATCAACCCCAGTCAGCTGGGACATTTCCAAAGATAACGTTAGGTAACCACTGAAAACTCCTGAAAATACTGTTAATCAAGACACTTTGTTAAGACAGAAATATACACTGACCTGTCAGTGCCATTGCAGGCTTAATAAGAAATACAAGATGGACAGGAAGCAGACAATAGCTTAACTGACATTATGTTACATAAAAACAACGAAAACTCCAACCTGAAGCCGATATGGGTCTTTTTAAACAAACAGCAGTTAAATTACAGGGTGTAACTTTACTGAAGGGAACGAAGCTGAGTGTCAACAGATCGAGCCAAAGTGTCACTGCTTTGCCAGTTTTCCCCCTCACCCCTTTTGTATCATCAGAGGAAGAACCAGACAGTTTGAGTTTAGTCATGGTGACATACTCTTATGGCCCATATGGTCACTGTTTTGGCACATGAGGATGTACCTATTCAAATACTGGTGTCATTCCAACTTGGCCTTATGTTTATGCAACAGTTGCTCAGTTGTTCACTTACACTAGTGATGACGGACTATTATCTTGTCTAACTGTGGTAATGACATCTGACAGGCAGCTGTTAAACTAGGACTTAAGAGTTTTATTACATTTCTCATTATTACACAAGTCATTTGACCATTCTGAATTACACATCCTCAGACTGAGCTGTTCAGTTTATAAGCTCACACAATTTATAAGTTTAGCAGGGGTGTTCTGACTACTGTGCCTTGTTTGTTGTTTACAGTTTAAGCTCTTGACTTGCCTGCAGTTATGTTTTGCACAGCATACGCTGCCATTTTCAAATGTAAATGTGTCTTTTACAAATTGTCTTTAAGTATAAATGCTTACAAATATACGCAGCGACTTCAGCAGCCCCACTTTTTTTTTTTGTTGGTCAGAATTAAAACCTTTAGCGTCAGACCTTCGGCTATATAAATAGAATTTCGTTTACTTCTTACAACCCAACCTGCTACCTGTTTTCAGTCTAATCAAGCTGTTTCTTTTAGTTTTTGTCTATATTTCATATATGACCTGTATTTACCATTAAGCATTCATGTGAATGTGTTGTTATAAACAGACTGGACACACTGGTCTTTCCAGTTAATGAAGCTATCAGTTAGCTTTCAAGCAAAATAGCCTTAGGCCTTGGAAACTTCCTAGGAAGTAGTTATCTCCAAGAGTCAGTCTAATCTTACCATGTCCTTGCTTAACCAAATGCCAGAGGAGTTGACTTAGTTAATTATTGGTCCCAGAGCCTGTGTTTTGGTGTCCAGATGCTGTCATGTGACCTTTCTGTTCTTGACTAAACCTCTATTTTCCTAGGATATGTGCAATTACTGTAGTGTTAAGTGAGCAAAGAACCTGGGGTCTGTGCTACAAGCCTGCCAGGTTTGGCACAGCACATGCACCCAGCACTTACTGTGCCCAGTTCCAGTATGTTTGCAGAATAGTGACCACTGTAAACAGTTTGGTAAGTCATTAAATAAAAGTGACTGGCCATGTTTACTGCAGGTATTTTACTGTATTTACATATTCAGAATTGTCAGACAACCACTGGGTGAGCTGTGTGCATATTCTCTTGTGAGAAACCATTGTTGACTGCTAAATTAGGGTTTGAATTCCACCAGCATTACCAGCAGAACATTAAAAAGGTACAAGACTGTGTCCTAACAGTGTTTCAAGTATGTTTGAACAAAACACAGTGCCCAGCATGGAGGAGAGAAAGAACCTGTTAGCTAGCTCAGTACACAGCAACTTCTTTTACTAAACCAGTGAGTTAGGAGGAAAGACAGAGCCAAGATAATAAAGGAAATGTTTACCAAATAACCCTCACCAGGTGTATGGTAAAACAGCTTAATATGGTTATGTTTTCCTGTCTGTGACTATGTTTTTTTGTTTGTTTTTTAGTTTCGTTTATTTATTAATCAATGCAGGTATTATGATCAGTGTTCAACGACTGTTAGGTCCTTTATAATGTTAAGACTGATCTCAGTGTGTTGCTTGGTAGCCTATAATCCTAATTAGCTTTGATATGTAGTATTGCAGCAGCCTTGGGTGAATTTGGTTACTGGTGTTTACAAGTTGTTGAGTGATTTGTTGTGAAAATGCTAATGTTAACATGCTAATGTTATCGTCAGTCCTGCCCTGATACAACTTTGTGCAATGCTGTCACCATCTGCTCAGTCATCAGCAATGGATGTTAAATGAGGGTGGACAATACGAAGTAGTTTAGCAAGAAAGTCATATTGAATAAATTTGGTCAATCTTGAATCATGATTGTAATTCAGCAGGTGCAGTAGCTCTCACAATATTTAAATAAACACAGTTTTACAAAAAATAATGCTGAATTTTATATTAATTTCATTATTGGAATAAAATAGAAATGACTTTTTAATAAATAATGAATGCTTTTAAATATTAATTGAAAAAGAGGAAAAACATGGCGGTGATGTGGTTGTGTTATGGTGGTTAACCCACAGGAGCCGTCTATATGGTCCACTATGGTTCTCTGTGGCTGTCCTCTCCCTCACAGCTAACTATGGTCAGTTCAGACCTGTTGACTGATAATATGTTGGTATTTTTAGAGTTCTTAAACACCAAGGCAATGGTGGGCTGAATGATAGTGATTGATTTCTGTGTTCTTCTTTGTTTCACTGACCCTGTATTAGTGAAAGAAACAAACTAAACAGTACATGGCATTCTGTTTTGGCAGGTATTCATTCTAAAAGAAAAACATTGGAATGGGTCCCAGGGCTCGCAAAATTTCAAAATCCCTGGTAGCCCTTCGGGCAGACACTCTTCAGTTTTTGGTAGCCCAAAATAAATTTAAGTAGCCCGACTAAAAGAGAGATTATTTTTAATGTATAATAATGTAAAAGAAACAAAACATCAATAAAAAATGTGTTAAAACACAAATTACAACAACTGTATAAATTAGTAAAATTACAATAATCAACTTAAATATTTGTTTCTAAGTGAAAGTCCATGAAACCAAAAAGCTGCACTTTCTTTTTGCCTCAGTCTGATTTTTCAGAAGTTTTCCGCTTTGTGGTAGTCAGCTTTTCTTTGGCTGTCACTTCTTCACCCTGACCTGTCTTATTTGGCTCAGCAGAACTAAACGCAAATCCATGTGCTGCTTATTTTTACACATGCACACACATAACGGTCAGCGATTTTTGAAATTCTCTCCACCTCTATCACACGTTTAAGCTTGCGGCAGGAGTTTTCACTTGTCACTTGAGGATAGGCTAATAACTGACAGGACGATGTCAGAGGAATTGGTACGCAACTATTCCGTCACTGACCGATCCGTACTGCAGTTCGCGCGTTCGCAAAGTGAAAGTAAAAGTAAAAACAAAAAACAAGCACGAATTCAAACGTAATTTCAATACTTCACATATTGACAGTGGCTCCCCGATTCCCGAATATTATATAATTACCCAACTATATTTAAGAAAGAATACAGAAGCATTGAAATATATATATATATATATATATTTTTCCTCCCCACATGATAGCCCGACGGGCAGGGCTGAGAAAGATTTTGTTAGCCCGACTGGAAGACACGGTAGCCTTGGGACGTCGGGCTAGCGATTTTGCAAGCCCTGGGTCCACAGCAGTCCTTTAGCAATAGTCGGTCAGGTTTCTTGATGTAGTCTACAGACCTTGTTAATAGTTTTCTTTTGAAGCGAATAAATCAGCAGTGGATATTTCAAAGCTTTGGTGTATGAAAATGAAGTCAGTTTTGTATCTAGATGTCATTAGGGAAATAGATTTTGTTAATTTAGCTCAATAAGTACCTTTAAAGTCATGCATCTTACCATTTGTACTTTTTCAGGCACAGATATTTCAGTGAGTGAGGAGGTGGCCATTAAGTTGGAATGTGTGAAGACCAAACACCCCCAGCTCCACATCGAGAGCAAGATCTACAAGATGATGCAGGGTGGAGGTGACATATTGTCTCACATGCTGGAATCCTCATCTTTCACTGAACTTTGTTTTCCTTTTCCCCATTGTTCTCTCTCAGCTCTATCAATAACATTCATTTACTCCTCTTATTTGAGTAATCCACCCACCACTTTGTACTTCTTCCATGTCAGTGTGATCATACATAGCTTCAGCAATTACTGATCCACGGGTCACCAAACAAGCTGAGCAATAAGAGGGATACTGGCTGCAACATTACATTCAATTCAATTCAGTTTTATTTGTATAGCGCCAAATCACAATACAATCATATCAAGGCAATTTACAAAAAACAAAAAAACCCAACAATTCCCTTATGAGCAAGCACTTGGTGACAGTGGAGAGGAAAAACTCCCTTTAATGGAAGAAAAAACCTCCAGCAGAACCGGGCTCAGTTTGGGCGGCCATCTGCCTCGACCGGTTGGGGTGAGTGGATAGAGCAGAGAGAAAAGAACAGCAACAATAAACAACAAATAGACACTGCAGGTTGGTGGGGCCAGTAACTGCACATCAGCGATATACAGCTCCAGGACCAGGGACACCTGCAGAAGGTACAGAGAGAGAGAACAAAGAGAGAGGGAGAGAGCACAAGTTAGTGACATTAAATGGTGGGCATGTAAGGAGGGAGGTGAGGGGAAGGGAGGGTTAGGGTAGGGGAGCTCAGTGCACCGATGATCCTTGGGCACTCTAGGCCTATAGTAGCATTCAGGGTTACCTGAAGCCAGCCCTAACTATATGCTTTGTCAAAGAGGAAGGTTTTAAGTCTAGTCTTAAAAGAACAGAGAGTCTCTGCCTCCTGAACCCAGACTGGGAGCTGGTTCCACAGGAGAGGAGCTTGATAACTAAAGGCTCTGCCTCCCATTCTGCTTTTGGAAACTCTGGGAACCACAAGTAGACCTGCACTCTGAGAGCGAAGTGGTCTATTGGGATAATATGGTACTATGAGGTCTTTAAGGTATGAAGGAGCTTGATCATGAAGGGATTTGTGTGTGAGAAGAAGGATTTTAAATTCTATTCTGTATTTTACAGGGAGCCAATGAAGAGAAGCCAATATAGGAGAAATATGATCTCTCTTCCTAGTTCCTGTTAGGACTCTGGCTGCGGCATTCTGGATTAACTGGAGGCTTTTAATGGAGATACTGGGGTATCCAGATAGTAATGAGTTACAGTAATCTAGCCTTGAGGTAACAAATGCATGGACTAGTTTTTCTGCATCATTTTGAGACAGGATGTTCCTAATTTCGGCAATGCTGTGTAAGTGAAATCACCTCACAGCAATAAATTTACCTGGATCCAGGATTCATATCTGTGTGAAAATTATGTTATCCTCAAGGCAAAGGCTTATGAATGATACAACCCAATTTTAAGATATATAGTAAATGTATCATTAATTGAGTTCTATACAGAAAGTTTACCATGGATCTTTTTGTCTCTACTTGTATAGTTGTTTATATTGGATAAACTTGAGTTTCAGCTCTTTTTTGTCATGAAGACAACCAAAATTAATTTCCACCAGAATAATATACTGTTTCAAATTTTAATGCAGGATATGCAGGATTCTTTTCTCTCTGCTCTATCCACTCACCCCAACCGGTCGAGGCAGATGGCCGCCCAAACTGAGCCCGGTTCTGCTGGAGGTTTTTTCTTCCGTTAAAGGGAGTTTTTCCTCTCCACTGTCACCAAGTGCTTGCTCATAAGGGAATTGTTGGGTTTTTTTGTTTTTTGTAAATTGCCTTGATATGATTGTATTGTGATTTGGCGCTATACAAATAAAACTGAATTGAATTGAATGTAAATTGTACTGTACAGAATGTGAATGCACTGAAGTTGCAACCTCTAACATAGTCAAATTCTTAACATCTTTCCTGGTGATGCTCCTGCAGCTAGTTTCCCTTCTTACCTGTATTAGGGGCTTTTTGCCTTCAGCCTCTTCTTCAGCAAGTAAAGCACATCATCTTTTTACTATGGTAATTGGGTTCACTCATGTTTCTGCAGTGGGCATACCAACAATAAAGTGGTGTGGAGCAGAAGGTGACTACAACGTAATGGTGATGGAGCTGCTGGGGCCCAGTCTGGAGGACCTTTTCAACTTTTGTTCTCGAAAGTTCAGCCTCAAGACTGTTCTGCTGCTTGCTGATCAGATGGTGAGACTTCAAACTCATTTCACACATACATTTCTTATTTTCTGAACACCACCACATATTCCTTTTAGATTGTGTTCGGGCAGCTGAAAATGACAGTAGGATGAAGTTTGTTTATATGGAAAAATGCTGTTATTGGCATAATTTTGTGTTCAGTTTTGCATTGACAAGTGTAAAGTCTTCTCCAGATTGTCCCAAAGAATTTCAGTGGAGTTAGGGTCAGGACTCTGATGGCCATTCCCTGTCTGTAAATAATTGAGATACAATCACAGTACTCATTGCAGTAATTATCCAGTCAATGGCTAATAAGAATGGCTTTTAACTTTTCTTGCTGCAAAAGGACTTTTTTTTTTCCTTGTCAACGTTGTTGTGAACAAATTTGTTTTTTTTGTTTGTTTTTTTAACTTTGTTCTTCTCCACTGCAGATCAGTCGCATTGAGTACATTCATTCCAAGAACTTCATCCACAGAGATGTGAAGCCTGATAACTTTCTGATGGGACTGGGCAAAAAGGGCAACCTGGTCTACATTATCGACTTTGGCCTGGCTAAAAAATACCGTGATGCCCGCACACACCAGCATATCCCTTACCGCGAGAATAAGAACCTGACTGGCACTGCACGCTATGCTTCGATCAACACACATCTTGGGATTGGTATAAAAATATAATGGTTTAACATTAGCACATTACTGAATGTCTTAGTGAATTTGAAGTTGTATTGTTTTCAATGTGTAAAAATGACCATTTTCCTGCTCTTTTCATCCTTCTCTGTTTGTTTTTTCTCCCCCAACAGAACAGTCAAGGCGTGATGACCTGGAGTCCTTGGGCTACGTTCTCATGTATTTCAATCTGGGCTCATTGCCTTGGCAAGGCCTCAAGGCTGCTACCAAGAGGCAGAAGTATGAACGCATCAGCGAAAAAAAAATGTCTACCCCCATTGAGGTGCTTTGCAAGGGATATCCCTGTGAGTTCTACCTACTTTTAGCCTTTCTCAATTTGAAATCTTGAAAGAAAAGATTTCTCTCATATCACATCAGTTATTCCCATCAGTCAGAAACTGTTTTCTCTCTCTGGATTGCAGCTGAGTTTGCCACCTACCTGAATTTTTGCCGTTCCCTGCGCTTTGATGACAAGCCAGACTACTCGTATCTCCGGCAGCTCTTCAGGAACCTGTTCCACAGACAAGGCTTCTCTTATGACTATGTATTTGATTGGAACATGCTTAAGTTTGTGAGTACTAATCATTATGTGTGAACTGTATGGAGCTGAGACTTCAGCTACAGTATCACAAGTGTTTTTGGACTGAACTGATATATTTGAATGTGATTATTTTTATTTATGTTTGTGATATTAATTTTCCTTCAAAATGTTAGTTGTCATTTTAGAAAAGCATTTTGAAACAGCATATAAGCAACTGTCAGTTGAGTAAACATCTTTCCACACCATAACATAGTGATTGTCATTTTAGACTGAAATTGAATGAATAAGCATCCCAGATGTGATCAGGAACTTTATCTTTGCCTTACCTTTTGAGCACTATGGCCCACACTGAACTATCTTAATAACTATTTGATGAATTGTCAAAAAAATAGTCATCCATGTTATTCATGTTTAAGATATCTCTGCATCTATTTGATGCTTAGCACAGTTTGATCAAGATGGTGCTCAGCTGTCCACTGTGATGATACTCTTTTGCAAAAGTACACCACCATGTGGTGTGCGTTGGTGTTTTTTTATTTTTTTATTTAATATATCAGCTCTTGAAGGGATTGCCGTGCACTGACATTCATGTCCACTTTACTGAATTGTTCCTGTGACCTTTTTCTCCACTATCATCAGGTCAGAACTGTAGTTTGTTTTAGCACCATCATGAGGTCAAAATTGTAAATTATTATGCTGTTATAACTTATGACCTATCACCTGCAAAATAGCATTCTATGAACTGTAGTTTCACTTGGTGTACAGTGCTATGTAGCAAATTTCAGTCTGCATCACTCTGCTGAATACAGCTTTACAGTGTTAGCATGACTCCATATCAGTGTTAATTTTGACAGCAGATTTTAATTTAGTTTTAGTCAGTCTTTTGACTAAAATGCAATTTTAGTTTTAGTCATATTTTAGTCATCTGCTTTGTTTTAGTTTTAGTCTAAATCTACTGTAGATTTAGTCGACTAAAATATATTGGGTTTGATTTAAGCGTAATTTAGTTAAACTATTGTAATATACAAAATATTCTAAATTAAAATTAAATGAAAAACAAGTTTTATTAAATATATATGGAATAGGGCCTTTCCATAAAAGACCAAAAATTAGATATGCATCGTTTATAACTTGCATATGACATTCTTCATTCTTTAAAGCAAAAGAGCAACTCCAAAATATTTAAGAGAAAAATTGTATTTAGCAGTAATGACACTGCATCAAAGATGAAACTGACCCATATATCTTCTCTTTGTTTTCTCCCAGCTGTTTCCATTTCATTATAGTTTAAGTCAGACACAAACCCAGTGTAGGCTATGATGATGTCGTGTACTCGCGCATCCCACATCACTAGGTGCATCAGTTACTTTTTAAACGTGTGTCTAAGAAGATTAATTCTGATTGGATCTTTTCTAAAAACGTCCCTCACTCACATTTTCGTCTCGTTTTTATTAGTCAACGAAAATGTCAATATATTTTAAATATAGTTTTCGTCGTCATCACTTAATTTTTATTTAGTTAACATCTCGTTTTCGTCATTGAAAACTTGCCGTTGACGAAAATTATAACGAAAATACTTCAACGAAATTAACACTGCTCCCTATCCACCAAAGCAGTTCCAAGTCTGGTTTGGAGCCAGTACCTAATTTTGAACCAGTTCTTTGTGTTTTTACAGCCAAATCAGAATATGGTATTTGACAAAGCACAATTTGTGTGTTTTTATGATTATGTATTTCAACCAAATATAGAATTTTTGTTGCCAGGAAGAAAAAAGACAAACGATCTGTAAACCTGGTGTGTATTTTGGTTTGTGTAATGTAGAGGAAGACAAGGGGAGAGATGGAGATATATCAGTAAAACGGGTTTGGCTGCTAGCAATTTGTTCACTGGTTTGCTGAAGTAGTTTATTATAATTTTACTTTTCTTTGTTTTCCTTTTGGACGTGCAAAATGTGAAGCTGTTTTTTTTTTTTTTTTGTTGTTGTTTTTAAATGGGAGAGGAGATTAACTTACTATACTGTGGAATTGTAGTTACTGACATTAACATTAGCTCATTTACCACATGGTTGCAGGTATCACACTGGAGAAACTATAACTACTCTCACAGAATAGGGGTGTATTCAGTTATATAATTGTGATGGAACTATGTGGCTCTATGGTAACTCTACACCATGGAGAAGCAAACCGATTGTTTACTAATGTGTACAGGGAGCCAACCGTGCAGCAGAGGAAGCAGAGAGAGAGCGTCGTGATCGGGAGGACAGGCTGAGGCATAGCAGGAACCCAGGGGCCAGAGGAATACCTGCTGCATCAGGACGACCAAGAGGAACCCAGGACGGAGCCCCACCTACCCCACTAACACCCACGTCACACACAGGTCAGTTTACTATACATCTGTAAGTGTGTGATCTTAGAAATACTGTATTGTGCTTGTTTTGATATTTCATGGCTAGAATTCATCTGTGTATCTATTATCTATAATTATCCTATGGAGGGTTCAGCAATGGGGTGCTGGGCCCTGAGCCACTCTCAACTGCTGCTGTGGGGTACACCCTGAGCAGAGTACCAGTCTAGCACAGGGCTGAAACATAGACACAACCTCAAACTGTGAGGCTTGCTAGGGGGGTGTGACATTGCTCCTGAGTGTGTGTGTGTGTGTGTGTCAGAACATGTAGCAGGTAGAACTATTGTTTTGGGTCTGAGCACCCTGACCCCATTTTAGGGACATACAACAGCAAATCCACTGCCATGGTGATTTCTCACCGGTGTCTATTTCTCACTAATTAGACACTGGTAGGTTTGAACAATGGACAAGTATCTTACAGGGGCGAAAAGGAAAACATGCAACGTTTCCAAAACTAACAAGACAATGACGGCCAGTGTGAATGATGATTCACCACTAATATCCATGACGACAAAATATGATCACACGTATCTTAGTTTTGGATTGCCAGCGAATGTGGTAGGAGATGAAGAAAGATCACTCTGTGCCTCAACACTCTGGCAGACAGTATGAAAGCTAATAAATTGAAGAGACACTTTGAGACTTTACACCCCGTCATGTTGGTATGCCACTTGAGTTTTTCAAGTGGCTCACTGCAGACACTGATGTCCAGATACAGTGACGTGACTCTTCATTTTCATATTTCTACTTGTTTTTGCACAGTTTGAAGAGTTTGTTTTAAAATTATGTGCAATGTATAATGGACTCACTACAGACACTCATACTGTTAAAATATTCTTCATTTGATCAAAATCCGTTTTTTGTTATTCAAATATTTAACTTGTTTGTTGTTATAACCATAAGATAATTGCACTTTTCACATTTGTAGTTGTAAAAATATTGTCTCAGGGAGCAATCTTTGATTTTTTTTTTTTTTTAAAAAACATTGTTTAGGCAACAACAAATTATTCTCAGAAAAGTGAAATAAACGGGGTGGGTGGGTGGTGGATTTGAGAAGTTTGAGAACCACTCATGATGAATGTCACTTCTATGGGTATTTCAGGATTCAGTGGTTTACTGATTTTACTGGTTGTCAGTAGTAAAATTATCAATAATTTGTTATGTGCAGTCAGCAAGATGGCAAAATGTGTCAGAAACCACAGGCCTTAATTTCAGTGTCTGTGTAAATAATACTAAATACACACAGTTATTATGTAGCTTGCATCATTGTATTCTCTACAAGAAGATCATGCTGATGTTGCCTGTGATGGTGCTTTCTTTTTGGTTCTTACCTCCAGCAAACACATCGCCTCGACAAGTGTCTGGTATGGAACGGGAACGAAAGGTCAGCATGCGACTGCACCGTGGCGCTCCTGTCAATGTGTCATCCTCAGACCTAACAGGACGGCAGGACACATCCCGCATGTCCACTTCCCAGGTGCAAAACACATCTACTGTCATCTTATAGTGGCTCCTAGCATCTGTACTTACAGTTGATTCTACCTCACACCAAAGTAGGCTTGAAGTAGAAGCCCTTCTCTGAATATGCAGGAGGACACTGCTTCAAGCTTTTCTTAATCAGTAGCAGGTACAATTAAAGTTTAAAGTTCATTCAACTTTACCTAAAACCTGTCTTAATGAAAATCTGTATCAGGTCCCAGATCGAGAGCAGAAGAAAGTCTCAGCTGTTAGAGCACTCTGGCCTCATGTTACGTTTTAGAGAGAAATGAGGTCCTGCTGTTAAGCCATTTTCTCCAGCTGTGTATTTGGTACACTGTGGGTTCTGACTTGACATACTGGGCCTTCTCTCTTCCTTCCCCCAACCTCAGAATAGCATTCCCTACGAGCATCACGCCAAGTAGACGCTCGCCACGTCCTTGTGTGACGGCGGCAACGCTGGGTGAGTCCCATCCCTAAAGCACTAGGGATGCATGTGTCCTAACTCCAGTTTCACACTGGGCTGCCATGGAGTCTGGTGTTCAGTCCTGGTTTCAGCGTTTTCCACCTGCAGCCTAGATTGGCTTGAAGTAGTTATTGTATTTCAGACAAATTCTCTACGTCGAGAAGTGGCATAAGAAGCGAACATGCAGTGGGCTTAAGATTAGACTAGCAGCATTAAGAGAGTCGTACCCATACAAAAGCAGGTCTGTCTGGGCTCAGGGCTGAACACCACAGCAGATGCTCAGGCAGTCACCAGTGAGCTGGCCATCCTGTTTGTCAGTGAGACTTAAGTTGAACAGCCATTTTTGTTTGAAGTTGTATTGCACAAAACCATCACAGCCTTGGTTGTGATAGCCAATACTTGGCTATTGCTGATTTCATTGCAGCATTTTATCAGCTTCGGTCTCACTGAGCAGCACATATGGGCTGTTTTGTGAGCAGTGGAGTGCAGTCCTCTGAGAACTGGATTGGATAATGCATTGCAGTGCATCAGAGCCTAAGAATGTAACTCCCTCATTACCTCCTCAGGGTTTATGTAATGCCCCTTTGATCAGCTCTGTGCCTGTGGCTTACTGCTTGCACTGTTCGTTTGATGCTTGAGGCCACATCAATCAGATGGCAGCCTACAGCTGTGGCATCCAAGTGGAATTTACCTACCTACACCCCACCTCCTGCCTTGCTTTGTCCAGTCCTGTGTTTTTTTGTTTTTGTTTTGTTTTTCCCCCTTCCGATTTTTGCTTCCTTAGTCTTTCACACTTGCATGATATAAAGTTACTTGTTTGAAAGTTAGCATCTAGCTTTCTCATGGCTGTGGCTGAAAGCATGTTATCAGAAGGGAAAGTTTATTTGTAGTGGAAGAGTTTGTTTTTAAAAAAATCAGTCCATGTTCCGTGTCTCTTCAGACCAATATTTTCTTCGTGTTTCCACAGACAGTGTTTGCACAGTGTGACAGTGTTACTTGTTCTGCAGAGGGATATGTCGTGGTAGCTGCATCTGTTATAGCTTTGTTGCTGCAACAGAACACTGGCGATAAGCTTATCTACAGCTCCCATGACACCAATACAAACTGGACACCAAGTGGATGTGTCAAATGCAGGAACTTAACAACCTAAAACCTAAGATGTTGCCATTTTCGCAGATTGAGCTTTTACTTCCACTGTAACTTGTCTGCTTTTGGAGTGAATTCCTGACCTTAAGCTATTGGTTTGCAACATTTTAAAAAATGCATAGTGCAGAATATGCAACATACCAGGAAATTAGTTTGAAGATACAGTAAAATGATGTGTTGCAGTGAAAACACAATATGGGTAGTGCTGCAACTGACGACGACTTAAACATGCCATTGGTCACTGATGGCAGCTGCAAATATCAAGCATGTTGAAAAAAAATCTGACAATGACTGGCAGCGACTGGATCCTAAGGCTTTATACTATTTACATAACACACACTGTATGATTTCTGACAACAATAACTAACCTGCACTGGAACAGACTTGGTCCAGCTGAGTCTGATCAGTCACTTCCTGTCTTCAGATTCAAGAGTGAATAATGCAGCAGTATGAAGCAGAGAGCTGGACCAGCAGCAGCCAGCTCAGTGACCTGTCCCACAAGACCCTGCAGATATGAAGAGTGGGTCAGCGTATAGGGAGTTGGTCTGGTTTCCGTGTTGTCATTGTTTCTTTGATTCGGGTAACCACCTACCTGAGTGTATTGATAGGTCAATATATAATATCACTCTTTCCATTGCCACACTGCACTTGGCATACACAAAGAAGTGTATAAATATGGCAGTGATCTGTTCAATTACAAATATCTAAAGCACAAACAGTGGAACATAATGCAAAACCTAGACCTTAAGGGTTTTTAAAGGTTCATGCTGTGAGAAGCTCCAGCTTACAGGTTCAAATTCCACAGTAGGGAGAAGTTAGTGTTAGCTATGGTTTTTCACAGGACAAGTGTAGTCACTTTACAAAGCAGACAGCTGTATATGAGTGCTACGCCAATGACTGGCTAACTCCCTATGTCATGTATATCATGTGCCTACAGCTGCTTCATACCTCTGCCACTTATACTTATATGCTGTAAATTCATACATTCTTGCAAACGTCCTGCCTGATGCTGTGCTCTTTCTGAACGCCTGTTCTCTTCATCACAGCACTATTAGTGCATGTTTCTCTATTAAACTGTAGAAAGTTAGCCCTTCACCAAGCCATTGGGATATCATTGAAAAAGAAGATAAAAATGGTTGGCTAAAACCAGATATTATAACTAGTGCCAATCAGCCATTTCTAGTTCTAGCCCTGCAGCTGTTTCCTCAGTTTATAAATTGTGCAGTTTTTTTGATATTGCTGCATTTTTGTAAATTTTAAATTCAAATATCAAATATAAATAAATATCAATAAATAATTTTTTTCTTTGTACAAGTTTATTCAGAGGCAGTGACAGTATTAGGAGATATGTATGGAAAGTGTACTGCATCCGTGATGTAGAACAGGTATAGGGTTGTTGTTGACTGTCCTGCTTCCTGTCCTGTGTGTCTTGCAGATGGTGTCTGGTATACCCCCTCCTGGTCTCCATCTTCTATCTCCTCGATGAGACCACACAGTGCAACCTGGTGGACCAAGGCCTGTTCACTCAGAAGCAATCTGACTCACTAATACCACCACCACCGCCGCTATAACTACTACAGCTACCATTGGCACAAACTGCTATGACTACTCTCAGTACTGTCTCCTCCTTCCATATCTTCTACACCAACTTTCTCTCTCTCATTCAGTCTTCTCTCCTTCTATTTGTTGGTCTGAGCTCACAAAATGTCAGACCTCAGGACTGTCCACTTTTTTAGAAGACACAACCCTTTGCACCTGCACCACCACCAGATTCTGTTGGTGGAGTGGTGGTCTGTCCAGAGAAAACATGGTACCACAGCTGTGTTTTATAGGACACTGGCTAATGACCCAACAGTACATGCCACTGCTCCCCCTGCAGGAACGTTTTTGATGACACTGTTTCCACTGTCAGTGTTCCCTAGTTCATACCTGATGAATAAAACACCTTTACGTTCTTTTTTTGCAGCAAGGTGCTGAATCAGCAGCTCCTTTTATATCTGTCTATATATATATATATATATATATATATATATACACATATATATATGGCTAGTTTTGGGAGTGTGATGCTTTGATTGATATTTGCATTTTTATTTCCTCCTCACCAAACCATTATCAGTTTTTAATAATCACCAATGGTTCTCTGCAGTAACCCTGCATCCATTTTTTTTAAAAAAAGAAACTTCTTTGCATGTTTTAGAGGTGAGCTTTCAGAATCAGGTGTGGATCCTTGAGTGCTAGTTCAATTGAACATACTGCAAATATGTTTGTATGTATCATGGGTGAAGGGTGTGTTTACCTAATAGATGTTCTGTCTGTTCACCACCAGGCTCTGGTGTACTGTCTAGTAAACCCTGTTTCTATTCTAGTGCTCTATAAGGACGTGCACTGTGCAGGGGCAGGGGTATCATCCTACATATTCTACCAGATGTCCATTCACTGTGTACAGATTCTCAATTTTCTTATTTGTATTATTTTGAAGCTGTGAAATACTTGTAATATTGATGTGTAAATGTAAGCTCATGTTTGGTTTTCACTGACCTGTATTAAAGGGTCAGAATACGACTTCTAAGCTTGGTCCAGGAACCCAGCTGCTGCAAGTTTGGGCTGCCAAAACATTAGTAGACTTATCAGTCTGCCCTCTTCAGAGCCATGGAGTCGTTACAGAAAGGAGTGCTACAGGCAGGGATGTTGCACTGAATGTGAAAGACATTTTGTATGACATGCTTTACTGTCACAGCAGCTGCACCAATGAGCTGCAAACTCCGTTGCCATGTGCACTGAAAATGCATTCTTTGAGAGCCCTCCTAAACAATTGCTGAAATCGTTCTTTGAGTTTGTGGAGAGAAACCCTAGTCCTTTCCCAGGCTTCTCCAGCAGTAATGTTTTGGGGTTTTTATATGAAACTACTTGTCTGACACTTCTGGCTGTGATAATCAACCCCACGTATCTGTCAGGGCAAAATTGCCTGCCATAATTCATTCTTACCGCTTATTCTCTAGCTTTGACTTTGATCCTTGGCCTCTTTGGTCAACCACACTACACATATTAAATTATGTAAACAACCAGATCAGCAAGATTTACTTTCTCACATTTATATTTGATTGTGTACTTCAACTGTAAATAAAAGAATTCCTTGTACGTTGTGTTGGGATTTTATGCCAGCCTTGAATAAATCAGCTCGGACGAGGGCCAGCAGGGAGTAGTATGGTGAGCTTTAAGGGGGACATACAAGATAGAAGACTTTTTTTTTACCCATACACAAAAGCTGTTAAATCTATAGTTAGTATGGTAGAAGCTAATAGAGTTGCTGTGGAGGCTTTGAATGAATGGGCCTGTTGATGGATGGATGTCATTTACTCATTTGTGTCAACAGAAAATATATTTATTTGGGAAAACTGCATTCATTCAAGAAGAAAAACAGTACAGTATGTGTATGCTATAATTCATCACCCACACAATTTGTGGTTCTGTTTAATTGCTCTGCTAAGCTTCTAATTTCTAACAGGTGCACAGAAGCATAGAGCACATGGGTCACAACATCCAACAATATACCAAAACACTGCTGCAACTACCAGCTTCCAGCGTTAAAGCAGACTTACAGGACAGCAACATAGGACACCAATTCACCAGCTGAATGCACTGCACTGAGACTTGCAATCCCATTTTTTTCAAGTATCAGACAGAAAAATTCCACCTTGTATCAATTGCGTAAAGTCTCAGGAAATGAAGCACACAACGGTCCACACCAAAATAGACTTTTCAGTAAGTCAGCTGCTACAGTATGTTATTCAGCTGCCAGGGTGCATGTAGCCTGACCAGCTAGACCCACGCCCTTCTTAGAAAAGAATGTGGATTATTATATAATTCTCCGTATAGAATAGTATAGACGTTAGTCTGGCTGGCCAGGTTAGGGTGCATGCTGAGTGTCACATATAAAGTCTTTTATTTTAACCCCGCCCCACACACACACAAATTAAAACACACCCTAATAAGATGTCAATAAATACTTTCAGTAAAATTAAATAGTGCAACAACAAAGAAATACATTTGAAATATGGGAGCAATAATCTCACACAATATTTGATTTTATCTAAGGCATCCTCAACATCATTCTCATTCCTTAATGATTTGATTCCCTCATACTGCAGATCACTAATGACATGAAGAACTAGATCAGCTTGGTGACAATACAGCACATGAAGCCTGTGCAATATCATTGAAAGCTCCAGAAAAAGGCATCAGGTGGACCTTGAGTAAAGGGTTTTCAACTATAGAGGTACAGTTGTCTGAGAAAATCAGTACTGGAAAAGATCCACAAAACTGAAAATCCATCCCATGTTCTAAAATGCAATGTGTGTCTGAGTAGACAGCAACACAGAGATGTTACACAGAAAAGCTGGTATTTGTTGCCAGTAAAGTTGGGACATTTTCCTACCCAAAAAAGTACTGTACTGCATTTGTAATACAAAATATACTTGTCATTTAGCATTAGGATAACAGTAATCTGATCAGCATGTTACATTACAACCAATTCAAGCAAAACTAGTTGTCTCCACCTTTGATCTATAATGGCAAACCAATCTAATTTACAGGGCAATGTCAGCCCTCTTTTCTTACCCCTTTGAGCCCCCTCACTTTCTATGTGACTACCACAGGTCACTACTATTATACTTTTAAGGTGTGTCCTCATGGTGCACAGTTTTTTGTTTCTCATTGCTAATCTTATTGTTTATAATGAAGTCTCAGTGCTGTCTTCTATACTCTCCTCCCCTCCTTTTGCAGCACTAAGCTTTCCATTCTCTTTTCCCTTTGGCTCCTCTTCATCTTCTTTCTCCTGACAGCTCAGCACCTCCTTCTCTGAAGCTGCCACAGCCATCTCCATCTTAGCCTCTGGATCTTCCTGTTTCTTGTTAATGCAAAGGAAGTTACCCAAGGCAATGACAATGGCTGAGATCGTAACTTCACAACCCGCCAACAGGAAGACATACATGTACTGATGGGTGACGTCCAAGAGGCGACCTGGGAGAACATAAGAGGATTTTAGAATGACTGTCATAGGGAAATAGCTGCAGTTCCTGGCTCTTGTGTGTTTTTCTACATTGCCTTTGGCATTGGCTACTGTTTAAAAGTGAGGTACCAAGAAGTTCTAAAACTTTAAAGGATGTATGCAAAGTGTCATGTCTGTTAAGGCATTCAGACATTCAGTCTTTCCATGCTCTGACCTGCTCCAGGAGGTCCTACTAGTACAGCAATGGCTTCCATCAGCAGCACCAGGCCGATGGCACTGGAGAACTTCTCTGTCCCTACGATCGCCATGAGGACCTCGAACTGTAGTGCTCCCACCATGCCATATGATATGCCAAAGAAGATACAGAAGACTACCAGGCCTCCATAGTCACTTGCCTGCAAAGAGACAGATGATAGACTTGTGAACATGACAGCAGGTTTGTAGAGCCATGTGCTGATGATGAAACAGGCCATGTTAACCATACAGTAAAATGTACCTCTTCAGTAATCACTCTAATCTGCAGTATTCACTTTTAATGCTAATGACCTGACACATATTTACATACCATCATTTCTGGACTAAGTCACACTTATTTTTACTCCTCTGGCTCGTCCTGCGATTGATATGTGTATATTTACAGTCATTTTGTCGAGTAGTCACTAGCGTTAGATGCACTCTATACTCAATTGAAGATAATATTGTACTGCAGAAAAAATAAAAACATTTATGTTCCCTCTAAACTACAACTCCTAGTGTAACACAGGTGCACACAGAAGAAAGAGCTATACTGCAGACTTCAAAGTGCAGGTAATAAAGTCTGCAGCTGAAACACAGTTTGGACTGAGTGTCCACATTCAGACAACCTGAGAGAGGAGGAGGAGACGCTGCTTCACCTTCTCCCTGACATTGGTGCAGTTTAACGTTACTTAACACAGATAAAATGAATTTGGTAATGCACTTCTTGTTGTTATGCTGAGACTACATTCTTCGTAGGCTAATTTAGACTAGAATTAAATAATATGACACAAAGCAACTTATATGTTTTTTTCTGTTCAGCAAGGCTGTTTTTGCTAAAAGCGACTTATACTGATAGTGACTGTGACTTATAGTCTGGAAAATACGGTAATTACTTTTTACCAGCATGATTGTTTTGACAGAGTCAGGTGAATCCAATGACCACATATATGGTTTCTATGAAATCTGTACAAAACCTCTTTATAGCCTACAGATGTGTTTCTCCCCATTCTCTGTCTATCATAGAACCCTTTGCTGTATTGTTACCTGTGATCCTATGAGGTCGGTGCATCCATTGAAGAGCATAGCAAAGCTGAACAGGTAGACACTTCTCGGCCGTACACACTTTAAGCCTGCTATCAGTCCTGATGCAGGCCGAGCAAACATGTCAACAAATCCCAAAATGGTAAGCAGCAGTGCTGACTTGGTGTCCTCATATCCGAGGCCCTTAGCATAGTTGACCACAAAAACAGGCGGCACAAACAAGCCCAGTACCATAATAGATGCTGCAACGGTGTAGATGACAAAGCCTCTGTCTTTGAACACACTGAAATCCAAAAGTTTCTTCTTTGGCTGGGGCTTCTTCTCCTCTTCAGCTGCAAGGCTACTCTGCTCCAGATCCTGGGGTTTCTTAGGGGGTACCAGGGGCCTCATAAGGGCACCACAGGCACAGCAATTGAGCAGCATGCCTCCCAGAATGAGGAACCCCCCCCTCCAGCCATACAGGTACTGGAGAACCTGTCCCAGTGGGGAGAGACAGCACAGCGCCACAGGGCTGCCTGCTGCCGCCAAGCCATTGGCTAGAGGACGTTTCTCACTGAAGTAGCGATTCAGCATAATGAGAGAGGGCTGGAAGTTCAAGGCCAGACCCAGACCTTAGGAGAGACGGTAAATTTTCTTTTTATACACAGGAATGTTAGGACACATATATGTGTTTCATGCCTTAATTTTAAGAACATTAGTTTAAAAATAAGTCTTTGTCACACATTTATGTTTTTCCTATGTCTGTATGTATGCTGTGACCCTTACCTGTAATAACTCCAGTGCAGAGGTAGATGTGTATGATGCTGGTGGCAAAGGAGGCCAGAATCATTCCCAGTGAGGCAAAGAGTCCTCCCACCATCATCACCGGTCGACAGCCAAACTTGTTAACCAGCACACTACACAGGGGGCCTGACAAAACACAGTCCATTCATATTTACACAGTATACACATGTGCAGTGTTTTGCATTTTGATGCTAATAGTTAATCACTATTAGATATTCATTCTTCTTGGCTACCTGTGCCATACAGCATGGCGAGCAGTATCGATGAGATCCAGGCAGTGTCGCTGTAGCCTATGTCAAACTCTCGGATCAGCTCCTTGAAGAAGACGCTGACAGCCTTGGGGAAGGCATAGGAAAAACCAGTGATGATGAAGCAGCCAACCAGCACTGCCCAGCCCCAGCCACCATCTGGTGCCTTCACCCCAGTTGGCCCGTCATCCACCACTGCTCCTCCCATGATGCTTTCTGAATGCTATATTGACATCAGGACAAAAGATAGAGGTTAACATGTGGTGTCACTCTGGCTCACATGTTTTTTGTGTCCTAATAAATGTTAATTTTTTTTTAATTGTTTTATATTTAATCATATCACCATGACCCTAAATATGAATAATAGGAATGATAAGATGTATATAATAGATGGATGGTTGCATATTTAGTCATGCCTTAGACTTAGAAAGTCACACAATATAATTATACAAATGTAAAAATCAGTACAAATCATGTGCGTATGTGGTTATTATGTTGATCAATGCCAGACAGTACATCAGTGATCAGTAGTATGATCTTAGAACAAGTTCCCATGAACAGTCCACTAGACATGCTCTAGGCTTGCTTGGGTCACCACTTTGTGAGAGAGGCTGTTTTATTTAAAGGAGCAGCACTTCTATTTCAGGACTGTGTGTAGAATGGCATGTGTGTTGTGCCCACTGCAGTGGAGGGTGTAATGATGGGAACACTGAATCTGCTGGGGCTGATTTATTGCTGCAAACTTGTCAGGACCGATGAAAATTCCTGATCAACACGAAACATGAACATTAAAATATCATACTACACTGTTTTCTGCTATGTAACCTCACTTAGGCCTGGGTAAATAGTGGCTTTGAGGCTATAGATCCAATATGACTCAAAGCTGTGGCCTTTATGCCTGTAAGTCTGAAAGTAGACTCACAGCCACGTTGGGCTGTTAGATAATGTCTGGCCATAGGATAAGTCAGATTCCCAGTATGAGTAGCACAGCAGTGCTCAGCTAATCTGTCTCTTGGCCTTCTTTTAGTCTGGCCTATATATACAGCCATAGGCACAGTCAAGTCTATAGCCAACATCGGAGGCATTGCAGGTCAGAAAACAACTTTCTGAGACAGGTGTTCTGTTTTCATTCCTCTCCAGTGTCAAGGCTGTTTTGCGAGTTTGCTCCAGGACCCTAGGCTTGTAGCTCATCTGCTTGAAACAATACCATCAAGTGACTAAGTAACAAAAGCAGACTAACAGATACAGCTTACTCCTCATACATAATCACTCTTTCATTCATTTCATTTATAAAATGATCAGCCTTTGAGCTCATTCCACAGCATCTCTACTGTGTTATGGACTGGGAGGAGGCTTTTTGTAGTAGATTTACCTAAATGTTTAGGGTCATTGTCCCGCTCCATGTATTGATCTTCAGCTGGCAAACATTCACCCTGACATTACCCTGGAAGATACCTTAGAATTCAGCGGCAGTCCAGGTCCAGAGGCAGCAAAGCAATAAATCATAACGCCTCCTCCATCATACTTCACCACTGCGATGATTTTTTTTATGTTTGTATGTAGTTTATGTTTTACAACAACCTTAGTGCAGTGTGTCCTTCCTAGAAAATTCAGTCTTTGTTTCAACAGAGTTGTGAAGTGGTAAGATGCTCTTTGGCAACCTTCAGGCAGTGCTGCTTCTTGGCACTGTTTCTTGAGAAAATGAGATATTCTTTCTTTTGTGTTATTTCAGTCATCTAATCTAATCTTCATACATGCTCTTGCTCAGAGTACAGGCTTCATTTGTCTTTAGCAATTTTTTCTTTAACAACAGGATATTTCATAATGGCATTGACAAACTTAGGGAAGTTTGACAAACTGATACTGAGGACTGTTACACAATAAACATCTTTAATATTGAAATGATCTGTAATCTGTGAGTCCCAGCTGATCCTAAAGCAGGTATTAAGTGTTGCAACAGCCTCTGGCCCTGGCTGGAGACACATGCTGTACATTATATCACAGGCCAAAGTCTGACATGTCCTTCTACTGTGATTAATTATCGAGATTTAGTTTCTCTCAGTTCTGACATCAGACTTTAACTAAGATGCTGCACACATTCTTTATGCAGGGTTGAAGAGACTGATAAAGCCCCTGGCACAGTGGTACACTTGTACAAATTCATAGGAACATACACTGTATTACTGTGAAAAAGCAGCTCAGATCAATTTGCCCTGGCTGCATTTCTACTTCTTTTTTTAAGTATAAATCTGCAGTCAGGCCAGATTTTAAGCAACAAAATTTACCCTCACTGTTTGATAAAAAGGAAAAAGGAAAACAAATAGCATGGGTATGGATGTAAACAGCAGCAGTTGTTTACAACTTAAGGAACATTTACTGTTGTCAATTTCTGTCAGTCCTTATACCCAGTGAAACGAAGTTGCTTCTTCCTCCTCTGCTGCCTGTGTAATTTCACTGTGCAATTTTTTGATGGACATCAGAGAATATCACATTTTCTGGCTCCCAGGTGTCTTTTATACAGGTAACAGGCTGAGATCTCAGCTTTTTACCTCAAGCAAAGAGCTGTCCAAGGATGTCAGGGACAAGATTGTAGACCTCCACAAGACTGGAATTGGCTACAAGCACTAAGTGTAGCCAATCTCCAAGCAGCTTGGCGAGAAGGTGACAACAGTTGTTACAATTATTCGCAAATGGAAGAAACATAAAATAACTGTCAGTCTCCGTCGGTCTGGAGCTCTATGCAAGATCTCACCTCGTGGAGTTTCAATGATCATGAGAACGGTGAGGAATCAGCCCAGAACTACACGGGAGGATCTAGTCAATGATCTCAAGGCAGCTGGGACCAAAGTCACCAAGAAAACACTTTGTAACACATTATGCCGTGAAGGACTGAAATCCTGCAGCACCCGCAAGGTCCCCCTACTCAAAAAAAGTACATGTACAGGCCTGTCTGAAGTTTTCCAGTGAACATCTGAATGATTCAGAGGAGAACTGGGTGAAAGTGTTGTGGTCAGATGAGACCAAAATCGAGTTGCCAAAATTGGCAGCAACTCAACTCGCCATGTTTGGAGTAAGAGGATTGCTGCCTATGACCCCAAGAACACCATCCCCACCGTCTAACATGAAGGTGGAAACATTATGCTCTGGGGGTGTGTTTTCTGCTAAGGGGACAGGATAACTGCACCACATCAAAGGGATGATGGACGGGGCCATGTATCGTCAAATCTTGGGTGAGGACCTCTTTCCCTTAGCCATGGTCATGGATGGGTATTCCAGCATGACAATGACCCAAAACACACGGCCAAGGCAATAAAGGAGCAGCTCAAGAAGAAGCACATTAAGGTCCTGGAGTGGCCTAGCCAGTCTCCAGACCTTAATCCCATAGAAAATCTGTGGAGGGAACTGAAGGTTTGAATTGCCAAAACTTGTCAACCTCAAAACCTTAATGACTTGGAGAGGATCTGCAAAGAGGAGTGGGACAGAATCTTTCCTGAGATGTGTGCAAACTTGGTGGCCAACTACAAAAAACGTCTGACCTCTGTGATTGCCAACAAGGGTTTTGCCACCAAGTACTAAGTCATGCTTTGAGAAGGGGTCAAATACTTATTTCACTCATTAAAATGCAAATCCATTTTGAATTTGAAATGCGTTTTTCTGGATTTTTTTTGTTGTTATTCTGTCTTTCAATGTTAATTTCTTTGTCAGTGGGCAGACATACAAAATCAGCAGGGGATCAAATAATTTTTTCCCTCACTGTATACAGACACAGGGCAGGAACATTACTACTGCACCACCTCACATCCCCCTTCCACAGGACCACCTCATTCTTCCACACCTTCTGCAACCCCATTGTGACCCCTGCAGCATTTAGCAGGGGTCCCAAGTATCAACACCCATACTAAAATAAGACCCTTGCATTCCTTACACTCACAAGCCATTACACAGTGATCATTTGTCATCCCTGACTGGCAGCTGAAAGGCATTTGGATAATATCCTTGACTGTATGTGTTTAAGAGAGGCACACAGCAAGACAAAACAATTTTCTGCCAGACTTTGCCATTATTTTTTAAAATGTATTTATTTCTGCTACACATGCAGCAATAATGGAACATCATTATCATTCATGTGGAGCAGTGTCCACTGTCCTGAGGTAAAAATATCTGGGTCTTTTGCTGCTTAGTAGGTAGTGGACAGTACAGGAAGGTAAAATTCAAAACTAAACAATGAGCTAAAACTCAAAGTTCCATTAATCCAAGGGAGGAGTAGGTTCAGCTGATAAATCACTGTAGCCTCATTACTACATTCATGCATTTATCTCCAGCAGGTTAGATTACTGTAACGGCCTACTCACATGGCCCTCAAAACTAGCTGTAAGGCAGCTACAGTACATTCAGAACGCTCCTGCTCAGGTCCTGACTAGGACCAGGAAGTACAACCACATTACTCCTGTTCTCAGATTTCTGTACTGGCTTCCTATCCCTCAGAGAATAGACTTTAAAACAGCACTGCTTGTGTATAAGTCTCTTCATGGCTCAGCACCACAGTACATCTCTGACATGTTGATGCCATATGAACCATCTCGGACTCTGAGAACATCAGGGACAGGCCTTCTTCTCGTGCCCAGAGTCAGGACTAAACATGGTTAAGCAGCGTTTTAGTCTTATGCAGTTAAAATCCTAAATAGTCTTCCTGATGATGTTAGACAAGTTAGACTAGTTCTGTTGTGAAAACAGCGATTCCCTTTGTGATACGCTGATTGATCTTAATCCTAAACTGTGCTCTTGCTCGCTGGGTCCCTGGAACCAAGCACGTAGTCACTGCAGAGGATGGGAAGTCAAATGAAAAATGGAAGCTTGATCCACTTTAGATTTATAAAAAATGCTTTCTCTCAATACTCTGTGTAAAACTGACTCCAAACTGTAACTAATGTTGGTTTACACAGCTTGCAAGCTTGTGCTAATCATATGTGCCTATCCTCTGCTCACTATGCACAGCTGATCACTCACAGGTGTCCCACGCTTGGAAAGGACAATCTGTTTAAATAGGGTTTAAATAGCACATTTGTGTTACTGCCCTTCTGTGGGACTTTGGTGCACCAGCGCTGGTATTGACTGTGGCACACAGTCAATGTCATACTGTGTCCAATATGTGTTTTTCACAAGTTTGTGTTTGTCTCGCATTTCAGTAAGCAGTGCAGGAATGCTTTAAAAGCCCCACATGAGAGACTCAGAGTCTGTCTACAGATTATCTCATTTTCCAAGCACTGTCTTAGGAGCAGAGCCATATACAAAACATTCATCAAGTACCGATCTTATCATTGCTTGGTATATTAAACACAGTTTGTCCCGTCTTAAAATAAATAAAACTGAGTTCTTTCACCCTCTCTGGAGTAGATCCATACATGTACAACCTAGGTTCAGGTAGCTTTCTTCTGTAAGTGAAAGTCATCAAATTCAAGTTTATCTCCCTATCCCATTTCTTCCACTTCTTAAAATGACACTGTCATCTGCAAATAACAGTCCAAAGCTTCTCCCAGCATTACATCATGATATTAAATAGGAGTGGGCTAATAAAGCTCTTTTGTGGAATTCCATGTTCTGTTTTCACAACCACTAAACTTTTCCCACCAAATTGTTCTTCTTTGTTATTTTCATTATACAGTATCTCACAAAAGTGAGTACACCCCTAAGTGAAAATGTCCAAATTGGGCCCGAAGTGTTAACATTTTGTGTGACCACCATTATTTTCCAGCACTGCCATAACCCTCTTGGGCATGGAGTTCACCAGAGCTTCACAGGTTGCCACTGGAATCCTCTTCCACTCCTCCATGATGACATCACAGACCTGGTGGATGTTAGAGACCTTGCACTCCTCCACCTTCCGTTTGAGGATGCCCCACAGATACTCAATAGGGTTTAGGTCTGGAGACATGCTTGGCCAGTCCATCACCTTTACCCTCAGCTTCTTTAGCAAGGCAGTGGTCATCTTGGAGGTGTGTTTGGGGTCATGCTGGAATACTGCCCTGTGGCCCAGTCTTCGAAGGGAGGTGATCATGCTCTGCTTCAGTATGTCACAGTACATGTCGGCATGTACATGTTGGCATGTTCCCTCAATGAACTGTAGCTCCCCAGTGCCGGCAGCACTCATGCAGCCCCAGACCATGACACTCCCACCACCATGCTTGACTGTAGGCAAGACACACTTGTCTTTGTACTCCTCACCTGGTTGCCGCCAGACACGCTTGACACCATCTGAACCAAATAAGTTTATCTTGGTCTCATCAGACCACAGGACACGGTTCCAGTAATCCATGTCCTTGGTCTGCTTGTCTTCAGCAAACTGTTTGAGGGCCTTCTTGTGCATCATCTTTAGAAGAGGCTTCCTTCTGGGACGACAGCCATGCAGACCAATTTGATGCAGTGTGCGGCGTATGGTCTGAGCACTGACAGGTGTGGTAGAAATTTCTTTAAGTTTGAGAGTTGCTAATTCTCAGAAAACAACCACAAGTGTGATGAATCATCTCAGGTTTAATCATGGGCCCGGAGAGGACGTCCTTGCAGAAGTCCTCTGCCGTCCTTATTACAAGAGCAGGTTATATACCGTACTTTGGACTAATCCTGAACAGACCCCCACATTATATTGTTCAGGTACTATCTTCAGTCTTCTTACCATCAAAGAAACAAATTGTTGACAGTCATTTACAACTTCCTATCCTAAAACACTAAAACAATAAAACAGACAGAACCACATACCATGAAAGGGTCAAGCAAGCATTCAACCCCCCACATTCAACCCCCACATTCAACCCCCACATTGGTGACCATTTGCTCTGTCGTAAAATCCCACACAGGCTGACCCCCCACCCCTTGAACCTCTGCAGCAATGCTGGCAGCACTCATACTTCTATTTCCCAAAGACAACCTCTGGATATGACGCTGAGCACGTGCACTCAACTTCTTTGGTCGACCATGGCGAGGCCTGTTCTGAGTGGAACCTGTCCTGTTAAACCACTCAACTTTGTTGCCAGCAGTTTAGACATTAATGGCTGTGTGGTCAGTTATTTTGAGGGGACAGCAAATTTATACTGTTATACAAGCTGTACACTCACTACTTTTGTACACTCACTAAATTATTTACAAAGATGTGAGGGGTGTACTCACTTCTGTGAGATACTGTATCTGTACATTTTGCCCAGATAAGAAAGGATTAGTCCTTCCTTCCACAAAGAATGATATTTACTGATAAAGCACTGATATTAAAGTTAATACGAACTGGGATAGATCAAGTTAAGACTAAAGATATAACATTGTTTCCATTCTGCCTTCTGTTCCATCGCCTGAATGTGTAAATAATTCATAAGGCAGCTCATCTCTTTCAGCAGTAATGTCTGCAGCCCTCAATTTCAGTTTCTAACTTCTACTGATTTGCAAACATCAGCTCTCTGAAAGCCCACATCCCCACAGAACTGTGTACTGTTTCAAACACATCCACAAAACACGTTGGGATAGTTCTTCTGCTTCTCCATTCTGTAAAAGTCACATAGAACTTTTTTCATACATTCCTGTATTTGTTTCTCTGTTTGCTGCATCTGCTCAGCTACATGGCACTCCTTCAAGCTGGGTAGAGACAAGCTGGATTGAAGGCAATGCTAACAAAAGTATATAACCATAATTGGAACGTTAATACTGAAACTGGGAAGTATGGATGCATTTCCAGTTTTCAGCAACATAGCTGTAGTTGTAGTTATTTTCTGTATTGTTTCATTACAACTGTAAATTATTTTGGATCATATTAATCCTATGTAAGTTTTCTTCCATGCCATTCTCTGTGCTTCTCTTATTTCATGTTTTAAGCAGTAGGCAGGATCCATAGTGTTTTGCCTCACCTGGGCAAAACACCTGGGCTCCTACAGCAGTAGCTGGCTTTGCTGGCTGTTATGTTGGAACGCCAACAGCTTATTTCCTATTGTGTGTTCATTTTTCCCTCTCACCACACTTGCTTACATAATTCACTAAGATGATTTACAAATCTCTTCCTTCCTATGGTGATGATCTGGTTTTCCTGAGAGCATGATTCACTTGTGCCTTTGTAATTGGTATTAGTGTCTTACACTGTATACATGTGTGCCATCATCTCTGGACTGAATTCCACAGCTTGATGTTTTATTTAATAACTCCATGTATCTTAATAATTTGTTTCTCTTCCTACTGATTTGCAAATATTTTCTCTATAAACCCTCTTTGCGTTTTCAATTCAATTCAATTCAATTCAATTTTATTTGTATAGCGCCAAATCACAATACAAATCATCTCAAGGCACTTTACAAAAACTAAAACTAAAAACCCAACAATTCCCTTATGAGCAAGCACTTGGCAACAGTGGAGAGGAAAAACTCTCTTTAACGGAAGAAAAAACCTCCAGCGGAACCGGGCTCAGTTTGGGCGGCCATCTGCCTCGACAGTTGTTTCTTACATTTGCAACATTTATGTGACTTTATGCACTTCTAAATTCCTTCGCTCACCATGGTACAATTTTATTTTATTGTATTTTATTTATTTATTTATTTATTTTGCTTAGGTTGATTCATTTGAACTGATTGCTTTGCATGCCTAGCTTAGCCTCACAAGCATAAAAACTTAACTAATCTTAATTAATATCAACCTTTTGCATTTCCATTGTTGCATTTCCAGTACTGCTAAAAACTTCTGTATGTTACTCTTCCAAGCTCACATCCACTGTAATCAGTAGAGGATTGTGGTCACTTCCTACTGTTGTTTCATTTGCAATTTCCCAAATACAAATACCTGCCAAGATTTCTGATACTAAAGCAGGTTTGGACTGTATTTTTGCCAGACACCACCTATTCTTACACTTTGCCTTTAATAAATGTACCCACCAGCACGGGTGGAATGTAATGAAGGGCACTGATTTAAGTAAAGTGCCTAAGTAAAAATACCTAAAAGTTGCAAATAACTTTGTAAATTTAACTTTTTTCATTCCACTTTATACTTCTACTCCATTAAAAACCACACAGCTTCCTTTCCTTTGCATATAACTCACATGAAGAGTTTAAAAAGTATGATTTTTGTCAAACTACCCAGTAAACAACAGTTAATACAAGTAGAACTGAAAATACTAGTAGATTAATCTATATAGAAAAATGACTGACTATTTTGATACCTGCTGTAATTAGTAATTCCATTCATCCATCCATCATCTATTCCCGCTTATTCCTAACCAGAGTCACGGGGATCTGCTGGAGCCTATCCCAGTTCTATTTGGGCCACATAGAGACAAACAACCTCACACACTCACACTCACTCCTATGGGCAATTTAAAGTCACCAATCAACCTGACATACATGTTTTTGGACTATGGGAGGAAACCAGAGTACCTGGAGAAAACCCACACAAGCACAGGGAGAACATGCAAACTCAAACCAGGAACCTTCTTGCTGTGAGACAATAGTGCTAACCACTTACCCACCGCGCTGCCCCTTGTAATTAGTAATTTTTATATAAAATACCAAGCTGGTTCTAGCTTTTTAAATACAAGGATTTGCTTTTTTTTTTCAGATCAGGTCGTAGATGTTGGACATATCCGATCTGTGTGGATGCTGTCAGAGTGGTCAGATCAGAATTCATGAGTTTATGTGTGTGTTTTTTTAACGTCACACTCCCTTCCACATTTTTCCTTTCAGCACCATTCAGTGCAGTACCCTTGCAGGCTGATAAAAATAAGCATGGAGCAGAGCAACAATAGCTCTGGGGGTCAGTGGGGACATCAGGGTCTTTGACATTTGTTAAGACATTCATAAAGAAGCTTCTGAATAAGCCAAACTGAAAGGAACAAATCAGAAGCAAGCAGCTTTGGATAAAATTGTATGATTTGACTGTTGCACAAATGACATTGTTCTTGTTTGCAGGTGGCTCACATTTCAGTTCAACCTGTGTATGCGTGGCAGTTTATATCCACAACCATGTTCACGGCTGACCCAGATACAAGCATCAATACAGCTAGATCAGTTTAGATGGTGATGGATCAGATGCTGAAAGTCCTTCCTTAAATAGCGGCCATCAGGTCACAAGATCACAAGAACCGGCTTGTTCAACAGGAGCCAGGGCTACACAGAATCACTTATGGAAGCCCTGGACGGATGTTTGGGGGCTTCTGGTGCAATCACAGCACCAAATCATGTGCCATCTTCAGCATGAAGGTCACAGAGGGTGCACTTCTGTCAATGTCCTCTTCAAGTCTTTGCAGATACTTCTTGGTAGGG